>NW_027526204.1:88383346-88848346 GCF_048455015.1 Haemaphysalis longicornis
TCAGGCCGACCGCGATGTCAGGTATAGGGCGGCTACTGGGATAATGATCCTACGTACTGGAAATGTGTATTGGTCACTTCGACTCTCACATTTCTTTCCTTCAACTCTTTCCCCCTGATATTCCATACTTGTGGTCAACATAGGCACCGAGAGTGTACGGGTGGTACCGCTTGTCTTCCTGCATCGAAGCACTCTGCGCACACCCACCAAGATCGCCTCTTTCAGAGGACAGTGCAACACGCCCTCCTCTGAGGACGCATAATAAACGTCGCTGTTTGGACTTGAGTCGCTAAAAGAAGGTTTGTTTTCTCTCTCCTTCTCTCTCACCCGTGGTGTCCTAGTCTTTTCAGAGGTCATCTCTTTCGTTGGCATTCCGTGTGAAATGGGGGGCACACAAATTGTCACTCGTCTCATTATCGGCTGCCCAATCGCAAACTACGAACAAATGTGTTTTGTTCCGCACACTCCTTGTACTGCGCCCAGCTTCGCTGATCATCCTTCTTTACACAGTGGCAAGACACTTCATTTTTAAATTACGCTTGAGTTCGGTCTTCTTGTTTCGCTTCTTTAGGGAGTCGGCGCTGCTCCACTTTGTTTGTGCTTGTTTACTCGAAAACCCGCTCAAGGGTTCCGGTATCTAAGAAAAAATAAACAAGGAAACGTAGGAGAAAACTGCCTCTACCCTTCGAATTTCCCACTCATGCCTAAACATGGCAGCCTAAAATTTGTAACTATTTACCACCCCTGCACTTTATATTTTTTGGGACAAGAGCGTTGAAGGAAATTGCAAAAAAAATTAGGGAGTGGGACAAGCCGATAACACTGGCACATAAAATTGAGTATTCAAGCCTTGCTTAAATAATAGTGTTTGGGAGGACATATTCGTTTTTTTGCTTTCTGTGCTTCGTAAACGTTCGTTCTATTTCTAGGGATGCCAACAGCGTCCTCTTAGCGACATTGTCCGGTTAGTGTTAATTGCATTGGAAAGGCTACGATGGGCCAAAATTGGAAAACGTGTTAGCGCTGAACAAATTGCCGCCGGCAGCCGAGCGGATGTTGACCCTCACCAACGAAAAGGCGATGTTATTTACACAGCGTGGTATGCTTAGTCGGTAGAAACCAGGGCCGGAAAATATCGTAAAAAACATGTATAAATTGGTCATTCCTCTAATCACTCAATGAAATTTTGCTATTAGGTGTAAGTACGAAGCGCCAGTTGCGGAACAATTTTTTTAATATCAGACAACGGGGAAGCCCGTCACTTATGTGCATAATTTACGGTAATTTTAGATTAAGGTTGCTGGCGGTAAACAATTCAGTAGGTGTTCTCACAAACCCTCTCCCCTACAAAATTTAAAAAAAAGTTAACGAAACTGGGTTATTTGCTTTAATTTGCATACCTTCGTTTTAATAACGGGGCGGCATTCCTAAAAATTGCACCTCACACGCAGGCAGCGACGGATAATTAAGAACACTTTGTATACCTTGCCGGGTTTAGAAACAGCATCCCCGAAGAACTCCTGATGAAGTTATGGTTCTAAAATCTGCTAAAATTTTAAATCTCCCGCGTAAATATTGCTCACATTTAAAACCACAGGCGTTGTCCGTTATAATTTTTATTAACAGTTCCAGGTCTAAGTATTTCATCTCGACAATCTTCAAAAAGAAACAGAAGGTCATATTGAGGAAAATGCAAGTGTTTGCACTGGGAATACCATCTGGTAAAACGGCGCAATAAACCAGTGCAATAGAACAGCTTGCAAAACAGCTGGTACCTAGAGTTGCTACCTGGCATCGCCTCGTCTGCCGTGATGTGGAACATGTGTGCCGGTCAGCGTTGTTACAGGTACATTTAGAGTGCAGAAAAACATACATTATCAGAGAGAGCCGCGGTGAAACCATCCGTATATAATCAAATCAAATCAAATCAAATCAATTTTATTTTCAAGATTACCATGTGGAAGGTCACCCTGGCATAAAGGCTGCTATACGCAGCTTAACAGGGCCAGGGGGCCCAATGTAAATTTGGATGACACATGGATACAGTGATAACTGAAAATAAAAAAAAAAACATTATACAATCACGTGATATAAGAAGTCTGTACAAAAACATCTGTATAACAGCAGCATTGGTTTTGTAACAAAAGCGGCGCAGACAATGGCAGACAAAACTTTTCCCGCACTTTACATTTCTTACTAAATGTATTCAACACAACAGACCGACAAATTATGTAAAAAAAAAACACGGAACACAACATTTACCTATTGACGTAAGCATCATAAAACGCATGTCTCGTAAGCCTTGGTCCTGAAAATTCGACGCTGTCTCTGTTTAATATGGACGGAATGTTATGCGCCAATGAGTGATAAAAGTAATTAGTTGGGGAAATGGTACTAACCACATATAAGGTGTGTGAGTTAAGTAACTCTGGATCCGGGTTGTTAGGCAAGATAATCGTTTCAGGAACTGCTGATACAGAGCATCAAAAATGCGGAATTGGAACAGCAAGCGGTAATTATATAGATTACGTATTCTTATTAATCTATGCCGTGAAAAAAAGCGCTCGAGTGGGATGAAGGTAGTGTACGTTGTTAATGCAGCGAACGGCCTAATTCTATAATAACAAAAGGGTGGTAATGTTCTGTTTTGTTGTGGTGCCCCAAACCAACGTGCAATTGTTTAAACGCGACCTAAAAACACAGTGGTGGAATTGAAGTTTGATACTAAGTGGGAAGAAGTCCCGACACCGATACAGTATAGCCACAGCAGATGATAATGGTTTGGTCAGAAGTTGAATGTAAGCATCCCGGCACATGTGATGCGAGAGCACGACTCCCAAAACCTTGTATTGCGCTACTAGATCGATCTTAGAATTACCTAGATAAAGCTCTTCCATAACCGACGCACGTTTATTTTTTGGTGCGAACAAGATAGCTTTTGACTTTTTTAGGTTAATTTTTAAACAGTTTGCTTCGGACCACTCGCGCTGTTTATCTAGAGCAACATTTGCAGCAGAGAACAAGTGAGTAACGTTTTCTGAGTTCAGAAACAGACTCGTGACGTCAGCATATAAGACAAACTGTGCGCGGTTATCGATACAGATGAGGTCATTCACGTATACATTAAAGAAAAATGGGCCTAAAACACTTCCTTGTGGCCCACCACATCGTATTTGTTGAAGTAACGACTGATAGCCATTTATCGCCACACACTGCCCCCGTGCGTTGATATATGATTGCAAAAGTGAATGCAGCACCCCACGAATCCGTAGTGATTTCATTTCTGAGGCAATATATTGTGATTTACTGCATCAAAAGGTTTGCTGTAGTCAACAAATATTCCCAGAGTTAGTATACTAGCTTCACTGTTCTTTATAGCTAATTCCTTTTGTACTGATAGGGCGGATTCGCTCGAACAGCCCTTCCGGAAACCATGCTGGCATTCAGACAAAATTTGGTGTTTTAGAAAGAAAGCCTTCAGGCGGGACAAATATTTTTTTCTAAACCCTTAGAAAAGATTGGAAGGACCGATATAGGCCTGTAGTTGGCGGCATCATTTCTGTCTCCTCCGTTGAATATTACCGACACTTTCGATCGTTTCACGTTAGCTGGGAATCATCCGGTTTGCTTGGCAAGGTTATAGATATGAACTCGGTAATGGCAGATGACGTCGAAGACACGTTTAACGGGGCGTATTTGTATATTGCCAACATCGACACTTTTGCTATTTTTGAGGGACTCAAAAATCTGTCGCACTTCAGAAAAGCCCGTTGGCTGCAAGAAAGCGGAATCAGGAATGTCTCACTGAACACGTTATGATGAAACAGTGGTAGGTAAGGTACAAGGCATCGCGTTGATGTAATGAGCATTGAAGTGTTCGGAGAGCAGCATTATTCAGGGCCTGGCCGTTACACTCATTTGAAACTCATCATTTGAGGCTGTGCGGGCATTCGGGGCATCATTGATTACATGGTATGGACAGACATGGTACAGACATGGTATGGACGCTAACTTCGAGCCTCTTGAAATAGTTATTGGTAATAAATGGTTTTCGCCTTGCCCAGCTCAGCCGTCACCCGGTTGAGAATTTTCTTAAAGAAAAAGAGGGTAGAAATATTCCGTATATTTAAGAATGAGACATACAGTTTTTTTTTTATCAGTGCGACATCGATCCAGGGTTTTATTGTACGCTTTGGTGGGTTGAGTTTTCATTTAAAATCAAGTATTGCAGTGCTCAGTGAGTATGGTCATGAAAGAATTGTAGGCATCGTCTGCATTGTTGCTGTTTATAACCGGTAATAAATTCCGGGAACACAGAATTCGTGGAGTATTACGCACCTAGGCGTAACTAGTGCAGAGAATCTTTCCAGAAACAGAAGAATCAAATGATTTGTAAGAGGAGAAACGTTTGATACAGTTTTCGTCGTTCACTCCTAATTAAAACACGAAATACGGCACGAAATGTGACACGAAAGTATGTACCCCCTTGCCCAACAAAGTATTTTAGTAAAGTTTGCCTAGCTTTTCAACGTTTTAATTCCTTTTGATGCTGGCGGCAGTTCGAAATCAGGGATGCTGATTGGTTTGAGACACTTCCAGACATGAAAAATTCTTGAGCGAGTAGTGCGATTTGTTCTGTCAAGCCTTACTGTCTACACTCCCGCAACAGGATCACAGACTGCCCTAAGCGCTGAAACCAACGCATTTTGTTTTCAGAACCACCGTGGTGGCTAGGTGGCTAAGGCGTTGTTCTGCTGAGCACGAGGACGCGGGTTTGATTCCCGCCATCGGTGGCCGCTTTTCTGATGGTGGCGAAAAGCAAAAACGCCCGTGTGTACGAGATTTCGGCGTACGTTAAAGACCCCCAGGTGGTCACAATTAACCCAGAGCCATCCATTACAACGCGCCCCATCACCTGCATTTGCGTCGGCGCGTTAAACCCTTCAATCAATCAATCAATCAATCAATCAATCAATCAATCAATCAATCAATCAATCAATCAATCAATCAATCAATCAATCAATCAATCAATCAATCAATCAATCAATCAATCAATCAATCAATCAATCAATCAATCAAGCCGTGAATAAGCGGCCTTTGCTTCTCACTCTCGGTGTTCACGCACCCATCTTAAAAACAAAACGAGTTAAAAAAACTGCACACGACTACAACAGAGCTGACTTCGCTTCCATAAATAACGCCTTGCCACAATTTATTGAAGTTTTTTTTCAAAATTTTGACGATCGTTCGGTTGAAGAAAACTGCCACTTTTGTGCACGTAAAGTTCATGAACTAACGGATAAGTACATTCTACAACATACAATAACCACTAACACGCATGCGCCTTGGTACAATATTCATACCAAACGTTTAGCTAACACAAAGAAGCGTCTTTACCGCCAGGCCAAACGAAATCCAACAAACACGCACTGGTTTCAGCTTATGTTTCAGCTATTAAAAATGCCAAATTGAACTTTTTAGCCAATACACTACCAGCCATTTTAAAAACAACCCTAGACAGTTCTGGTGAACTATTAATCCGTCATATTCTGACAAAATTAGCTTGGTTGACCCGTCAAATAACTCGATCCCTGAAGATGAAAGTGCTACTGTCTTGCAAGAGGTATTTGTTAATATTTTTTCGGATGCAAAACACAACTACCTTCCTGTGACAAATCACTATGACTACACTATCATGTCTCAAATACCTTTCGACATAGCTGGTATATATAATTTAATTAGTGGTCTTTGTAATCATTCCTCCCCTGGTTATGACAACATCACCACAAAATTTCTAAAAAACACGTCCACTAAGAGTGCCATCCTACTAAGTAAAATTTTTCAACAATCGTTCGATACCTCCAGTCTTCCCACATCATGGAAAATTGGAAAGGTGGTCCCAGTTAACAACTCGGGGAGCAAAGCTAATCCAGCTAACTACCGTCCTATTTCTCTTACAAGTACTTGTTGCAAGCTTTTAGAACACGTTATTTACTCCAACTTGATAAAATTGCTAAAATCAAACTCATTTTTCACATCGGCACGACATGGGTTTCGCAAATCATAGTCATGGGAAACTCAACTTGCACTGCTAACTCATAAGCTGCATTAAATCCTAGATCGCTCATCACACGCCGACAGTATTTTTCTGGATTTTTCAAAAGCATTCGATAATGTATCACATAACCTACTACTTCATAAACTAGGAAAACTAAACATATATCGGAATGTTCTCAGATGGATTGAGTATTTTCTAACTAATCGTACCCAATTTGTTTCAATCAACGGCCATAACTCCAAACTATGTAATGTTGATTTTGGTATACCCCAAGCATCCGTCCTTGGTCCGCTTTTATTTCTTGTCTATATTAACGACCTCCGTAATGCCGTAACTTCTAATTTACACCTTTTCGCGGATGACTGTGTTATATTTCGGTAAATAACGAGTGAAAATAATATTCGAATACTTCAATCTGATCTCTCTGCTATTAATAACTGGTGTAATACCTGGATAATGGAACTGAATAAAAATAAATGTAAAGTCATGCACGTTTTTAGGATTAACGTAACTCTATGTTCCTACTACCTCAATAACGAAGCTTGCAATCCGTTGACTCTTACAAATACTTAGGTGTCCATATTACCTTTAACCTCGCGTGGGATGCTCACGTGGAATATGTTGCTAATAACTCTAACAGAATGCTGGGGTACTTGCGTAGGAACTTCCATAACGCACCATCTTCATTAAAACTACTAGTGTATAAAGCATTAGCGCGCTCTAAATTAGAATATGCCTCATCAGTATGAGACCCCAGTCATGATAAACTAATATACTGTCTTCAAATGTTCCAGATAACTCTGTACGCTTTATTCTTTCCAATTATAACCGTACAGCCAGCATAACTACAATGAAGTCCAGTCTTGACCTGCCGTTACTACAGACCCGTCGTAAAATTTCTGGCCTCAGCTTATTTCACAAACTGTACCATCATAATGAGCTACGCCATAAATAATTCCCTCTCCGTCATATTTTTCCTATCGTATTTATCACGCTCACAAAGTAGGTCTCAATTCATATCTAACCAGAACGTTCGCTCAATCATTTATACCCCGTATATCACGAGACTGGAACCACCTTCCTGCAGAAGTTGTATCGATTACTGATAAACATTTTTTCCACTATGCCCTTCCTAAAATTGTACAGTAAAGCCCGCTTATATCGAACAGCGCGAGGATTGTAAAATAGTTCGATATAGGAAACATTCCATATAGAAACTGAAGCAAAAAAAAAAGTTAATATGAGAGCAATCTTGCCAACGAAGTCACGAGCTAACGCTGAGCTCTTACCACCCTGCAGTTCACTATTGCTACGACACCCTCTCGGAAAGAAAACAATAATTTATTGGGGCGGAAGAACTGCGTGAGTGTAGCCTCCTTCTTGGAGCGCAACGCGTCGCTGGTGACTGCCTATTCCAAGGTATCTAAACAGTCGACAAGAACAAGAACGCTGCCCTCAATGGCACTGCAGTATCGGAGTAGCAGGGCCATGGCAGTGACGGCTTCGCTCGTGCTCGGAAGCGGTACGGAGTCCTCGCCGTCTTCGACAGAGCTGAGACAAGCATGGATACAAGCGCATAACGGCGAACCCAGCGAACCGAGCAAGTGCGCGCCGCTAGTGGCGTGGACTTGAAGTTGGTGGCACCGCAGCCCGCAGCGCCCAGTGTGGTGCTTTCAACTCCAACGGCATGCATGCGTGAAGCTGGTCCACTCTGCCACGGTATCTACTAACGTTGGCCACGGTCGGTTTGGACGCGCCCGAGCTCGCGCAGGAGTCTCAAGCGACACCCACGCCACCGCTGCGCGCCGATGTATTGCGCGAAAGTCTGCCGCATGCATAAGGAGAACGAAAAATCCCGCGCGGGAGAGTTCGATATATCGATATCGGTAATAATTCGATATATCCGTGTTCGACATAAGTGGGCTTTACTGTATAATAAGGTGAATTTATCTTTATATAACAAACTGATTGCTTTACTTGCGTTTGTATTATAACTTACTGCTTTTGTTATTTGTCTGAATTGTTTATTTACTGAATTTATCTTACTGAATGTATCTTTATATAACAAACGGATTGCTTTATTTGCGTTTGTATTGAAACTGACTGCTTTTTTATTGTGTTCGTATTGTAGAATGTAACCACTCCCCTCTGTAATGCCTTCCGGCCCTTAAGGTAAATAAATAAACAAATAAATCTTTGTTTTAGTGCCAATGTTCCTCAAGGTTTTTACAAATTTCGCAAAAACACTCCCTCAGTTGTATTTCTAACGTACTTTCAGAAAAAAAAAAGCAAAGCAATGGTGAAAAGCGGGCGCAAGGAATAGGAGCTGAAAGGCGAACTTTTTCTACGTAACTTCTGGTTAGTGCACCTTTCTTTAACTGTTCTTTTCTGCGCCCTAATTCTACAAGCTCACCTGTCTGCGCTTTTCACCCGGACATCCAAGGACGACCAGCAACAACTTTCGTGTGGGACCGGTGCGTCTCCCGCTGGTCAATTAAAGAATCAGTCTACAGACAGACAAGCAACCAACCTCGACTCTGGTATGGTCTGGAAGGCGGTGGCACGACACAAAAGGCAGCGGCACCGTGCTTACCTCTTTGGCGTGTTTTTTTTTTTTCAGTGCTCGATCGAGCAGACACGGTAACGCGCAAATGTTTTGCTGCCCTTTGCTAGCAAACCGGCGGCCATCTTCCCCCTCGGTGCATGCAACCACAGGTGAAACACCAGTAATGTCTACGTGAACGAAAAACCAAAACGATTTTTTTTAGTTTCACTCCTGAATAAATGAGGCGCCGTTTAGATATTTAAGACGAATTCCTGAGATGTTTATATTTCCTGCAATGAGTTACGCGAAACAAGAAATACTTGTAAGGCACTCAGAACCGTCGAAAATAAAAACGGGGCAGCTTCGCACTACTGGCGCGAATACTGGGCAAACAGCGAAGCTTGCAGCCCCACGTAGCTTATTCTTGGTCGGGTTAAGTTTGTGCGTGGTTACGCTTGGAGACTCGGCCAAGTTTTCTGCGTGGTTATGCTTCGAGACTCGGTCAAGTTTTCTGCGCGGTGTCGTCATTAGCTCACCAGAGAGAAAAGAACTCTCGGCCATTAAAGTATATACAATGTACGCGTGCCCACCAGCTAAGTAATGCTCCCGGAGTAGCGGAGGCCGCAGCAGGACGAGAGTTTGCTCAAAAATTTTGAACTAATTCGGTGGCCACCGTTTGGCTTGGGTGGTATCGCGTGTGGGACACTAATTAAGAACTTGATTATTTTGATCGATTCTAGGCATTTTGACTTCCATTTTGTCATGAATTCTTCTTTGTGCACCATCAAAACTGCAGCATTCGTCGCAACAAGCGATGGAGTGAGCCACCCCGAGACGCGTTTCCAAAGCCGTGATTGTACCAGTTGTATCCCACCTCGGACAGGTGGCGACACAAGTCCTTCCCGAGCGTGACGAGGCAAAGCTACGGTAAAGCTGCGGTGCAGGCGCGCGCAGTGACGTCATTGCTCGGTGAGGTTTTTCTGCGCACGTTCGCCGGCCCAACAACCAGCTTAAGCAATCGCTGTTAAAAAGGTTAGTTGAGTGAGCCGGGAAGCGGGAAACTGGTATAGCGCGCGGGGTAAGGGCACAGGCCGGGAAGCGTGGGTCAGGGATCGGGTGCCAGGAAAGGGGAACAGCTTCGCTAAAGTAGGGTAGGCCGGTGCCGCACACGCGATACAAGCCGATTTGAAAGTTGAAGGGACAAAGAGGGGCGAACAGGATGCTCCTGGTGATGTCTAGCGATCGGAACGAGCATAGGAGGGGGCTGTCCAGTGGGCTGGTCAAGTTCATTTATTATTTATTTATAATACCTCAAGGGCCTCAGTCAAGGAGTGTTACATACAAGGGTAGACAATTCACTAACAGATGATTTGTGCGATGGCTTCTTTGAAATGGGCGATGCAGGAGTGGTGCACGATGTCAGCCCGAAGATCGTTCCATTCCGTTGATGTTTGCACAAAAAACAAAGAGGGATGGGCAGGGGTATGCGCACGGGGAGGATAAACAGCTTTGGAGTGGCTGATAGGGCATGAAGGATGATGAGCTGGAACGATAACATGGTTTAGGTGCAATGCATGAAAAAATTAATGAAACAAACACAGTCTTGAATTTTGCGGTGTGATGCTAAATTAACGATATTAGCTTGATATTTCAGTTCGGTGACGCTGGTTTGATAGGAGTAGTCTGAATAATTGAATATGGCTGCGTGATTTTTGATGGATTCAAGCGTTGCAATAGGAGTGATTTGATGGGGATCCCAGATGGCACATGCATATTCTAGCTTCGAGAGAACTAGTGTTAGGTAGGTTAAAAGTTCAACAGAAGGTGGGGCTAGACGTACGTTTTTTCCGGAAATAGCAAAGATCGCGGTTGGCGTCATTACTAATGTTCATTATGTGGGATGGCCAGCTAAGATCCAAAGTTAAGAGTGATGCCGACGTATTTACATCAATTAACGGCTGTTGTTTCAGAATCAAACAGGTAGTATTTAGCGGATGAATAAGGTTACCGGCGGTGAAAGGAAATGACACAAGTGTTCGTTATGTTGAGGGACATCAGCCATTTTTCGCACCATGATTGAATCAAAAAGAGATAAGACTGAAGGATGGCAGTGTCATTTGCATTGTGGACAGGACGATAAATAACACAATAGTATGCGAATAGGCGAACGTTAAAAGCTAAGTTATTCGGGAGGTATAAATTAGGAATAGTAGAGGACCAAGAACAGTGTCTTGAGGTACGCCGGAGGTTACAGCGGATAGGGAGGAGCGATGGTTATTAGCACAAGCGAACTGCTTATGGTTAGTCAGGAAGTGACATATCCAATTAAGGTTAAAGATTAAGGTTAAGAAGTGAAAGCATCAGAAATAATCTACTATGGGGAACCTCGTCAAAGGCTTTTTCGAAACGAATGAAAATGGCGTTTACAGGTAAGTTAATGTCGAGGCTAGAACTCAGGTCGTGAATGAACAGGGTGAGTTGAGTGTCACATGAAAGTCGTTTTTGAAAACCGTGTTGGTTAGGGTTAAAGAAATGTACTGAACGTAAAATATTTACGATGTGGGTATAGATTATGCGTTCCAATAACTTAGAGCACACACTTGTGATGGAAATGGGGCTATAATAACTCGGTGAATATGAAAGACCTTTTTTCGGCACAGGAATGATTTTATAACAAGCTTCCAGTCCTCTGGCACCACTCCGCATAAAATTGGCTGCTGAATATGTACGAAAGAATAATGCGTGTTAATAACTTGGTGTTTTTCAGTATTTTGGAATTGATGCCGTCTATTCCCGCGGATGACGTTAGTTTCGATTCGCCAATTAATTTTGCAATGCCGTATGAGTCGAATGTAATGTCTGGCAGGCATGACTGGATAATCAAGAAATGGGGAGTCTGAATGCGGGCCGCCAGATTCAGGGGTAAATACTGAGGAGAAGGCAGAATGTAACGCTTGAGGGGTAATATATTCTGGAATAGGATCATCGTGTTCATCAAGCAATGATAATGTTTTTGTGGGTTGAGGTTAATGGCTCTCCAAAATTGTTTAGGATTATTACGTAGCATATTATGTAAGGTGGAAGAAAAATAAAAAAAAACCCGTAGCCTTCGCAGCAAGCGATTCACATTCCTTTGTTGTTGCGCGGTACCTATTCCAAGCGCTCGCGCTGTTAGACAGTTTAGCCGAGCGATATAGTCATTTTTTTCTTATTGTTGAGACGCTTAAGAGATATGGTAAACCAAGGTGAAGACACTCGTTCCGTAATTCTTATAGTGGGGATGAACCTATTGATGAAATCATAGATTTCGTACTCGAACAGAGCCTAGTTAGTTCCTAGGGGGCGTTGGAAGAAGTCGTTTAAATACCGATCACAAAATATGGATAGATCGTTGTTAATGGCAGCATATTTTTGTTTATCGTAGAGTGTGAGGGTTTTCTTGGAATGACTTGGGCCTGGTAGTTGATTAGAAAACTTTGCGTGAAGTACCGCGTGATCACTTATCTCGGGGAGGGGATTCGGCGATGCAGGATTGCCGGCGTGTGACGCGAAAATGAGGTCAAGAATAGTTGAAGAGTGCTCAGTAACTCTCGTTTGGAAGGAAACAAGTTAAGACAAACCTAACGTTAGGCCCGTGTTAACAAGGTCGCTGACGGGTGTGACCAGCCAGTTCAACAAAAGGTCCGTGAGCCGCCGTACAGAAGGTCCAGCCTTCCCTTCACAGCCTTAGGAAGTTCTAAGCAACCCCTGCATTTTTTGTTCCGACCGAGGCTTTTGTTTCAGTTTCGTACCGACGCAATGTTTCCAACTCTTGTGCGATTGTTACGAGGAAATTATTCATAACTAAATCGTTTTCTCAAACCGTCGCCGAATAACGCTAACGCGGCGCTAGGGACAAAGGCTGTCTTCGCTTTTTAGGTGCGGAGTACCTTAAAGCCGCACAATGTTCGTCCGCGCCCGTGCGCATAGCATTTACAATCGCAAAAAATCGCACAGGCACCGGCAGGATTTGAACCTGTATCTGGTAGACCAAACAGAGTTAGTGTCAGTCGTCTTACCCACTGGGCTACGACCATGAGTTAGCACCAGAGATTCAAACGGCTTACTCCCTCGCCTGTAACGGTGCGGAGTACCTCAGGACCTCCGAATGCCCGTCCACGTCCATCCGTGCGTACACCACCATGAAGCGAAAATCAAGCGCAATAAGGTAGCGAGTTGGGCGAGTTGGAGTGCGTTCATGATGGTCAGCGCAGTCGAAAACCGGACAAGAAGAGTAAGGCTTATTTCGTCCTTATGTAGTCCTTGTGTCGTCCTTACTCTTCTTGTCCGGTTTTCGTCTGCGCTGACCATTAGGCGAAAATCAAGCAACATTCGATTTGAGCCGTGAGTTGCAGTTTTATTTAGGGAATAATCACGGTGCAACTCAAGGACAAAATCGAATGACGGTCTGGGCGCAAATCTGATGCCACTCGTGGCGCAACTTGGATATCATTTCGGGTCCCACTACTCCGCACCCTCGCCATTATCCACGTTGTGGAGATGCTGCGATTTTGTTCCGACCGAGGCTTTAGTTTCAGTTTCGTACCGACGCAGTGGTTTCCAACTCTTATGCGATTGTTACGAGGGAACTGCTTAGAACTGAATCCCTTTCTCGGAGCGTGGCCGCATCGCGCTAAAGCGGCGCTAGGGACAAAGCCTGTCTTCACTTTTTATCTGACTCGGATTACTCGAGGTTCTATAACCATGAGATCCTCGGATTTTTATCCTTGTGCTGTATATTTTTTCTGCGTTCCTTATTAATTTCATTTTCTTCTTCCTCTTATTAATTGTTTCTGCGTACTTTTCCCCCATTTCTATTCTTTTTTTCGCCTCTCTGCCTTCGCTCTCACCTGAAAGTAGCAAGCCCCGCCGTTTGTGAGGCTAACCTCTAGTATTCATTAAAGCTTTCGCTCTTTCTCTCTGTCTATAATACTGGGCTTGTTTGTGCAAGTCCGGCGTTACGCTCATATTGAAGACTTGTTCAAATCATTAGCAACACTGTAAAGGAAGAGGAATCAAACCTTAGACGATTGTACAATTCCCATCTTATCACTTATCGGCAGAACAACACTTCCACGCTCAATCATCTACTCCCTCTAGAAAGTCGGATTTTCGGCAACTTCAAAACCACTCCACCCCCAAAATGGAAACCACCGCCATCCTACACCTCCTTCCTACTTACGTCACACTTATCGTCCAAATCGTTATACCCCTTTCACCACTGCGATAGCCAATGTACTGTTCGTAAATTCCCGGGTGTCACCACTCCTCGGTCTTCTAATCCCTCTCATTACCACTGTGGGTCGGTAACACCGAGCCTGCACGCACTTGCACTTAGAAGTACCTCTTTAGTTCGCTGGTATACCTTCGGCCCTTTTTGTTCCCCTTGATGGCCTAATAAAGCCATGTTCCAGGCACGCAACGGTCCATACAAAGCATATCAGTGTTCAGAGAATGGCTTTCCTGCATTTGCACAAGGAGTGAACATTGAGAAGGGTGGAGATAGGGGTGAGATAACGAGTTGACTCTCGGCTGGCTCTTCAGTAGGCTCTGAAGGAGGCAATGTGTTTACACGAAACCAGAAACGTACAGGTCCGGCTAATAAGGAGAGGGAGATTACACCGAGTGCGTGTCGTATTCCATGTACTCTGGTCGATGTCATCAATGGGAGTGTGGGTCATTGTTTTCTTGCCAGCTGCAATATTAACAGGTGGTCCCGGGTCACACCAGGCGCAAGGACCTTTCAGCTCATTATTGCTGTTCGCTAATGCGTGTGGTAGCTTAGAGGCCACGGCATCATTTCCAGTTTGGAGGCTCGCTGAGAGAACGAGGAGCAGACCCCTTATTGAGATTAAGGATCGACATTTCATCCCTTCTTTGAGACTTGCAATGTTTTCTCAATGTCTATACAACAGTAGTAGTAATGACATTAATAATGGAAAGGAAGCACGAGGGTCCTGGAGAGGGAATGGAGAGCATGTGGTAAGAAATAATACTGCAGAATGACATGACGACACGTCAAAGGTCACTGGTCATCGCAAACTTTACTCAGAAATGGCCTGTTCACATGATATACAAGAGGAAATTGTACGGTTATTGTAGTGGGACAAACAATTACGGGGGAGGAGAAGCATGCGTTGTTGGAAGTTGTTTACCTGTTCTGTCGCGGGGTAGACTAAAACATCTTTTCAACATTTTATTGGGGGCGTTCGACGCGTGAAGAGTGGAAGTGGGATGCATCATGTGGAATCAAACGGATGCAGAATCGAGTTGTAAACACAGCACACATAATTACTTGTCCAGATTAGCGACCATGACGCGTAGGCCATAAACGGAGTTTTTTTTTTCTGGCGGAGTTGCAGGCAGATTTCCAACGAGATAACGGGGCTGGAAAGTGGGCTCTAACTAGCACGATCTCTCCCCCCTCTCCCCGATTTTTCGATATCGGATATAACGGCGTACTGTCAAGTCTACGCTGACATTTACACGGATTGTTGGTACGTTTGTCCTGTATCACCTGTGAAGTCGATATAATGGGTGGTAATAACAAATATTATGCTAAAGATAAGGTAAAAAAAGTTGTAGAACAGTGTGACCTCATTACGGTAGCTTGTGTGGCAACCGGGAACGGTGCCGACGTTCAGTATTCTGCTGCCAATTCGGATTAACTTCTAGCAATAGACAATTTGTAGATTTGCTCTATTGAAATTCGCAAGGAAGCCAGAAATACAACATCGACGAATTCACTTAACCGCAGCGTTAAAGGCAGCCTCTTGATGGGGAATAAGAATTTGAAGGTGGGGTTCTACGTCACCGATTTTCCTCCTAGGGGGAGGTAACAAAATGAACAGCTAACTTGCAGTGCGAGCCAGTTAAAATATGAATGAGTATTGTCACGATCGCTCTTAAAACTTGCGCGTCGTCAGCGGAGTTTAGCAGGAATACGTACATAGGCAAAACAATCTATGATAAAACAATACATAAGCTGCTTGAAGGATAAAATGAAAGGGTAGGAGTCGCCTGGAAGCCAATAAAGAAAAGGGTCGAAATGTCCGGGAACACACGAGCAGTCTAAGGGCAGCTCGGAAGCTACAGCTACTTTTTCCTCCACCCGGCCGCATTTACCTGCACAGTTTCTATTTTAAGATGCACTTTATAAGCGACCCCAAACCATCCACCGCCGGCGGCGTTGGCGTCCGCAGTGCTCCTCTATATTTGAAAAAGAAACAGCATCCGGCGCCAGGTTTCGATCCGAGGACTTTGCGGCCGCAGCGCGACGCTCTACCGACCAAGCCACGGACGCGACGGTGATATCAGTGTTAGACGCGCCTTATATCTTTAACGCATTCAAACTACGTCGTCAGCGGCGTGCGTTGGCGACTCGGCGGCGTTATAGCGGCTTGATAACTGCGTGGTGTACACATGATACTACAAACCCGATGGAAGAGATGGAAGAGAAGGCGGCGAGGCGGTGGGCTGCGGGGGCCGAGCGCAGGCGCCGCAAGCGGGCCGACAACCGTGCATTCGCACTTTCACATTCTCCCCCTCGGGGAAATGCGGGGGAATTTTTTTGTGTGTGTGTGCTCAATTCGAACGATACGAATATTAAACTGAAACTGTACCTGAAAACTTTTACTGAGGAAATTGCGGGGATATGCGGGGAAATGCGGGGAAACCGCATTGCCCTTACTCCCACGGACCAAGGCAATGGGACTTGGGGAAATGCGCCTAAAGGTGGGACGTAAAGGTTAGGGTCCGAAAAAGCGACTCCAAAAAAAAGCCAAGGACACAGCCAAGACAACGAGGATTGCACTTTGGGCACCGGGTGCATCAGCTAATTTTGTGCCCTCACTACCAGTTCAAACTATGCTTAATTTGATGACCTTGTCAGGGCTACTTGCAATGTCCCCATAGAAGAGGAACATCTACTTAATGTTGCGGAAAATATAATTGCAAATGGCGAAGTTTTCTGGAGCAGGTTGAATGTTTCCCCGTATTTGGCGCAGTTTTATTTAACAGCAGATCTGTTTAGGCTTTTAGTTTCGCCGTATAGCGTTGCCAAAAAAAAATACCAGCGCACGTGAGCGTGCGCCCGTGAGGAGCGCTTGGCGGCGGCCAGCTCGACCTTCGACAGCACTCTTTCCAGCGCTCGTAACATGACCTCTCGTGTGCTGTTCTCACCAGCCCACGTACGTTTGAGCCTGAAGTGGGGAGCACAGACGCCTTGTTCGCGCTGCAGATGCCGAACTTCGCGAAGCCCGTTGCCGCGGGTTCTTGCGCGTGCTAAAGCGGTGCACTTTGGGAGAGATGTGAAAGCCTGCGGACAAACCGATCCGCGCCTGCCAGTCGTAGAGAACTTTCAGCGGCAATTTCGGAAAGCCATACGAGGTGCAAAAGTCAGGTCTCCAACGAAGAGAGAGTGGCCGCCATCACTGTTGTTTCTCCAGAATTGCGCCACTAGTGCAAGCTACGCCAATTTTGTTCTGTCTGTCTGTCTGTCTGTCTGTCTGTCTGTCTGTCTGTCTGTCTGTCTGTCTGTCTGTCTGTCTGTCTGTCTGTCTGTCTGTCTGTCTCTGTCTGTCTGTCTGTCTGTCTGTCTGTCTGTCTGTCTGTCTGTCTGTGACTCGATCCATCCACCCGGCCAGCGTGAAACAGAATCTGTGCAATAGGTTTATATTTCCACAGCCAAATCTAAACGTCGAAGACCGGTGGTAATGTTCATACTTGTCAACGTTGCTGAAGAAGAACAAAACATTACGCAAATATGAGGTAGAAAATTAATACATAAGTAACATTTGGGGTGTTCCTTTATTAAAAAATTCTGTATGCTTCATTTTTGCGATAGCAAATGGAATACGTACACTGCTGAAAATTAATTCCCTCTATCGCCTGCTGTCTCCCGCGCAACTATAGCTTCTGGCATCATTTTAAGAAATCAAACGGCAGCAGTAACAAAAGGTTCCACTAGATTGGTTCCACGTTCCGCTTGGAGCGCGCGTCGAGTAGAGCAACGTAGTTCTATAAATGTTGTAAAAGGGGAATTTTTCGATTCACGTGCGCCTCCACCGTACGGCAGCGCTGGCATCGAGGCACCCGGCGTGGAACAGTGGAAGGCGGTAAATTTAAACGGACTTGAGCAAACTTCTAGCGTATTTATCTTAAGGGGAGCGAGACGGGAGAGGAAGAGCATGAGAGGTGAGCGGGAAAGAGAAGGGAGGCAGGGGCGCCACACGACTGTCGTCTTTCGTCGACATTTGCAACTTAAAGAGCAGACACGCGGCCAATTTTTTATGAGAATATTTTCAACCCCAATAGCACTTTTAGATGCCACGGAAACAAGTTACAGGCTTCGGTATGTTTATTGTGGCTGGATAGAATTCTTCTTCACGTGCTAGGAAAGCAAAAAAAAAAATAGCAGTGGCTTAGATCGGCTATGCCAGGATATACGTAGCGTGAGCTAAGGTTCAGCTGACTATTCTTAGCTTTCCTGGTTGTCTAAAATTAGCTTGATTATCATGCATGCTGCTGCTTCAACAAAACACACACGGTATACGCATTATGTGACACATGTACATTTTTCAAGCGGCTCCGGCGCAGCGTCAGCAATCTCCCCAGAGCTAAGCTGGTTTCACAGGCGCACGCCGGTGTTTCTGTTACGCACGAGCCATCGGTTCCACAACCGCCCACCTCTCGCATGATCGTCAAGTGGACCGGGCCGCCACGTGCGAAACAGAGCTCGGCGAAGACGCTGGGTGCGTGGGGTTTGTGGGATACTCCTGGCAGCGAGCAACGTTCTGTGCGCCGTGTGACGTCACTGCTCCTCCCTCATGCGCAGCACGGCTCTCCAGGAGCCACGCGAAACTGCTCGACCTCGGCCAGTGTAGCTCACGCTACAAAAATTAATATGACACTATTCATACCATAAGAGATGTGCCAGCAAATTGAAATAAGTACCAAGAATGATTCAAGATCAAAACAATGTAAAGAGGTGGTTAGTGTTGCTTTAGCCGAACTCTTAACGTGTTTTGTATGCACCTAATAGTTTAGCAGAGACAAGACAACATTTATCCTTGGCTTTAAACTTTCGCTTTCGCAATGTAAATTTAGCCTGGTAAAAAAGGCGCTTTATCTCACAACACACGTAATGGCAAACGTTTGTTGTGAGCACCTCAAGAACACGCATTTAAATTGTACCGCCACTCAGGGCGTCAGTTTTGGGAAATGCCCCATGGGTGGCTTTTTACGTGGTCTGCGAGGAATTGTGAGGTAGCCCTATATACTGGGTGTGCGTAGATAAGAAATGCGAACATATTTACATACTTGTACACTTGACGATACCTTTGCCACCTGCCGTTGTTAAAACTGCCACCGCATGTGTGGAGACAGTTGGCTTGGCGCCAACCGGGAGGAGAGAAATCACAAGTCATAACAAGGAGCCCGGTATTTCGCAAAACTAGGCACTGACTCTTTCACCTTACTATTTCACCGCCTCATTACCGTATGGCCAGCTTCCAACCATGGTCGGGTCCTTTAATGCAAAGTTATTCCGGCTGCTGCAGTAATAGTAGTGGACAACCAAACAACAGCAGAAGGCTCTTACGGGGCCATTAATAGAAAATACAAATTCTCTTTATTAAAGGGACTGCTTCATCCCAATAAGAATGATTCTAATTTTATCGCCAACTTCGAACAAATAATCGAGATATTAAAGATAACAGGTTAAGCTGTAGGGACTCCCCAGGAAATTTACGGCGATTTCGATATGAGATCACAGAATCTTGTCAGTGATTTTTGGCCGCGGACCTAAGGCACCACCAAAAACATGAGCACGTGATTCAGGTGAGGCCTATAGTCCTGCTTGATCGCACCAATGAAATGAGAGCGTGCAGTTAAGACAATAGAGAGTCTTAGCTGACCGTTTCTGACGGTCCGCTCCGCTCCGATAGCTAGCGGGAGCGCCATTGCCCATGCGTGGCGCGCAATGGCGCTAGCGGCGATACCGGAGCGGGGCCCCGCTCCGCTAACCGGGGCCTCTTGCGGACCGTCGCGGTAGCTTACCTTACCGTGCGGAATATCAACGTGGCTGCCCCACGATGCGAGCGCGCTCTCGCGAACTCCGTTTCTTCAGTTGAAACGCGAGCGACGAAATCGCGAAAGCTCTTTCGAATAGGCGAAGGTGCCACACCCCTCAACGAGCTTTAGTACGAAAGCGGAAGCGAAAAACGTTGACAGAAGCGCGGGGCTGCTTCTATGCAGCGCCGAGAAAAAGCCTTGTCTTGGCTATTCCAAAGTTTATCCTCACTTAGAACCATTATATCGTGTAAGCGACTACACTGTATTAAAAAGGTGAAATAAGGCACTAAGCACGGTACTTTACATTACTTGAGTGACCGAATTCCAATTCGTATCTTTACATTGCGACGACGTTTTGGTTTGCACACGCAGAGGGCACATAACTGTCAGCTAAAACTCTCCAATGAAAACTATGTGTTTAGCGCACGCCCATAATGCGTCGCTTCTTTTTGCTACACCTTTTGCGTTCTTCGTGGCCGGAATGAGTCATCAAATGCTAGTTATTTTGAATCTAACGAAGTTGTATTTTCTCTTCATGGCCCCTTTAAGGCTGCCATCTTAATTTACCCTTCGCGGCCTTATTATCGTAAGGTTAGCTTCCAAGCATGGTCGCCTTTCTTATTGCAGAGTTATTCCGGTGTCTGCAGTTCTAGCTGCCGGTAAACCAACAGCAATACAAGGCCTTTCACTGGGATTGGGAGCTTCTCGGAACGACAGGCTAACTCGCGTGCTTTGAGAGTCCGGAAAGGATGCAGGCGGCGCTGAGAGGAACGGCTGCCCTGACAGCGGGGGCGCGAGAACGCGGAAAAGGAAATGAGGATGAGGATGAGGAAGAGGTGCGGGAGAGCGACAGGACAAAGCGCCTCATTTGTCTCTCCTCAGAGGCTCCATTCATTTCCGCCGAGGCCCCCGGGTCGTTCTGGGCGACTTTCACGCGGAGTGGCAGCTCTATTCGTCAAGAACTGTTGCGTGGACTCGCACTCGCGCACTCGTTTACAGCTGGAGAGTCGGAGAGGTTGGCTCGCGCTCGGTTTGATTGCTTTCCAGCTTCCGTGCATGTGCCGCGGCAACGTGTTTCCCAGAGGGCGTACGAACGAATCTTTTTAGCGGGTGGAGCCAACGCGGTGTTTTCGAGGAAGCGTTTTCAGAGGCGTTGCCGGGCCGTTTTGTAGTGCGTTCTGGGCTGGCTTGTGTGCGGTGAATTCCTATACTCTGTGTCTGTTCTTTGAATGGTGCTACAGTTTGGAAGGTCATTGGAAGGGGAACGCGAGACCAACTTTAGAGTCTTATCTAAGAAATTAAGCGCGGCACGGCAACCTCCATCTTCGCTCTTTCAATTACGCAGTAGTTGGGGGGGTTATTACTTGAAGCACAGAGAATAAAACTCGGAGAACGCGAGCGCATCTTTAAAGCCTTATAGCAGAAAAACAGCTTCGCAAGGAACAGCACTTGGAGAAGACCCATGAATTTTTTTTTACAGTACCTCGTTATAAAGTAGTAGTATCTGGACAGCAAATCAGTTCTTTTGTGACCGCGCCTATTCCAAATCGTTCAATTTGAACGATACATTGGGAGTGTCTTTTCATAGCGTTCCAAAAGTTCCTGGAACAAGTAAAGCTGTATGGAGTTAGATCAGAAAATGCCCTTTCAAAATCAGTTTTGTATTCATTCTTGCAACAAAACGTGATTTTTGACACGCGTTTCAATCACCAGGGTGTGGAAATGGGGCGTGGTTACCGCGCGTCACTGCTACCAAAGAAGAATGCGTGCCACTCGTAATTACTCTGCATCGCCGTTTGGTTTTTGTTATCAGGGCACGAATGTTGAATCAGAAAATTATTTTCAATCGTCAGGTTTGCACTCCGACAGTAATAATCCCTGAAATCGGCTGCAAATGTCACGCAGTGCCTGTTCGCAAAGCAAAGCAAAGCTACTTTATGACTTTACGCAGTTTTATTGCCTTTGCTCACGTTGTTCTAAGTAGTGTTGTAGTTTTTCATAGCACAGAACCATTCGCAAACAGCTTACAACAGTTTATGTTTCGTTTCTGCATCGCGAAATTCATATTTAGCGCTACTACGCAGTTACCCAACTTCAAGGATACTTGCCATGGCGCCTTCGCGTCCGCAACTGATCCTTGAACACAGCATGCCGCTTCTGATTTCACCCAATGCTAACCCAATTTCTGCGATGAGAGCTACAGAGGCAAGTCAAAAGATAACAACCGGCCACCAGATATGTGTTCCGACGAGGAGAGCGCTTCAAACCGGCCTGACACACTGCCAGCTGTTCGCCTGCCACTTTCGTTTCCATACAAGGGTATCTCCGGAGATCTAGTGTTGCAGCTTAGTTGTACTCATAGTGTTACATACTAATATATACTATAGGGAAATCTGTCGCTGCAGTCCTGGGCCGCCGTGGGCGATGTTCCTCGTCTGGCTTGGTTAGCCACACGGCTTATTTTTGTCTCGAAGCCAAAATCAACAAAAAAGTAACATTTTTTTTCTTGTTCATCGTGCATAAAGTTTCTGCATAATCACTGACAAATATTTATTTTTTTGGTTAAATTTTATAATAACAAAACAAATGTCATGCACCTTCTAGAGTAATATTGTTGCTTTTTTGCAGCCAGAGCCAACTTTTCAGCCTGATCAAGAGCCATGCCAAGGACAAGTGGAACGTGCCTGCACGGTACATGACGGAACGCTCGCCGAGGCGCAGATCCCCTATACAGGGGCGCCAGATTTCACTCTAGTATATATTAGTAGGAAACTCTATGGTTGAACTGCCTATTCGGACGGAGTCTCCCATAAATTTTGTACTGCTCCATTTCAAAAATAGTAGGTGGCGCTGCAATACGTGAGGCTGGTTGTGCTGATCTTTATTTATCGCCCAACAGCTACTCGCCAAAGTCTGTACGGCACGATTCTAGCGCATCGCACGTCATTCCTGCAAGCAAGGCTACAATAGCGATTCAGGAGATGATAATAAAGCTCAATTTTATGTTTTCAGCGATAACTGAACGTGAACGTCAACAAGCATCAACCACGGAGTTCCGTTTTCAACTTCATGCAAGGTTTGCCGCATCGCGTGCCTGCCCAAAATATTGTGCTGGCTGTAAATGCGAAGTCAGTCATTGACAAGATGTTGTTACGTTACGTGGGGGCAAATTGGTGCCTCTGATAATGTTAACCAGCCAGACTTCTTCCACAGAATCAACCGAAATTGCATAATTTAAAATGGAGGATTGGGCTTCACCGCAAGGCTGAGCACCACGCGTGCTGACATTTTTTTTATAATTGACTAACACTTTCGCGTAAGTCGACGTTTTTTCTAGGGAGTGGTTTTGAAATGTTCTCTACAAAATGCATTTTGTAATTTTTTTATACTACCGGTGATTTATATATACCACTCCTTTTTTATAAGTTTTTCGATAACTTCACAAAAAGTTTGAATTTGATATTTTTTTCGCAACTATGATATGTAAAAACATTTTTAAAAACTTGTGTTATTGTAAACTCCGTTAAATATTCTGCATTTTGACTTGCTGTAATTAGTGCCTAACCAATTTTTTAGCGGAAAAAAATGTTTTTTTACCCCGAAAAATGGTCAGTTTTTCCGCGGTCACGAAAACGTTAGTTTGTTATATTCGATATCCGCTGTAATAGTCGAGGTAAAAATCGGCTCTAACAAATCGTCAGTCTGTCTCGCGCAAAAATACTTCATGCGAAAATGCATATTTTAGGCTTCGAACCCACTATAAACAAAGTAGCGCTTACCTGTCCCCTTGGTGCACTTCAAGCTCAATGAACCGTAACATGAGCGCGTGAAATGACAACAGAACAAATTTTACTTGACAAAACAGGCCTGTGTATTTATTTATTTGATGAAGTAGGTGATCTTCATCTCGGGGCTACTCACAGCACTGAGCAGGATGGAGTTTTTCTTAGTTTCACGAACAAAAGGGCCTAAATACTTCTGCAGTTTCGGATGCCAGACGGTTTTTCCAAGTACAGTCAAACCCGATTATAACGAACCCGGATAGAGCGAATTATGCTGTATATCGAACAAAAAAAATCAGTTACGAAAATACATGCCAAACATATTCCTACAGCGAAGTTTACATTTGATATATCGAAATCGGCGCGCCTTAAATTGCCGTTAAAATGCATGGTACCGGAGCGGCTATTCAGATGTTGATTGGTTGCGATGGAGATGTTAAACCTCGCATGGAGCGCCGGGACTCCCGGAACTTTCTGCAACTGTTTCCGACGCGCCTGACTCACGAATGAACCCTCCCAGTCAGCGAGTCCGGACCAAGATGGAAGCATCGATGAACTGTGAGAAGAGCTCGCCCACGTTCCCGATGTTGTGCTGAAAGGAGTTCCCTTCGAGGATTGCCTGAGTGTCGACGACGACGTTGCCTTATTCACTGTGAGCCCCTCGGACGCCGACACCATCACCGATGTCGGACGGCTTCATTAAGCCGTCCGATGCTTAATGAAGCGCTTTCGGCAGTCAATGTGCTCCACCAATATTGCTTCGATATTGAAGGACATGGACTGCGACTGATCATGCAAATGATGTCTCACGTAGAGAATGATGTGCTAGTTGACGCCGCAAAAACGAAAGTCGAAACAAGAATCACCGCTTTTTGGGAAAATAGGCAGTTACAGCGGAAAGTAGCTCTTTTGCTTACAGTAAATATAGTTTTGTGTATGGTAATGGCATACTTTATTGTGTTCGTTTCTGCATGCCGGGATGGGAGGAAAAGGAGGGGGGGGGGGGTGAGGGGGTCCCGAGTACGCGTATTGCGAACTCGTAACAAAAAACACGTTATAACCGGGTTCGGCTATTTCGAACTATTGAATATATCGAACTAATTATGGCGCATATTGCAGTTCGCTATAACCGGGTTTGTCTTTAGCTTCTCAGCCTCCTGGTCAAATAATAATTCGTTATATCCAATATTTCGCGTGGCACTCACGGTTTTAGCTTCGTTATAAAAGAATAAGTGTCATTGGAATGAAGCGGCACCAACCAAAGTTCGTATTTATTTCGCTATAGCCGATAATTCGCTATACAAGCGTTCGTTATAACGAGGTTCAACTTGATATGTTTTACACTGCCTTGTCACATACCTAAAGTCGAACCTCTTTAACTCGAAGTCGTTTAATTCGGGCTGGCCCACCCGTCCGGGCAAAGTGACGTTGGTTGTCCCGGTACCCGTGGCCGCAGCGAGGCAGCTACGCTGAACAGGTTAGTTTTAAACCTTGCGTGTAATGTGAACGTTCCGTAGGACACCTGCGTTGCGTCGGCGAATGAAGCTTTTCTTCGATCGGGCCGAAGGGGGAGTGCTTTTCTTATCACAGCGTAGATCAACTAACTTTTGTGCCTTGTTTATCTTTCGGTGACGCGGCTGGTGTGTTAGTCGCATTCCTCTGGAAGCGCGATTCGCGCGATCGCGCTCAGAGTCGCGGATGATAGTTTCGCGCACAAGTTCATGAGCCGCCTCATTGCGTGGTATTCATTGATGACATGCGATCCAGTGGAGCTCGACAGAAAGTTCAGGGTAAATGGTTTCATATCAGGCTGCACACCTTAAGGCTGATGAATGCTGCTCTGCGAGACCGATCAAGGTTTTTGTCAGCCGTTATGTCAGTCTTTTAGTAACGCTGGCTTTGCTCTCGTCAAATTTCTCTTTTGGGTGTGAACCAAAGGGGGGACGCCAAACTGGTAAATTAATTGACTTACTTTCAACATTGCTGCTCCCAGCTTGAGAGCTTTCCAGCTGGGCCAAATAAATCCCCAATATTCCTCAGAAGGTGAAAACAATCATGTGCAGTGATAGGGGATGTACACCACTACGTATTGTGTTGCCCAGAGCGTGATGTCGAGCGGACTGCAATGCTCTCAGCGATTCGAAAGCTGGCAGCACCACACAGCACTCTGGACCCCATCGTCTTTCCAAGGGAACATTGGATGCTGCGCAGAGACGTGTCACGCCTGCTCCTAAGCTTCCTTCAGGAGACGGAACTGTTGAACTCGTGGTGAAAGGACACAACCATTGGCTAATTAGGAGGAGCTTGGGCGGAGCAATTGCCGGCATATCCAGCCAGGCTAATCCCGCCTGATTCCACACAACAACCACCACCACCCAAAACAAAGGAAACGAACACACGCACAGCCTACAATCGTCCCTTGATGAAAAGAAATCACAATAAACTCTTCAAATAACGTAAAAGATTACCGTCCCTTACTAGAGAAAGATGGGAGAAGCTCGAATACTAAAAGTGTGTCCATTCGATACTTCAATCTTCAAAGATCCCAAAATTGCAAACGAAGAATGGGGCCATGCGACGATTTCTTGCTGGCCAAGTAAACACATATACGAACAATCTGAATGTATACCGATACATGGTTTACGAGATACAGGTATACTATTGTACTCCTTCTTCACGATCGATGCGAGTATTGTCTTATACAGGACCGTTCCTTTTTTTTTGCAATTTTCAAGCAACCGTTCCTTTGACGCAATGGAAACCCGATTTCAGGCACCTGCCGTGTGTCCAGAGACCTTATCCGAGCTTTTCGGTCGACCAACCGCCCAAAGGGGAAATGCATTAGTTTTTTTGACAGGACGCCATCGGCACCACTAAGAGAGCTTTCGCTTTAAAAATCACTGTTGAATCCTTCTAATTCTGCCAATGCAGTGCTGAGCACGAGGTCGCGGGTTCGATTCCCGGCCGCGGCGGCCGCTTTTCTGAAGGCGGCGAAAAGCAAAAACACCCGCGTGTACGAGATTTCGGCGGACGTTAAAGATCCCCAGGTGGTCAAAATTAATCCAGAGCTCTCCACTACGGCGCTCGTCATCGCCTGCGTTGTGTCGGCGCGTTAAACCCTACAATCAATCAATCAATCAATCAATCAATCAATCAATCAATCAATCAATCAATCAATCAATCAATCAATCAATCAATCAATCAATCAATCAATCAATCAATTAATCAATCAATCAATCAATCAATCAATCAAATCAATCTAACTCTGCCAAGGCAGCATGGAACGAATAATAAATCAGTGTAATGATTCAGTCAGCCCTAAATGTGTAAAAATGGCTGTCGTAGTGAGGCAGGGATGGTTTAGAAATGGCACATTGGCGAGTGTGTAATGTGATAAGGTTTTGAGGCTATGCAACATGCTTTAACGCTGCTGTCGTGAAGCGGCAGGCGTAAGCATACATGGGACTGTTCGGCGGACATAATGGTGATGCTGGCGGGAGGACGTAGCCTGTCACTGTTTACAGGGAAATCCACTCCGACAGTGTTTGCAGTACGCTTCCGTATATGGCACGGAGGCAAAAGTGTATTGCTAGTATCAGGCACGTATTCTATTAATATGTAAACAGTATCGCGACACCCTGTCTCTAAAGGTATTGTTCACCCACTCAGATTTCGACGATGCTCTACACAAAGCCTGTCCTCCCACACGACTATTTTACCTTTTGGGGTCCCCAAAGTACCTACCGTGCACGCAGGAGCCGAGGATGAATCTACCCTAGGCGTGCTTCTGTTTTGAGAGACCCGTCGTAATTTTGGTCGGTGCTCTTCACCGAGTGTCCCTAATGCACACGTTAAGGCGAAACAACCCTAAGCCTATGTCTGCTCCCGATAAAGAGCTCGTACTGGGCTCTTAGCTCTTAGGTCACGTGTAGTCTCGTAATAGAAATGTTTCTAAGAGCACTTCAGTACCCAACAATGCTCTCTTATTCATGCCCTGGACGACGTCCCACATAAGCGGTGCGCAGCCTCAGTGACATGCATAAGCGGAATTGACAGGCACATTAGCCCTGAAGATAAGTGGAGTGCAGTCTTTGTCGCTTCATTTTGCTACCGCTTATAAGGACGCCAGCTGGTGTACATGTATAAAGTTCCTGAGTTCCCCATGGTGGATCGTTTCATCGTATCATCGCGGGATCGGTGGATCGCACAGGATGGATCAGTATCATCTTTTTGGGAGTAATGACAACCATTACAATAAACAATGACACTGACCATTACTACACTCCCTAATGCGAAATTTGTGTGCAGCGCGAACTGCAGTCTTCTCGGTCAGGCATAATATCTGCCACGTATCACGAAGTAATCGCGTGATCAGGGAACGCACGGCGGCGCGCGCTACTCTGCTGCTATTTCGCAGCGCGTTGCTGCCGCCGCCGACCATGTTGTTGCAAATTGTGTTTGAACCTCCCGCGCAAATTTCAGGTGGTTCGGATGAGCCACGCACGGAGTGCCGAAAGTGGGAGGGGGAGGTAGTGAAAGAGATGGCGCCATAGCAGCGCGTGCTGCACTCCCCGCCACAATTTCCCCAGACGCTCAAACAAGCGTCTCGTGTGCGTTCAGCATACTGCCCTCCGCCGTACGCTTTCGCTCCATATTACTTTAACGTCGGCATGGCCCCCTGCCCCAATCAACTCGTAATTTCTATGTCGTTCGTTCGTTCGTTCACAAGTTTTGTTCTCTTCTTTATGTTTAACGTCGGCATGGCCCCCCTGCCTCCAGCATCTCTGCACGCAGGATTCACATTCTTCCTTCCTACTTCCTCCTTCTCTCTCTACTCCTTATCCGTCGCCGCTGTTACTACCCCTCACCCACTCTCTCTGTCCCCCCCTCCAACCCCTCCCTCCTCTTTCTCGCTCGGCCGGTTGAGGTGTCGGCGCCACGCCAGACAGTTACCGGCCTCTATCTACCATCCCCCACCCCAAACAATCACTTTCTTCTTCTGCATTTTCTTTCTGCCTTTGCTCGCTCGGTTACAATGCCGACGCCAAAGCCGTCGCCATCGGCATCGCCACCGCCGAACCCCAGTAGCGCCCACCAAATTGCTTGCGCAATAGAACGTTCTGACAGACAATGCTTATTGTGATGTAATACTGTGACGTAACAGTGAAACAACATGGCCACCCGAATAAATTACCTCACCGCCCACGTGGTGCTACTTGATAGGCGGTCAACGTCACAACTTTTTGGCAGGAAAACAAACAAAGTTGTCAATAGTACTACTTGCTCTGGTGACGAATTTTTTTCCAGGACTGTGAACGCAGGAAAATAGCCGCTGCTCTTTAAAGCATGGGCGCAAGCGTTGTTCACATATTCACACAGAAACCCGAACCGAGGGAAAGCGTGTTGATAATTTACGTGTATCATAGATCGATACGAAGTTTGCCGATCGCCCGTGGGACAAAGCATGCCTTACTGACGAATCTGTCACGGCTGCATTAAGTCACCTCCTCACATCTCCTTCTATGTCTTTGCTAGCCGCTTTTAGAGCGCAACTGTTAAGCGCCCACTCCTGTGTTATAGCGGCGTTCCTCGCCGTCGGCCTCGTTGTAACGGAGAGAACAAGGAGGACACTGAAGATCGATCGAGAACGAAAGCGGAGGAGGAGAGTATGGAGAAAGTGCGAAGAGGAGGGCGGTATGCGGAGGGTGCCGCGTGAGGCATGCCCCACGGCGGAGACACGCTATGAGATAACACCAGAAATAACCAGATAAAGCACGCTATCGGCGCCGACGTGCGCTTGCCAATCACGTGATAACTTCCTGAGGCGAAGGAAGTGCATCGTCTGCCGCGGCAGCTGCCCGAGCAAAGGCTCAGCTCCTCCAACACCACAATCTTGAGGTGCGTGCCGCCGAAGCAGTGGCTATGGGCCGCCGTCGAAGAGACTGCAGCTGGCGGTGCGCTCAACTTTCGCATACGGGAGTTTCGTAATCGACAGCGAATTTCTACAGCGAAGCTGTTGAAGCTCGAGTTACAGCCGTGCCGGGAGTCGCTCAAAACTCGCCGCAGCAAAGTGGAGAGGAGAAAAAATGCTAGGCCTTAAAGTGTGAGGAAAGTGGCGAGGAGTCAAGGAGCCAACAAGCAAGTGCGGGGATTGCGCGGCGCGGTGCAGATAATCGGGTGGGGACCCTTGCCTGGCGTCGCTCAAAACTCAAGGCCGCGAAGTGGAGGTGAGGGAAGTGCTAGGCCAAGGAATATGAGACGATGTGGCAAGGAGGCAAGGAGCCGACGAGCAGGCCTGAGGAGTGCACTTCGCGGCGCGGATGTACGGGTGGGGAGGCCCGTTTCGGTGATTGGCTGCGCCCAGTGATGACGTAAGCTATGACGTGCAGGTTTTCTAGTTGAGAGAGACGGCGTAGCCTCGGCGGCATCAGTGTGCGATCTTCCCATAAGATTGGCAGACCTAAGAAAAGTCAAGATAAAGGTGGAGAAGACCACCAGCTCCGCTGTTTCCTCAATCTTTTCATCCGAATTGCGAAGCTGGCTAAATTTTGTTCTCCTCGCCTATCGGTTGGTATCAGTCATATCGGGCCGCACAAATGTAGTAATAGATTCTTCCCCTCCAGCTACGTGAAGCTAGAACTATGCTTTAATCATCATCGAGTTTACGATGCTTTGAACTAAAGATGAGTGAGAAGTACACCCAGCGGCCATGTTTTACTCGAAGTGAACAAACTATTCGCGTGTATCACCTAGTTAAATTGAAAACAGCGCCTACTTTATTCGCACGATAAGAATAAAAAGTTAAAACGAAATGTTCAAATTAAATTTGACGAAGGCGGCAAATACCGTTAGACATAACGCATGCTCTCTAGAACGACTCGTAGCGCACGCTCGTGGGAATGAGCGGCCAGGTGTAATACAACTTTACACTACACCGCAACGAAGTTACGCAAACGCCCTCTGAGCGGAGGTTGATGGAAGAGTTTAAACATTACGACGTCAACAAATCTTTCTAGAAGGCTAAATTATATGCTTTGCTAAGGAAATGGTATCGCTGAAGAATAAAATGGTATAAACAAATCTTACCTTTTGTGTGTTACTTCACCACACCTAGCAAAAAGCTTTCAAAAAAATAAAAAACCGAGGCCTGAGGCGAAATGGCTGATTGCAGCACTGTCTTGATACCTGCACATGTTAGCTTAAGATATGCACAGACGCAGTGGCGACAGTGGCAACCACTTGTCTCCCAAACTAGAGTGAAGTACGTTCATTGAATATGTAGCATGAATTTCTTTCTGTTATTACCAGCTTGGCTTCCGGCATGCCTTTCTACCACGAGTCTCAACGCAACGACCGAAATCACACATCTCTGTTTTTACTTTAGCCACAGTGTCAGGCCAGTTTGAACCCTATGGCCGGGATCACGGAGGAAGGCCTTATCAAAGAAACTTTTACCCGCTGAATTAGAACACAATTGCCTCCGGCAGCCGAAAAAAAAGGAGAAAGCAACAAAGAAGGGCAGGAGAAAGGGTTGGGAGTTCCAACGTTCAGAACTCTAACGGCAGGCAGCTTTCATGAACTGTCTCTCGGGAGCTTCTACCCTTCTTAGGTAAACGCTTCCCAGGGCCGATAGGGAGGTTGACCGCTCCCATTTGACTCAATTCTTGTTTCTTATTCGCATTCGAACGTAGGCTGAATAATGAGAGGCTTTGTCTAACGTTTCCAAGCACGTACGGCAACATGAGCCCCTGGGCGTCTTAAGGGAATCGGCGTATTTTAGTTACGTTTGTGCTCCGAAGGGTGGAAACCGTGGGAACGTGACAAGCGTATCCTTTCCTGTCTGGACAGGAAACCTCGGGGATATTGTGTCTGGACAGTGCCCGCAATAGCCTAAAGGCCCGTCGGCCGTGGGAGGTCTTCCCGAAGGCGGCTATTTGCGAACCCTGGGTAGACAATAGGGGGAATGAAGCACGCGCTTGGATTTTTGTGTTGCCTGTCAGGCATTCGAAGCTCGTTGTAATGAATAACCGCCTTGAAAGAAAACAAACAAGAAGAGGACCCCTGAAGTTTGGCGTAGCGCCATATACTTTTAGTTTTCTTGAAGTTGTGTTCGTTCTGAAAGCGAACTTACTCTCCAGGCGCAAGTACATCGTGCTTGGGGAGACGAAAGGAAGACAGGGCTTCTTGATGCTGCTCAACAAATTGCGGAAACTGTCGCCATTCACCGCTGGATTGCCGCAGCCTTGTAATCCCAATTTTGACGACATTCGCAACAGACGCAATCGCCGTTTTAATTAGAGTTTTGCAGCTGCTGCTATTCTGGCGGCCGTTGGTACGAACCGACCTGAAAATGGCGGCAGAGACAGGACACGTGACAGAGAAATGTGACAGGAAGGAGAAGAAGGGAATCAAAGTCAAGGTTTACGCTGAAATATAGCTCGGAACTCACGATTTTAGGGCTAAAGTAACAAACGGAGCATTTAGCGAATCAGCCCGCGTCAGCATCGGTAGCGTTAGGGCCGAGCGTGCTTTATGCTAGTAAAACACAATGACCGTGCTGCTAGGAAACACTTGGGCATGCGCACACTAGCACGGAACCAGAGAGTGCGACCAGCGTTCGGCAGCCGGCGGCCGGGACACACCATTAAGCGCCGCCCCACTGGCCTCACCCGGCTGCGGAGCAGCAGTCACCAGCGAACCAAGGAGCTATGCGTGGCAGTAATAACATCGTCCAAACGTTGCCGGTCTACAGCTAATATGCTAACGTAGACACTCCAAAATATAACGCGCACCAATTTATTCCGGAAGCTCTTAAACGTAGACCGCAACGAAAGTCAAAACCGCTATTATAGTAGCGCAAGAATTGAAGCAACACACCGTAGGGCTCTACTGGACATTATTATTTCACGTTTACAACTAATAACAGGTGCTTATGTATCCTCAGATTTTGTATTTACGATATTTGGGAAGTATCCGGGTAATAATTTCTTGTCGGGTATTTCCTTTTTAGTCGAAGTGATAATGCGCCAGTGTAAATGATTATAAGAACAACGAGAGACGGCACCTTCGTAGGGCCCGCCAGGCACGGGACGCACATATTATCTAAATCTTGTAATCAGTATTTTTTTGTGAGATGAAGCCGACGTGTGCATTATGACTTTAACCAGATTAATGTCTGTAAGTTGTTTGCGGGATACTACTGCGCTGCCAGAATTAGGGGGGTGGTAACTATTTCCCTCCTGGGGGAGCAAAAAATATGCTACCACGCATCATCACAATCATAATCATCATCCTCCTCCTCCTCATCATCATCATCATCATTTATACATTATAATGGTCATGTATTTTCTTTGAGTACATCCGCATCGGGCGTACAGCGGCGCAACAATGACTAGTTTACATAAGTAATCAAAATCAGCCCACCAACATGAAAGCAAATGAAAAACTGGTTAATTTCTACGTCATACGAGTCGGAGGAATCGGTAAAACAGGAAAGTCTGATGTGCAGCGAAATATGCAGCTCGGCATGACTTGCGGGTAGGCGGCTGTCTTGTCGGTGGGCTTGGCGAGTGACGTCCTGCTGCCGGGTCGCTTCTGCAAAGGTGTACTGGCGTCATTTCCGGGACGTATATGTCGTAAGTGAACTCTTAGTGTATACGGGCATAAAAACACTTTCGTGTTAAAATATAAAACCCAAAAACGAACAACCCTAATTATAATGTACTCTAATACTAAAGGTCGCTTGCCCGCAAGCAGACCCTATGTGCAGGGGTGCACCCTTTACAGGACACTTGCTCTGTTGAACTGGCGTTAGTTCCGTGACGGGTATGTCGTCAGCGAAATCTCTGTGTATCTGGGAATAAAACACTTTCGTGTTAAACAAAATCAAGTATTCATGCAACACCACAGATCCTAAAGGCACTGTAAAAAACAAAGCGGAAAAATAATTAAAACGCGAATCTTTCTCCCACGGTACCTTATGTAAAGTGAGTGTCCAAAATCCAGAATGTCCAAAATATGACGTCTATCTGATGGCGCATCGGATAGACATCGGCTTCATAACGCGAGGACCCAGGTTCGATTCCAAACACGGGAAGTGTTTTTTCTCAAGGCGCTTGATGTGCCTTCACTTATCATCATCATTTTGTTGTGTAAAGGTGGCTTTCCTGCAGCAAGTTTTGCGCGACTGACGACGTCATCAGTAAAATATACAGGGTACAGGAAATAGTATAGGGCATAGTCGCCGCGCAGTCACTAACTGGTCTTTAAAGCGAAGCTTCAAAGATCAGTTAGGGACTGCGCGGCGACTATGCCCTGTATACGAGGCAACAGTAGCACGCACGATTCTATGCCTTTTTATTTATCAATAGAAAAAAATAAATGCTGAAAAATAAAAATGAACGCTGTAAATGGGATGCACACTTCCAGCGCATTTGTATACATGCTTCGTAACCGCGAACATACTACGAAACATGTTCGTTCATGGTCATGCTACCAAATGAAGGCTTACACAATGAATATTTACAAAACAAAATAGTTAAATACGCAGATCAGTTGAAAAAGTAAGCTAAGGTCAGTGTAATGAATTTGTAATGTTCCTTTTTATTATTGGGTGAATGAAAAATTGAACCATGAGTGTTATATTATTAGAGCACGTGTATTCGCAACGGATGATTCGTTTTAGTTTTGTACCAATTATTTCTGATTGTCTGCTGTGCCAGTATACTAGGAAAGTTCCAGTGGTATGATACGGACGCGCTCATATTTCGTAATATATAGCCACACTGCTAATATCTCTCTTGACAACTTGTTAGAGCGTGAGTAATTATGCAATTACTGCCAGCCGCTTAGGGAACCGGGGTTTCCTAAGTTAGCGTAAAAAGGTATTATTCATACTGTCCAGTAAAACTGGTTAGTACCACGAAAATATGAACCCGATACAAAGCGTGCCGCCAATATACCACCCATACTTTGATTGATACCGCAGGATTCCCAAACGGAAGATTAGGTTGTCAAACGTTTCATACAACGACATTTTAACTATATATCTGCTGAAGACGGGGTACGTCGAAATGACTATTCTTTTTAGAATTGGTGGCATTGATAAAGGCGTAAAATGTCGTTAAATTACTGACCAGCGTCACCGGGATTTTAACTAAACATGCTCTAATACTCAAGCATTTTGCCACCTTCAAATAAACCTAACTTTTCTGGAGCCATCTGGGGCTCAGCAGAAGTCTTCAGTTGCCCCTTGACGGTGAGTCGTGCTTCCCTAACAGTAAAAAGAGGGCAAGCCATCACTCCCCCGGCATCCCCTCTTCCGGCGCCACTGTCTAGAATACTACTGCGTGTCCTTATACTACTACTGCGTCTACTCAGCAGGCATGTTTCAATCTCCACGCAGTTGTCCAGCGGGAAACAACTCTCTACCGACATCCAGACGGTGACTTAGCTACACCTAATGTCGGGTAATCTTCGCTTAGGCATCCACTTTACTTGCGATTTACTTTAATTTACTTTGCGACTAAACAAGGACTGAAATGGGACTAAACGACGACCAAACGAAGTTCTAACAAAGTAAGCTTTCTGTGTTTCGTGAAAATGCTTTATGATTTCTAACTTTTTTTACGTCATCAAAAGTTAGTCTGAGAGAATTCGTCCCCCTTTTTTGGAGACTGTTGCACCATGTATTGGCCCTACGGAATCATTCGCTTTCAGTATGGCTCCATGTACTTAGAGCAGTTTTTCAAACAATTTTCAGAACGGCGTGAGACTGATAGTTGCGATTATTTGTTTGCAGTCACATGTCCCACTATCTTTACAATTTCCCGGCTGCAGGCCGGTCGTCAATTGTATCGTTCCATTTCCCAGTAAGCGACTGCATAACATAAAAGTATACGTTTGCTCTTTCACGCGCAATATCAGTTACAGAAGGTGATCCCGTACACCTGATGCATACGCGTTTATTTTTTTGTTTAAATGAATAATGCAACGCAGATTCCTAAAAGTAGGAAAGCTTTAGAAAAAGGCGCAAGTTGCATTGTAAACAGTTTGAAAAACTGCTCTAAATACATGACTCCACACTGAAAGCGAATAATTTCGTCTGGAAGATGTATGCTGCAACAGACTCCGGAAAATGAGCAAGAATTCTCTCAGACAAGCTTGTGGTGTATTTAAAAAACCTTTAGAATGCATAAAACTGCGCACGCCGAAGGACAAAGGCGAGAAGGGCAGACTATTTATGATTGAAAGCGAGGAATTCACACGCTAAATTCCGTTAGAACAGTTCGCAGTTAGAGCTGTTGCAGTTTCTTGTTACAGCTTACAAATAATGTAAGCCAGAGCTCTACGACTCAACGGAGATTATTCGTAAAAGTCCTCCATGTGCCCCTACTTGCTATGCAAGTATCCCAGGAGAACAGTGTAGTGTTTTGTCATTTTTTAGGCTCGGGGTTGTTCGCAGGTGAAAACCAACCACTTTTTGAGCTACCATCAAATGTGTTTGGAACCACACACCAAGTCCGATACGATTTCGCAGAAAAACATCTTATTTTCAGCTCCAAGCTCACAAATGTCACTGCTTGCAAATACGCAATCGGCACGATGCGTGCAGACCGTAATGTTTACTCTTCAACACACCTGCCTGGGGCGCAATTAGCGACTATACGAAAAGGGCTAGATATCTTTTTTTTATAAAGAAGCTTTCATGCTATATTCTGGAGTAGGTGATCTGCACTGCTCTCTACGTGAAATTAGCTTAAAAAATACAGTAGGTGACCGTTTTTCGGACCCCAAATATTCGGACTTGCGGGATACTCCGGACGTTACTCCTATGGGTTGCGGGATACTCCTATGGTCCGGGATCTGGACCACAGTAGTAATGCATATGAACAATGGCTATTTAGGACAAAAGAAAGCCAAAAGTTTGATTTTCCGGAAAAAATTTTCCGCGACAGACCCGCGGTGCGACTCCAGGATGACGCCATTTTGAATACTAGGCCACCTGGCTAGCTTCGGATTGGATGGGGATAGGACTGGCTCCCGCCGTGGCGACAAACTTCGATCGTGGAGGTCATAATTTCGGAAGAAATCTGCGGTGAAAGCAATCTCGAAAGCCAAAGTTTAAGAAGAAAGCGGGACGCTTGCAGAGGTGCAAGCAGGCGTTCTCACACGAAGGAGGAATTTAAGGCACGGAACCGTTCGCGAATTCTTCAGTCATATTTAAATAAAAACCAACTCGTGGATTTTTCGGGCTGCTTTTTTATCCGGACTATTTTTCGTTCCCCTCCAGGTCCGAAAAATCGGTTGGCTTCTGTATGTGCAATGATCTCTGTATGAAAGTAATTCCAAAAATATCAATTTTACATCAGAATGCTTTAAAATATTCATCAGCTATTCCACTCTGTAAAGAACGAGCAGCGAAGCTGTCTTGTGTTTTGCCTCAATCGACGCATGTATGCACAAAACAAAGTAAGTTTGTTTGTAATTTGCGATTGAGCACACTTCTTAGCTAATCAGCTGAAATAAACTTTGAAGGAATAGAGTTTTATAGTAGGAGACAAACGTGGGGCCATCTCTGTCTACCCAGTGGAAGGCCATGTGTTGACAGCGGGTGGAATTCTGTAAAGTTTATAATTCCACGATGAACTAATCAAAACAAATAACTGAAACTCGGCGTGATACTGGAGTTGTCCTAGCGACTAATTTCAGAAACTGGAGAGGAATTTTTTTTCGTGTTTACGGGGAACGTAAATGGACGCACATCGATGCAGGTCGCTGGAGGGTAGCTGTGTACAAGAACGCGAAAAAAATCATGACGCACGGTCTTCTTCTCGTAAATTCTTGTCAGGAGCTTAAGGGAGGATAACTGGTCATGCAAAATGTGTGGTCGTTCGTGCAAAAATGGGCGCACTCAGACTGACGGCCTTGGGCAGTTTATATAAGCTATTCCTTATAAGTTGATACATTATCGATAACCACACAAAACACCTAGTCTGAGTCTCCAATCCAGGGGTAGAAGCGTTTGGAGACAGAGAGAGAGAGTAAAGACTTTACTGAAATCACCTGCTGTGGGGTACGTAATGGAGCACCATGAGGCGGCCTACGTCATACTGTCAAAGACCCTTTACTCGGTAGCCGCATCTCTACTCCCCTCGAGGACCTTCAGCCACCCCTGGATGGGGGGCCGAGCCTTCCCGGCTTTCGACAGGCTTCTGCATTTCAAGAGCTGCCAGGATCAGCTGGACGGCGGGGAGTTTCGAAAAAACATTACGTCATGAGTGGCTGGAGATAATCGCCCTATAGCTAACCCATACGGACACAAAGACCGGGGCTATAGCATAAGGCTAGCAAACTCTCCCGGGGAGAGAAATAAAGGGGCTATCGCATTACGCCTGAATGCTTGTTTAGGCCTCTCAGAGCCTGGTTGATGCCCCAAAAGCTACCTATCAAGAACCGCTTCGGGCCCCAATCAGTCGTTCCGCAAGGGGACTGTGCACCACGGTTGAACAGACGGGCGTCTTAGGACAAGAAGAGGCAGATTTGTCGTGGGGAATGGGTGAAGGAGAGTGTATCGTATGCGGTGAAACACCGGCATGCCGAGTGCACGCTGGCTTACGTTATAACAGCGCGTTTAGTGGCTCGTGAACGCAGGAAGGCAGAACAATTCAAAGGCCGAATCATTTACAGGGTGGCGAATCACCCAGCGCAGCTGTTTCGGTTTTATCGAGTTGCACACGTTCACGAGACAAGTAGTGTGATGATACCTGAGCACTTTTTATGGGTTGTAAATGCAAACGCATGAATGTCCGCTTGAACGTCTGAGACGCCTCACTCTCGCCTGTCGTTGCCGAAGTGTTCTTTTAATACTTCCGCTTGAAACGGTTTGCTTTGCGATCTGTCCTAACGCTTTCCAATGGCTTCGATCCGTCTCCCACGCGTTCCTCCGCTGCCCACTCCTGCCACCGTATAAAGGGAGTGGTGACGCCAATTGTGAATTTAGCTGCTTCTGCGTTTGCTCGTGTGGCTCGTCATTAAGCTTTCTTCGTCTGCATTGCACGGACGGCCACCTCACTTTGCGACCGAGTTTAGGCTCATGCTATGGGGCCCCTCGTGCTATGTAGTGCGTGGAGCTATGAAAACCCGTCGCGCCGTCTCTCCCTACCGCAATTTCTGTTCGCGTACATTTCCCGGATCGGGTATTCCCCGAGAAACCATAGGTCGGCGTACTCATTCGTGAGTACACTCATTTGTACGCATTTGTACCAAAACTCACGAGTGAGTATGATGATAAGTGGGTATACACTCAGATTCAAAAAGTGAATACGATGACGAGTGAGTACAGGGGTAAGTCCACTACTCGTGAGTACAGTACTCATGAGTACGCTACTTATGAGTATGAGTACTCATGAGTACAGACGAAGTACTCATGAGTACAGAATATTGAGTACTCGTGAATACAGATTGGGTACTGATGAGTAGAGATTGAGTACTATTACTCGTGAGTACAGATGAGTACAGTGAGTACAGTACATGAGTACGAACACTCGTAAGGACAAATGAGTTTGAGTACAAGTAAGTACGATTACAAATGAGTATGTGATAAGTGAGTAGAGTGATTTTGATGACAGACTAGCTTTTTGAGTGTGGGTTTGATTAAGTACAGCCTGAATTTAAAAAAAATTGTGATCGAGTTTGAGTGAGTCCTTTCTCTTTTGCCGACCTAGGTTAGGAACGCATGCAAAGCGTTGACACAGGGACAGGAAGTAAAGAGCTTGCCTGTAAAAAGAAATCATGGGTGCATGGCGTGCATATAAACCGATATTATTTAAAATGAAAAGAGATCCCTCCGAAAATCCTCAAGAGGATGCGTCGCATAAAATGATCAATGGCCTGAAGACTCTATAGCAGTCGATAATAGTAATGCGTGTTATAAAACAAGTGCATGCGATATGTTTACTATAAATTAATTTACACTAGCATAAACTTAAACGGTCCATAAAGGCAAAATGCAACTTTATACAGAATGAAAGAACTAGCCTTTGGTAACTAACTCAGCCCCAATCAAGACTAGGTGTGAGGGATTGATCGAGTAACTGTCCAATTAATGGATTAATATTTTAGTGGCAAATATTTTTTAAACAGCTAATCGGATAGAGCCCTGTTACCGAAATTAAATGAGGCTCGATGTTTAAATGGCCCGCAAGCGTTTTGAGGATCATATTTGGGTACAAATAATCCGCCTTACCACACACAAAACGATGCAAGTATGCTCAGAGACGAAAGTGATTAAAAACGCAAGCTGATAGCCAAGATAAACGGGAGAATGGCTAGTCCTAATACAAATATACATGGTACAACAAACGGCGAGCGGGTACACCCACCGTTTTACCGTTATATAAAACAACTGAGGCGTAAATAAACCCCGATTAATCGGTGCTCCCTGCAATTCACACTGAGTTTGTTGTGATACAGAAAAAAAAATATGAGGCTTGGTATTTTCCAGCGCTGCTCTAGTGTTGGAATCTTTTTTACCAGCATTATTGACGATGGCGAATTTGTTCTCTTATGTTTGTTAAGTATAAAGCGAGCTGCCCGCCTCTGTACCATCTCGAGCCTATGCTTGTCTTTTTGATAGTACGGATCCCAAACTACGCTTGCATATTCAATTTTAGGCAGAACGAAAGTTTAGTAAGCAAGAAACTTTGCATCGGATGGCGCGCTTTTTAATTTGTGTCTAAGCAAGCCGAGTTTCTGGGTTGCTGCTGTTCAAATCTTTTCTATCTGCGAGGACCACGTAGGTTTTTTCGTGATTGTCAATCCCAAATATGTATACTCTGTGGCTGCTCTTACGCTGTCGTTATTAATTTTATACGTGAATAAGAATGGTTATGGTTTACTGGTTATACGAAGCACCACAGTTTTCTCGGAGTACAGGGGCATCGACCATGGTGAGCACCATTCGTGAATTTTTGCTAGACTACTGTTCAAAGAAATTTGATCGTTCTGGCGTGTAACGTTTTTGAAAATCACAAAATCGTCAGCAAACAACCTTATTTGAACATCAGGACACACAGCCGTGGTGATATCATTCATATACATGAGAAAAAGAATGGGTCCTAACACGCTTCCCTGAGGCACGCCAGATGTAACAGGCAAAGACTTGGACGGGTACCCATCGACATCCACAAACAGAGTGCGGTAGGACAAGTACTGTTTTGTACAATTAGTAATAAAAGTCGGAATGCCAAATCTCTTGAGTTTGTTTAGACGTTTACTATGGGATACACAATCAAAAGCTTTCCTGGAATAAAAAAATAAATAAATCTGTCCGGCTGAATCAAGTGTTCGAGCAACCTTGTGAATATAGTTGTGAGCTGTGTGGTTGTTGAAACGTTTTTGCGAAATACGTGTTGGTGATTTAATAGCAATCTATTACGTTCAAGGAATTCGCCTATGAAATGTACTCAAGATTGTTTAATCAAGATTAAAAAAAGATTAATCAAGTTTGTTTTGTTCTTATAAAATTGAAGCTCGAGAAAGGTTTATTTGTCAGGGCTCATTTAGAGGCGTCATGCAAGAAGAACAACAAAAATTTTCACCTTTTCTGCTGATTTTGGCTTTGAGACAAAAAACAAACCCTGTGGCTAGCCGAGACAAGTAGGCGAAGAACGTCGCTAGCTGCAATGGCGGTGCCCACGACGGCTCACGACACCATCGCCAGGTTTCCTTGTAGTATATTCGTGTCTAGTATAATGAAACTCTACGGTACAAACGAGACCGTGTGGCGTCATAAAGACACGTCTACGTAGTGGCTTGTTAGTCACCACTGACTGATCCGTTTCCCTTCGTATCGTGATTATTTTGGTGAATTTTATGATACAATTTCTATAATTGTTATAGGCGAAAATCCGCTTCTTTAACGAATGACACTCGTATTGCGTATTCATGGCCTTTTTATGTGGCGGTGCACAAAAGTTTGCCACAAAAGGTTTTCACTCTGGTTACATTTTTTTGCTATCACAGCAGCGTAGGCGCTCCTGTATTTTTCAGCGAGCGCACGATAATAACGACGGATTTTTCGTGATAGAATTTCGGCCCCCAAGAGCGCATTGCTCGGCACAAACAAAGAGAACCTCATTACATTCAGAAAATGGGCTGTCACTAACTTATCGCGCCATTTTTACTTAACGCGACCTTCTCAACAAACTTGACTGCTCGAAGCGCGCCGATATTGCAGATAATACTTTAGGCAACCTGTTTGCCCAACAAGAAGAAGAAAAAAGTTATTAGTGCATGTACCTGAGTTTCAGACTTTTTCGTAGTCAGAAACTTTATCTTTCTATGCTCCGAGAACTACTAGAATCAACCTTCCTGAGTTTATCCATTAAAGAGACACAATTACGGGCAGGTCTCCGTCTTCCCATACTTCTTTTTGCCGGTATCTTGACGGTTCATCAACAATCTCATTCCCCCCCCCCCCAAAAAAAAAAAAATGTTGCTCTTTCAGTCAGCGTGTCGGGGAAATTCAACTTTCCAAGTCTCAAACAGCTGACTCGTTACGGCAGACAAGGAATGCATATATTGGAGAACCACAATTGAAGACAAAAAAAATTAAAACCGGCGTCTATCCGATTCAGCTAGCATCGCATTCCCAATTGAAAAAAAATTGTGGTATACCGAAAAGTCAGTTGATGGAATGGAATGCGCGGGAAATAAAAGAAATACAAGACATACAAGAAATCCAAGAAATACCCTTGTGAAGAGACAAGGAAAAGTCGGAACTTATTTCTTGTGGGGAAGTTCCAGTCGGAAGAACGCCCGCCGTTCTTGCGATGCAGGGAATATGGCCTGGCCGTTCCTAAACGCGACTGAGTTCAGGAACTTTCAATTACGTGTAATTTAAACGTTTGAATATAGCATTTTGGGGGTACTGCAAAGCTATGGCCAGATAAATCTGTCTGCATTCTTTTGTTATACAGTACGGAGGCTTTTTTTTTTGGCATCTGGAGATATCTGAACAAGGATTTTTTTTTCTACCCTAATACTCAGTTCCGCTACCTACCGCAGGATTGCTTTCGTGTGACAACCCACGCCACCTAAAATGAGTATGAAAGCCCTACAAGTGATCAGTTTCAGCATTACGCTGAGAAAGAAAAAAATGTTGATGCAAACAAAACATACGGGTCACAACAGTTGTTAACGCCCTGCTGAGCCCAAGGACGCGGGTTCGATTCCCGGCCGCAGCGGCTCCTTTTCTGATGAGGCGGAAAGCGAAAACGACCATGTGTTTGAGACTTTGCCGCACTTTAACGATCCGCAGATGGTCAAAATTAATCAGAAGTCCTCCACTATGGCGCCATCATCGCCTGTGCGGCGTCGGCGTTTTAAACCTCATAATTCATCAATCAATCAGTTCTCAGCGACCTAATTTTCTCACCGTCCACTGCACAAGTGATGTATGCACTGAGGTTTTTAGATGCGAAGCATCTCATGCTCGTGGCTGTGTCCCTCCCTCCCTTGTTGTTGTCCGCCGTCCGCACTCTACTGCGCATGCGCGTTTCTTCAGCCCCGTCAGAGTTCGGGCTGACGTCAGCGCAGTCCACTATAAAAAGAAATAGCTAGGCGGCGCCCGGTTTCCATCCCACGACTCTCTGGCCGGAATGGGAGGTACGTGGCGCTCTTCCCGCTGCGCTACAAGCCGAGACGGGAGCATGTGCTATGAACGCGCCTTATGTCCTTCACTCATTCAAACTACGTCAAGGAGCTACTGATACAACGAAGGCACCGGAAGCTGAACGTCAACAGAAATGACGAACTGAAAACTTTAGAGGAGGACGTTGAATTTCGACAGGAAAGCTGTGGCTGGAAGCGCCACGCGCCTTGCAGCTCAACCATAGAAGAGAACGAAGAGGGCGGGCAGCGGGGTAGGAGCGTGAGCACGCAATAAAGACGAGAACCAGGAGGTGTTCGATCAGGTAACGCGGGTGTCCGTCTCTTCGCTGTCTCTACGTTTCTCTATATTTCTCTGTCTCTACATGGGGGTTCACACTACGTTCCCATTCGTGCTCCGATAGAGGAAACGACATAACGGCAACACAATGGAACCTACACGGAACCCCTATGATGCTTCGCATCCTCCTCATGGCTCCCCACGCGAAGATGGTGTAATTTTCCCTTTTTGTTTCTTGTTTTGTTTGTTCCAATATCAGATGTGTGTTTTTAATTTCGTTCTGGTGTGATTACGCCAGTGTACACCTTTTTTAATTTATTTTGGCGAACGTGTGTAACTCGCTTTTTTTGTTTCCTTCGCCCTCTAGTTCGTTCTTCCTTGTAATCCCGCTGCTCCCCTGATTGTTGCGGGTGGCAGGGCCCCGTCACGCATTTTTGTTTGCCTTTAGCCATGCCATCCAAGAGAGTTTCTACTCAATTGTATAAAATAAACGGATACAACAACATCACCTTCTCACGTAGGTTATTATTTTCGTACGTTTCTACTAGGAAACATCCTGATTGCGCAATGCAGTTGAGAACATGCGCGGTTTCAAAACATTCCTGCCCACGGAAAAAGGTATACCACAACCGAGCTGCGTGTCATATCATTTCTTTCTTGCGAAAAATGGCCCAATGTGTATTCTCGGCAAAGTTTTCTATTTAAAACGAAGGGTGAAGGTAAACTGAAGTAGGGACTCAAGTAAAAAAAAAAATGTCGGCCACCTGCGCACTTAAGATGCGAAGACGCGGGAAACAGCGGAGGTGGCGGTCTTCCCTAGCTTTAACTTGGCTTTTCTTAGGTCTGCTCTTTTCTTAAAATGCGAAGCTTTCTCCATTCAAATTGGGTTAATTAAAATCGACAGTTCACCTTCCTTAAGTGAAAATACAAACTGCCGAAGTCCGAAGCTCTTGTCCTCTTCAACTCAGATAGAGTCCACAGCCAACGCCCGCGCTGCGAACCCAACGGAGATGGCAAGCGCCCCGAATGCAATGATTCGGATAGACGCCGGTTTCATACCAGGAGGAGCGCAGGTTCGATTCCGACCACGGAAAGCGTTTTTTTTTTTCTTGAGACGCGCACTCCCAACACCTGCTGTTGGGCTCCTTGTATCCTCGCCACTTTCTCTCGCTTATTCGCCTAGCCTTTTCCCCCTCCCTACTTCGCCAATGTTGATAGTTTTCTGATAACGCTCCCCATGGAAGCTTTACAGGGGCCCTAAATAGGGTGGTGAAGGCTAAAAGGCCGGAGCTCTCACCCTGTCCTCGTGACCCAAAGCGCTGTGGATGCTACCAGCTGATAAGCTCGAGCAAAACAACCAAAAGAGACTTGTCAGGGCGCTTGCGCTCAGAGGTACGCGCAGCCATTGGCTTTGCTCAGCGGTTCTTCCGGATTTTATTTTCAGCAGCCGGCGCGCATGCTCCGCCTACTACTGGCTGCGTGCACTGCTTTTCACGTCGGCCGGGCTAGCGATGGCACATCAGTTCTAGCATAAGGCAAACTAGCGTTTGAAGGCCATATAGGAGGGCTCCAAAACCAACATGCTCTCTCACGACAATAATTGAAGATTTCCACCTACTACGACTAGCGGCCAGCTGGCGTTTCTTGCATACGGTGCTGGTGAGGTAAACAAGTCTCGGAGCCGGTTAGCGGAAAAAAGACAGCATAGCCGCAGTTATTCGGTCACCGAATTCTGAAGCCACGTCGAGGACGATCCCCAGCGCTATCTTTCACCGCACTATCATCCCTTTCAAACAATTGCAAACTGATTTTCAGCAATAGTCCGGATACGGCAGGCGGCGACGAGTTCTAGCTGATGGGGTATGTGCCGATTAGTGGGCCGTGCATGTCCACAGGGAAGGCAGAAAGTTTCCGTGGTCACGTGCGTAGCTTTTGTGCCTTCTGAAGATTCTATGTGCTTGTAAGCGTTATTCATTTCTTGTAAACGACGCGCTATATCAACAAACTCCGCTAAGCTCGCGTGACGGATGGCGACGATCGACATTCGTCCCTACAAAGATACGCTGTGCCGGCGTGTCACTCTCGTAGACACCGCCCGAGCCGCCAGAACCAGCTGCGGCTTCCCACAGAGCCGGAAACACTGATTGGCTGCAGCATTTGATGCAGCAGCGCCGAAGTCTTCAGCACCAGCGGCGCCATAGAGGCTACGTCACATGCAAAAAAGCTACGTCAGAGCTTCATTGAATGGCGGCAAGAATTCACATTTAAACAAAGAAAGAAAAGAACGCTTATCCAGCGATAGCGCGCTTGAAATTGAGACCTACTTAGAGCCCCTTTAACAGCAGCGCTTTTAAAACTTTCTAGCCCGAGGCAGAACCCAAATGATGAATTTGGAAACCCGGTAGGTCTTGCCCCTATCTGTCGTTGCCAGTGCAAGCATTCTGGGAAGCGCATGCTACACTTTCGGGAAGCCAGTTTGCATTAATTCGGCAGATCATTGCGGCGTACGGTAACACGGCCGGCCGATCGGGCGAGACAAAAGTGTGGCGCGGGAACAGCACGTGACCAGAAGCCGTTTTGCATTGCGCATGCGCCAGTCATCGCGCCACCCTTGCGTCTGCGCGTCCCTCAGCTAAGCGGGCGTGTACCATCTTTCGCATGGATTATTTCGATGGCGAGGTGGGTTGCATGTCACACACCGTTTTTAGCGTTCGCATGTTACAGATGCTCATCTGTAACCCGCTATCGCTGTCAATATGCCATCGACCCTTCCCATGAGGCCACATCAGGTGATTGATTGATTGTAGGGTTTAACGCTCTGACGCAACGCAGGTGATGAGGTGCGCCGTAGTTTTGACCACCCGGGGATCATTATCGTGCGCCAAAATCTCGTACACACGGGCGTTTTTACTTTTCGCCTCCATCAGAAAAGCGGCCGCCGCGTCCAGGAACGGAACCCGCGTCTTGCCACATCAGTTAAAGTCATCGGAGGCGTTTTTCTGAACCTAACCACTTTCCTGTGCAAACCAGGCCACGGTATTTTTGCGATTCTAAAACGAAAAAAACAAGTTGACGCAGCTAGCAATGGGGGTGGAAGGCTGGAGAAACGGCATAGCTGAGGGTCGACCGACCTAGCTTGTTTCCCCCCTTGGATTTGCTGCCAGTGTGGGGTACACACTGGAACAGCCTTGTACAATCCGGTTAAACTTGGCCTCACGCCTCACCGCTTATCCAAGCTTAGCAAGAACATAGCAAAGCCTAGCAAACGTAGCAAAACCTAGCAGCAGAGGAAGAAACTAGGTCGAACCCAGCTACGCTGTTCTTTCTTTTTTTTTGCAGCTGAACACATATGTCACACCGTTTCAGCACCTTACAGAAAGCCAAGCGTGTTGCACTCGGTCAACCCCCTTTCGCCCCACAACTGTAGTCTTTTTAATTCCAAAGGTTCAAACTGATGCTTCACGTGCCAACGCTAAACTTGGGGCGTCAGGAGCACCGTACAGTCAAACCCGGTTATAGCGAACTGCAATTAGTTCTATATATCCAATAGTTCAAAATTACCCCACCTTCCCGCGACGGGAACCCTGTGGAGATGCGACGTAGTTCAGCATCGGCTGCTCGCTTCAACCGTTTGCGTTCGGTATCACGTTTACGAAGTTCGGAATCGGCTGCTCGCTTCAATCGTTTGCGTTCAGCATCTCGTTCACGCCGCTTCGCAGCCTTGTCTTCAGTGGTGCTAGCATTCCTGCTATCACAGTGATCGGTGCTTGTTACGGTTGCGCGGGCGACAGCAGAATTGTTAGGCTCCATTACGCATCGATGGAAATCGGAACGCCGGTGCTGGAACGACCGCGGCTATGACGCGACGTGGCGCGGCTATGACGCAACACAATCCAACACAATCCACTTTAATCCAATCCAATCCAAATCCAAATCCAATCCAATCCAAGTCAAGCCAAGCCAAGCCAAGCCAAACCAAGCCAACCCAATCGAATCCAATTCAATGCCCCTCGCGAGAGAGTGTTCGCTATCGGAGAGAAGGGGTGAGCGGCGGAGAGCGCAGCTCGCGCGGCGAGGAGAATGGGGGAGGGGTGTGGACGGACAACAACGCCGTATGGAGGAACAAGGCGAGTGAATGAGATGCAGTCGCATCTAAAATTGCCGAACCCGCCTATAACGGGTTTATTGTTACGAGATCACGATACGCGGGAATCCCCTTCCCATCTCTACATGCAGAAACGAACAAAATAAAGTATGTCATTACCATACAAAAAACAACCGATGTATTGCAAATAATAAAGCTACTTTCTCCCTTAACGCCTTAACTGCCTACTTCCAAAAAAATTGGTGATTTTTCACTTTCCCTTTAGTTTTGGCAGCGTCAACTAGCACAGCATTCTTTACACGAGACATTGTTTGCACTAGTTGAAGTGCGTGTCCTCCAATATCGAAGAAATATTGACGGAGGACATCGACTGCCGAAAGCCCTTCATTAAGCGTCGGACGGCTTTCACTCGCGACATCCTCTGCCACCTCGGTGCTTTTAGATGCGACTGCATCTCATTCACTCGGCTTGTCGGCGTTGTTGTCGTCCGCCTCTCCCCATTCACCTCGCCGCGCGAGCTGCGCTCTCCGCCGCTCACCCCCTCTCCTCTCCGATGCCCCTCTCTCGCGAGGGGCATTGAATTGGATTCGAATGGATTGGATTGGCTTGGATTGGCTTGGCTTGGCTTGGCTTGGCTTGGATTGGATTTGATTTGATTGGATTTGGATTGGATTAAAGTGCATTGTGTTGGATTGTGTTGCGTCATAGCCGCGGCAGACGCACTGGCGCCGGAGCATGTACAGTACTCTCTCTTCCGTGGTCTCTCCTTCGGGCGCGCTGCGCATATAACCGGTGTGCCGCTCTCCGGCGGCCTCTCGGTCGACGGTTGCTCTCCGCTTGCGCTTGAAGCCCCCTCAGCGTCGCATCACACCAGGGTTCCCGCGAGGAGAGGTGGGCGTAATTTTCATCAGCATTACGACGGTGCTGCTTACGGTGCCCGCGTCCGAGCGGCTTACAGTGACGGCAACGTCGTCGTCGACACTTAGGAAATCTTCTAAGGACAGCCCTTTTGCACAGCATCGGGAACATTGGCGAGCTGTAGTCTTGGTCCGGACTCACTGACTGGGCGGGTTCCGTCGTGAGTCCCGCGCGTCGGAAACAGGGAAAGTTTCGGGCGTCATGTCGCTTCATACAAGGCGCAAGGTCTCAGTCGCGGCCTTTGCTCAGTGGTCGCGGCCGATGAATATCTCAATCGCTGCTCCGAGACCATGCATATTGTTGGCCATTTTAGGCACGCCGTGTTCCATATATCAGATGTGAAGTTCGTTATAAGGAAGATGTTTAGCATGTATTTCCGCAACTGAATTATTGTTGTTCGATATATAGCATAATTCGCTCTATCCGGGTTCGTTATAGTCGGGTTTGACTGCATATGGAATCGAGCGGTCATTGCAGACGAACAATTTTTTTTTTCTTTTGAACAGTTCTTACGAGTAGAGGAGGGTATGAGGGAATGTCTTGTTCTTTACAGTGCAATTATACATGCAAGCATGGCCTTATTCAATGAACCGCTTAACACCTTTTCCACGCCCTTTCAACACCACAAGAAAAACCGAGGGTGATGAAGTTGATCGACTCCTTTTTTCCCTACAAAAAGGGTGTAGAGGTAGAAAAAGGGTGTTGAGATTCAAGAAAAAGGGTGTAATTTCCTCCAAACACCCTTTTTCTACTTATGCTACACCGTTTTTGGCCAAAAAGGGTGTAAAAATGTTCAGTAAAACTTTAGTGTGTCAAATAAAACTACAGTGTTCATCGCGGACTGCTGTAAATTGGGACAAAAAAATGACTATCCCCTCCTAAAGAAAGTTCAGAGAAGCACGAAAGCTTTCTAACATCAAAACAGCTCCAAAACTGCGTCAAAACTTTCGCTAAAAGTACGTTTAACTTTGCCTGAATGTGCGTCAAATAGAACGTCAAACTTTGAAAGACCCACGTCGTAAACGAAGAACGATCCCATGTTACCATTTTTCCCCACTAAGTAAACTTGTCTAAGAACGATTTAAATGCCTAACGATACGTGTTTTGTGAGATGGAGGTATACTATTGTACTCTTTTTTTGCGGATCGATGCGTGTATTATCTGATCTAGAGCTGTTCCTTTTTCGCGATTTTCGAGTAAACATTTTTACAAAATACAATTCCAGATTCACGCACGCACCATCTTTTTCATATCAGAGCTTTCGGCCGACCAACCGGTCTATGGGGAAATGCATTAGTTTTTTGACAGGATGCCATCCGTCCAACTAAGAAAGCTTCGTTTTAGCGCTAAGCCACTGCCTTCTGTGAGTGGCGAGTAACTGTAGCGATTGTCACCTACCACCACACACTGCTCAAACACGATTCATTACTAGTACGCCTCACCAATCCTATCGCGCCGCGCTTAGACATGTATTAGTCACCTGTGCCTTATGATTATCAGAACACGCTCAGCGGCTGGACACTGCACCCGCAGGTCACCACTCTTTAAACAGGTCGTGAAGACAATGCAGCTTTGTTCAGTTTTGAAGAACTGGCTTTCGTTAGCTCCCTCAGCGCCGTTCCAGCCACGAAAGACGTTTTTGACACACAAAAGATTACAAAACACAAGGAATATTGCAAAACTTTCAAATTTCGTGCTGCAGTGACGTAATACCTCCAGAAGTGACGCAATACAGCAATAAACACATAGTTACCTATGTGTTGACTCATGTAAGCATTAGAACGGTAGGATAAAACGATTCTAGAGGCGCTACTACAATTGCCAAGACATGTTTCCAGACGGTTTCTTTTGCCGGCGGCCGCCAATCGCAGGGAGAAGATTCTGTGACATCGTAAAGGTTGTCTGTGACGCCATAATCGCCGTAGAGGGCTGGCTGGGGATTCCCCACTGCTTTATCTGTTTTTCTTAACGTATCGATTATATGGTTGAAATTTCCGGTATATTTGGAATCATTGTTATTGAGACACAGCAGTATTTTTAATAAACCGGACTCGTATTTTATCTTCATGGTCCCTTTACCCGTACGGTTAACACCTATTTAGAGTCGTCTTTCTGGGAGCCTTTCTCGTTGTTCTACACGTATATTCACACTCTTAAAAACTCACTGGGCATCTTACTTAGGCATAGGTGTCTACGCATGATCCCGCCCATCCAAAGCCTGTTATTGAGCCCTACCGCTAGCACTTCCATCACCGTCCTTCATTGTGCTTGGCGATGAGCTGCCCTCCTGGTACACGTCCTGGTTAACAAGAAACGCCCGATGACCCACCGTTTTAATAAGACATGCCTGCCGGATTTGTTCCACGTGCGAACCTGCTTAGACAAAGGCTATGACTTGCTTTAACAAAGCTCTGAAACTATCCTGCCTTGAGAACCCGCCAAACGGAAAATACCTACACAAAGCACATCTCGAGATATATGTAGACTGCCGAGCGAAAGGCGGCACTGGCTTGAACTCGTATAGCTGGAAGCCGGGCAAGAGCTCAGATAGAGTTCAGCTGTCATTCCGTTTTTTTGGGAAAGACGAACAAAAGACGGAATTCCTGCTATGCGAGGCCTGAGTGTGCTTTTGTCTTACCTTTTTCTGCCTTTTTCCGTGCCCTTTTCCTCTCTTCCTTTCCTTCTAGCTTCGCGGGCTTCTGCTGTGCTGCCGTTTCACCGCTGCTCCTTTGAGGGCCCTCCCTCTATAGTAGAAAGTAATAAGCTTCGTGAGGCTCACGCCTTTTCTCGTTTTCTCTGCACCTTCATTTGGAACCTTCCACGTGTCCGAGGTCACTACCCTCCTAGAAGATTGCGTCTGGCTAGTATTCGATAGCCCTTAAGGGTTTGAGTCCAAATAAAGTGAATGGCTAGGGACATTGAGTTACGGAAACAGCCGTTAGATGATGTGTATAAGATGTTCTCAAATGTGTAAAGAATTAAAAGTTCTCACCCTCAACCGCGTGGAGCATAGCTGTTATGGGCTCCATTGGTATTTTGTACTCCCCAACGGCCGGAGACGAATCCTACGTAGTGTTATCCCAGCAAAATGTTGCTTTTGGAGACAATAATCGGAAGCCCTCCACTATGGCCTGCCTCATCGCCTGCGTGTGTCGGCGTGTTAAACGTCATATTCAATCAATTCTGACAAGAAAACTGGTTATGAACATGTCAGCATGACAACAAAGTGATAGCAGTATTCCCATTATGTCATCTCATCATCATCGTCATCATCACCAGCATATCTACGCCCACTGCAGGGCAAAGGCCTCTCCCATTATTCTCCTATTACCCCGATTCTGTGCCAACTGTGACCAATTTATCCCCGCAAACTTCTTGATCTCATCTGCCCATCTAACTTCCTTCCACCCCCTGGAACGGTTGCTTTCTCTAGGGATCCACTCTGTTACCCTTGATGACCAACGGTTATCTTGCCTTCACATTACATGCCCTGCCCACGTCCGTTTCCTCTTCCTAATTTCTACTAATATGTCCTTAACACGTGTTTATTCCCTGACCCACTCCGCTCTCTTCTTGTCCCTTAATGTTACACCTATCATTTTCCGCTCCATTGCCCGCTGAGTCGTTCTCAATTTAAGTTGAACCCTCTTAGTGAGCCTCCAAGTTTCTGCCCCGTAGGTGAGTACCGGTAAGATGCAGCTGTCATACACTTTCTTCTTCAGCGACAATGGTAGGCTGCTATTCATTATCTGAGAATGTCTGCCATATGCACCCCACCCCATTCTGATCCTTCTAATTATCTCTGCCTCATGGTTGGGATCTGGGGTCACAACTTGGCCTAACTAGATATATTCGCTTACCACTTCGACTACCTCGCCCCCTATCCCAAACTGCTGTGCTGTCCTGAGGTGATTGATCATCACTTTGGTTTTGTGCATATTAATTTTCAGGCCAACGATTCTACTCTGTTCGTCCAGTGCGGAAAGCATTCTTTGCAATTCGTTCCCGAGTTACTTAGCAAGGCAACCGCATCAGCAAATCTGAGGTTATTGAGGTATTCTACATTACCCTTACTCCCACCTGTTCCCAATCCAACGTTCTGAATACTTCTTGTAAACATGCTGTGAATAACTTTGGAGAAGTTGTGTATTGTGTGTATGAGAGATTATGTATGTATGTACTATTATGAGCAATATGAAAGGGAACACAGGAACACGTGGGAAGCAGCCTCGAAGCAGACTCGGAGCGATACTCGGATGGCGCTGTGAAAAACAAAGGGGGAAAGGAGGGCGCTCTTCCACTAACTGCTGGCACACCCACCGCGCTGGCATTTCTACAAAGCAGCAGCCTACGCCATTTCGCCGATAATGTAGCATCGTCGAACAGCCTATGAGACGCACGGCGGGGATGGGGACAGTTGTTAGAACAACGTCTCCCTTTCCACTTTGTTTCCGATGGCGGCCGCTGCGGATCACTCATAGCTGGGTCTGAGGGTGTTTTCTTCGCGTTCCTGTGTTCCGTTTCATATTGCTTATTATAGTACGTACGTGTGCTTGCACACACCACGCCACGCACGTGCGTGTACACATGCACATAGACACGCACACACACGAGGCATATACTTGTCTGTGTACAATGTATTAAACATTCTTCCGCACTTTCAGTATCACCGCCCTTATTTTTCTCACTCCCCACACGTCAGTTATTCTAACAACCCTTTAGCAAGCTGCATTTACTCGGCTGTGGTAAAACAATACACTCACATACTCAAGCGCAGTATACATCACGCCACACGCACCAGCTACATTTTCCTACGTCATTCATAATTCAGGCACTGACTGCACGTTACCGTAATTGATATCACGATGCCCTAGCAGGGGTTAAAATAACCAAGTTGCCAGACACCCTACAAAAATTTTCAATAAAGCAAGACAAATAAAGCAAGGCAAATGCAGACCCCCCTTAAGGTACCTGCAGGAAAGTTTATTCTATTATTTTGTTGCACGTCTGGAACAAAAAAAGTGCCGCGTTCCAAGTATGCTCTTAAATTATATCGTGATTCATGTCTATTTTGTCCTGCCAGGTCCTGCCAGGCTTGTTTGAAAAAGACGTGCATCATCATTTTCGCGGTTGCATGAGGTTCTTTCCGAACTTGTGCAGATTTTTCTGTTTTTGACTCAAAATAACTTTGGTATTGCATGATTTTGTTAACTGCTATTTCTTTCGATAAGGTGCCAGCTTGCACCTATTCAAGTGAGTGGTCCCAAAGTTAACGATACAAATCCCTGCACTGCCTCTGCCCTACCATGGCGGCTCACTTTTAAAAAAAAGTGCAGCTAATTAGCCGTGGCAATACTCACTTCTGCTTGAAGGGCCAACTTGCTTGCCAGCTGCAGTTTTGTGGTACACCGACAGAACAGCACGCGACGAAACGGCACGCGACAGAATAGCACCGACATAACAGCGCGGCGTCAAAAGGGCACGCGTCAAAACAGCACGCGTCAAAATAGCACAGCGACAAGAGCGCACAGCGACAAAACCGCACACGACAGAAGAGCACGGCGCCAAAACAGCACGGCGTCAAAACAGCACGCGACAGAAGAGCACGGCGACAAAACAGCACGGCGACGAAACAGCACGCGACAAAACAGCACACTGCAAGAGATGAGCACTGTAAAAGTTGGGTGCGGTGGCGTAGCTAGGTAGTATGGCATAGTGCACTCGCCGGAACGGAATCCAAATTCTGCGGCAAGTAAGGAATAGAAAAGCACATTCATTTGAACTTATTTTTACAAGACTTATCTGTGCAGGAACATATCAGTACATGGACATTTAGGCACCCGCATATTCCAGTGGAGGGCGATTTCGGTACAGGAAGAGATTTAGGTGTGCCTGGTGATAGGCTGAAACAACACAACATAGTGAGGAGCCGTTGATATCAATTACAGATTTTACTTGTTCGTATTACTTTCTTTTTCACGCATGGTTATATGTGCAATTATTTCTATGAAACGACTACTCCAGTAATTGCCTATTAAAGGTGGTTCCTCGATCCCGTTGTATTGATTGGTTTTTGGTCATGAATTCAGGGATCTATTTTTATGAAGACGGCATCTGTGCCCTTTTCGTGGTAATTTAACGCAGAGCCATGAATCTGCATATTTCGTGAACACTTTTTTCTGTGTTAATTTACTGAGGATTGTTCCTGGATCCTCTATTTAATTACTTTTCTTATAAATGTTGTTTGAATTATTCATTTGCTCATTGACGCCATTCTTTTGAAAACTTCGATGTATAGTGACGGTCTTTTTCACTAAAGTGAAGAATGTGAGCTGCCGGGTCACCAATGAGCCACGATCCACCGTAGCTCATATTCGCGGACGCTGCTTTGACGCGCAATATTGTTGCGGAAATATTTCTTACCCACTAAGAGCTCCTCTGTGCTGTTAAACAAATTAAACCCCCATGTATAAATTAGAATTAAGTGGTGTAGGACTTCAGTAAGAAGCAAATTATCCGTCAGAATAGTAGCGCTTAAGGATTACACTTCGCCTTTTCGCTTCCATCATATTCCAGGTGATTTGGGTTGCAGCAGCTCATGATAACCTGAGGCATGCCTATTGCAACTGGCACTTGTTCTTTTTTTACACTTTCGATAAAACAGCAGAAAAAGAAAACAGCAGCAAGAGAAGATCTTCTTGTGGGGGCCGAAAGATCACGGCCGCTGCAAAGCATGCCTCGGTACCGGGTTAAGGTCTTTTCTTGCCATGATGTCGTTTTTTTTTTGTATTCGCAGTGCGGACTCAATAAAAGAAGCACACAAAAGCTTTCATTCCTCTCAGCTTTTTTAGGCTTCACAACCAGAACGCTAAATTTGGAATATGGGATGCTCCGCAGTGAAGGACTTCACACTTCTTCGCGTGCATTTAAACGGCGACACTCCGGCGTGTTCGCTCTTCTCCTTCATTTGAAATGCAACCACCATTGCGGGCATCTAACTCGCTTTCTTTGGCTCAGCGGCTCAACGCTATCCGCTCTTTCCAGCCCCTACAGGTGGCGCTGCGGAAAACGGCAATAGGAGAAGCGAGTTTAAAACCGGTAGGCGGAGGGCTAACCCGTTAGGGTAACAAAGGGTAGGTTTAATGAGTAGAGTAAGACAGGCAAGTTGGTTGGTGGCAACGGACGTCCCGATACAGATGGAGGGCTTCTAATCATAATCATCATAATCATCATCTTAATCATCATGGCGTACCAGACTGTGATCCGGCCTTCATACCAACATGCGCGCCAGCATCAATAGAGGCCCAAAAGCCCGTAGCTCTACTAGAAACAATTACTGTATTAAAGATAAACGCAGGCATATGTTGCTAAATGCGAGAGAACGTTAAATTGGTTTCAGGGTGCCTGGTGCGGCGTAAAAAGAGCCGCGTTATACGCAATCCGCTGTGCATGGCTCCGGCCGCACGGAAGCGATACTGTGCTCTTCATCTGAAATGCTTCGATATCTGCAGTTAGAATCAAGCGAAGCGGCACTAAGGTTTTGGACCTTGATACTTTTGCAGCTTGCAGCTTCGATACTTTTGATTTTCCCCGAAAATATGACATATAGCTATTATCTATGACGCCTATTATCTTGCTGCAAGGCTTAGAAGACTGCTGGCTAACATGCTTTGTTCAATTTGCCGGCGTGTTGCGGGAACCTAACAATTGCTGACGGCAGCAGGTGAGCTCATAAAAACAGGCCACCCACCATAAACAACAAACTCTGTTGTTGGGAACCGCATTTGTGCAGAAACATATGCAGTTCATTCGCTAAAATACATAAACATGTTCGTGTGCATCTTTCTGACGGCTTTACTTTCCCAGAAATTGCGAGAATCAAAGACTGTCACTTGTCATGGTACAATGAAAAGCCAACGATTGATGCAACGATTGATGCAAGAACGGGTGGACCACGAAACAACCCGAACGCGTTTTGCTTGTTTCCAAGTCCCGCTTTCAAAATAAACTGGCTCGTGTTCAAAATCCCTCCACTCAATGCGCATGTTAGCAACTGCCCCCTCTCGTTTCCCCTCGACCTCCTCCCTCTCCTCAGCGAAAACGAGGGTTGGGTCGGCTTTTGTTGCCGCCAAGACGAACAAAGGGGCAGTGGCTGCTGTGGAACGCAGAGCGTACAATGCGCACGCGGAGACGTACAATGAGTTCGCCCCGAGCGCGAACACAGTCGGCCCCTGGCGGCGGCGGTACGAACCGCTCCTAGTGTGGACGGCGCTCTCGCGTCGTCTGCTTTTTCCCGTTGCGTGCGGCGCAAGGAGCGTGCTGCACACGACAAAACAACCAATATGTGTGCTCGTTTGGCAGTAAGCAATGACATAGTAACCTCTGCGTGCTCGTTTCCTCTAGAAACGCAATAATCAGCGGCCGTTGCGGGTTAATACGCTGGTTTAATTCCACGAAACATCTTCGTTGTGGTCACCGCTTGAGTGCGAAACGTGTTATAAACATTGCTTCCACACATTGCACTTTTCTTATTGTTGAGTGCAGTCGTCTGCCGTTTCGGGAACGTCGAAGGGTGCTTTTTGAAGGTGGCGTGGCGATTATTTAAAGGATAAAAGTTGACTACGCGAAACGGGTAAGAAGCGACAAGACCTGTGCATACGCGTGCAAATTCCACACCCTTGTAAAATTGCGCTGTGTCCTTATAGAAAGAAGAAACAAACAAAAACATTTACACTGCACACGACCCGTGCGCTATCGCCCATGCATTACCGGACACGTATTTTACACCCGCAAGAGTCTGTGTGATCGTGTCCTTCCCGTACCTTTTCTAAAATAAATACCATTTTTGGACCGTCGTTGGTTATACTCAGGAGGAGGAATAAACACTTATTCAACTGTATCGAGTTGCTAATTTTACGTATTATTTAAAATAAGTTTCTATGGATGCACAAGAGTATTTAGGGGGAATGTTTCGGTAAAATTAAGCAGTTGTGAGTTTGCGTCAGTCATGTGGCATTTTGTGTGTCATTTTCATATATATCATTTTCAAATCCGGCATGAATCACCTTGTCCAGAAACGTGTTTCACTCAGCATAACCAAATGCCTAATTTGGTCACGTCTTAACCTCTTAAGGTAGACCTAAGTTTAAAGAAAGAGGAGAAAACGCGTAATATATAATGCACGTTGTTGCCCACATGTGTGTGGGGTGTGTGCCATGACTGGTTTTTTTTTTCATTTTTTCCCACAATGCTTGCTTTAAATACAATTTTGAAAAGGCATCCCACAATTTCTGGACAATCTCGGACCAAAGGGGGTAATACATTTTGGAAAATACCTGTACTGCTTTTTCACCGCTACAGAACACGACGCCTAGTGTAGTTGCGATTGTAAATAATACTGATAACCATAGTTTGGCTTTTCGCGCGCGTTACATGCGTTATCTTCTCGCTGCTCTTGCAACGTTGACAGGACCCCCCCCCCTCCCCCTTCCCGAAAAAAAATGAAATGCGCATTATTTAATTTTTTACCAATCCTCAAGAATTAAATGCCAAGACAAAGGCGATATTCAGTTTACAAAACAAAGTAGTTACCGGGAACCCGTTACGCTGATTTGCAACGATAAATAAAAAAAATTCACAGCATATCCACGGGGTGAATGATGATGAGTGGGCGAAGCTCCTGAGGGGAAATCATCGGTAAAACCGTGACTCTTCAGTGAAAGTTCGCCCACTACATCTGTGTCCGAACGTAACGTCTAGAAAGTCTCGCTTAAACCGCGCGTCGGCACCTTGGGGCTGAGCTCGCCTGATGCGTTTTGCAGACGCCTCACGAGCTCTCACTGCATCGGGGTCGGCCTGCCGATACGCGCGCTTTCTCGCCGGTTCCCGTTCTCTGACGTTTTGGAGATCCTCTTCGCGCCGCAGCCGTGCCGCTTCGCGTACGGCAGGGTCCTCGCGCCGTTGCCGTGACGCTTGGGCCTCTCGTTCTCGAACGCTGGGATCTTGGCGGCGTCGTCGCGCAGCCAGACGGCACGCTTCGGTCTCCCGTTCTCGTACGGCAGGATCTTGGCGGCGGCGTCGCGCAGCTTCACGGAGCGCTTCTGCCTCGCGGGCTCGCACATCTGCAGCCTTATCCATCGGGCGACTCCGAGCGCGCGCCAACAGCGAACGGATTTTATTACAACGCTCCCCGCCATCTAGTAAACAATCCAAGAACTAAACTAGAGGTAGCCATAGTAAACAATCCAAGCGCATCTTTTCATCATATACAAGTACCGCCATCTAGTAAACAATCCAAGAACTAAACTAGAGGTGGCTACATACATACGTCGAGGATGGACAGACCCACGCCCTAAGGAGCTTCGCCCCTAAAAGGAAATCTGCAACAGCGCAACTTCATTTATTGCCGTCTTTAGGGTTCGTAAGCGACCTTATACGCAAGAATGCAAACACATCTCGCTGTTGCAGGCACCTGTTAGATTCTAAAAGAACGCAAATCTTCAACAGAGCAGCCGTTACAGAAAATTTGTGCTCACTGTGAGGTCCCAGAAGCTTGGTTTGCACACTGTAAGCCTGCTTGTCACTTTGCGAAAACCTAGCTAAACATGAGATGTTGATTGTACTGCGTGCGTTGACAATTCAATTCGCAAGTTCACTTGCGACGAAAGCCGTAAATAGGTGATCCGAAACCGTTATTCATGAAACCTTCCTTCAGAGTCGCTAAAATTTCATTTAAAAGACCCGTTAGAGCGGTTACATTTATATCTCTGCGCTGATCAAAATTCAGTAATTTTATGTTGCCTTTTGAACACACAAAAAATATCGTAAGCTCTTAGAAGGAATTTCGGGGCAGTTAAGTAGTGTTACCATTTCAGAGCATCCCACAAATGCAAGAATGCGTCATGCTACCAGTGAAAGCGATTGAGATTGCCGTTGTAAACTGAATTTCAGAGATCGAGGCTTCTTGATTTGTTTCTATTTATGCTTTTATTGAAGGCTCAAAGTTATAGTCTGGAAAGATCGAGCTTGCTACGAGCCACAGCGTACAAGTTTATTGTCACAATTACGGCCATTCTGAGATTCCCGATGGGTCGTCGCGTTTTTTGGCGTAATAATTAGAACTGACTGCCGCTTCCATGCTATACATTGAACGTTGAGTAACCGAACCACAGCATACCACTCTTGTTTGCACCTGTCGTGCGCACATACGGCAAGAAAAAGGCACGAAGCGCGCCCATAGTGTGCATTCTTACGGGCCGCTCAGCGGAGCATCCACACTAGCAGCGCGGAACTGTCGCCACCTACATGTCGAGCTCGCGGCGGGGGCGATCAAAGTTCACTGATAAGGCATCCCTGGCTTTCCCTCCATCTTAAGGCGCGGGAGCACCGGAAACACAGGCTTCAGAGTGCTGTACAGATGAAGTACAGAAGTGACGAAGCAATTAGGAACAATAGTATCGCAATAAAATTCTTCTTCTTATTATTATTATTATTAATATTATTATTATTATTATCATAAAAATTGTAGGGCTACCTAAAAAGGAACAAAAGTTTTACCAAATGTCGTCCCTGGCTTTTGCTTCTTTCATTTTAGATATCCCACATGCTGTAATAATTAAAGCCGTAGTATTTTTCCCTAGAAAGAGTAATGAAACGTGGAGAACCTCAGAGAGAGCAGTTTGCGCCAACTAAAGTGTTTTTATCCACGTTAAAATCAAAATATTTGCCCATTTAGGCGTTCCATAAAATCGTGCCGTTCTGTCGCTGTGCTGTTTTGACGCTGTGCTGTTTTGTCAACGTGCTGTTCTGTCGCGTGCGCTTTTGACGCCGTGCTGTTTTGTCGCGTGCTGTTTTGTCGGATGCCCTTTTGACGCCGTGCTGTTATGTCGGTGCTCTTCTGTCGCGTGCCCTTTCGTCGTGTGCTGTTTTGACAGTGCCCCCATAACACAGCTCGTCATAGAGAAACGTCCTTCACTGAATCAGAAAACACTGTCTTTTTTTTGCAGTAGTGATAAAATGGGCGACTGAGATACAGACACCCACAATCCAACACCTTAATATTCTGTGTCACCGTGCTGGCAAGCATGATTGTTGCACAAGGTAATTTGTAGCAGCAACCGCTACTAGTGTTGTTAGCTCACGTAAACCTCGCTCGTGGCACCAAATTACTTAGATTGCAGACCAAAAAACAGTTGAAATTGAAACTCTATTCTTGCAAACTTAGCAACGCTGCAGGCCGCACATATCTCCCTTAGTTAATGTTAACGTGAGTGTAGGAGTATCCGTCACGCAAAACAACAGTACATTTTTTTTTTGTAGCCGCAGGCTCCGTGTCAAAATAGAGTTCCAGATGATTTAAGAATTTTTTATTTATGATCTTACTGTTGATTATGACATAAAGTTACTACCAATAAAAGAGTGTGTGCATTTATAAAAAAATTATTTGCCTTTTTATGCCCGGCAGACAGGTGTCAAGCTAAGGGAAACTCGGTTGTCTTCTATAGGGGCATGACAATTATTTTGTTTTGTATTACGTAGCCTTAGCTGGCAACTGACTGACCACGATCGTTCACCCACCCATCATTATCAACCGAAAGGGAACAAAAACATTCCGGCTTCGCACAAAGTTGCCGTCGTGGTCCACTCTATATGCATTTAATCGGTCGATAGGCTCACAGCAACTTTTAGGTACCCGTGTGCGACTCTGTCCAGAAGTGCGGAGAAACGCAGGCGGGTTGCGTTCCTTTTGTCGTCTTGCATGACGCTTTCTTTCAATTATCAGCACCCTCTTCCCTGATCTCATCTACTTTCCTTCCCGCTTCCCTCTAACTGCGCTGATTTTCGCCAGCACGAAGTTCCCCTCAAGTTGCTTTGAAACGACGCCGCGTGCGCCATACTTTATCTCGAATGCCCTTTTACGAAACGGCCTACAAAAGAATGCGAATGCATACCGCTAACGACCATAAACCAGTAAATTAAAACGACATTGTGCGCCTTTCTTCTTTGCCTGTGCATGTAGTACGTGTTGTGTGCGGCATGTGGACTTCGCATTTAACCATATTGAAAACGTTTGACAAACACATCGAACGATGACAGACGACTTACCAGACAGCCGTCCACAGCTGTCGCCGTATCCAAATGCTGTTAGCGACCGTTCCTCGGGTGACAGGGGCACAAGAAAATGTTTCCACTAATTGGCATTACTCGTCCTTCTCAAATAAGAAACATTAAAGCCGTTCCAAACAATGTGAAAGCTATCGGAAGTGCACAGCAGTGATTCGCCATAATGGGCTGCAGCACCGTTACTCGCTCGCTGCTGCATTTAAAATTTCCTGCCTTCGCAAGCTCACGTCCCTCCTGCCTGAAACTGCGCCATCGGGAGTTCTGTTTGTTTCGCGCTTATTTTAATGTCGTATGCTGGAGCTCTTTTGCGTCATTTCAAACGCCCAATTTTTCTCTTGCGCGACTGGAGCCTTTATGCGACATTTCGAACGGTAATTCTTTTTTTGCGCAGATGGAGCCTTTATGCAGTATTTCGAACACACCATTTTTCCTTCCGCGGTTGGAGCCTGTCTGCGTCATTTCGAACGCGCCATTGTTTTCTTGCATGGCCGCTTTGTTCGTTTACTATAGTAAAAACCAACTCAACGAGTGTTCCTAACTAATGGAACGCGGGAGCTGCCGGTTATATTGTCACAAAGACAAGGACGATGCAGTTGTCTTGAATGATAGACACGTTTATTGGAGCAACGCCGCCTGTATTAACATTGCCTGACGCGCCGCGCGCTTTTCAATGGGAAGGGTAGGGACGCTTAGTTCAGGCACTGATCCGCTATGTGGCGCGTGCCGGCGGACATTTCGCCTTAGGTCACTGCTCGCGAGTCGCGAACGCTGCAACCACTTCTACGACGTGTGTCTGTCAGCTTGCCTGTTGGGCTTCAAGGGCCGTTTCGCTTACATCTTAACCGTGACGGGGCGCTAGTTCTGTGGCGCACTGGAATCTCGTTCAACGTGTCGCTCGCTTCATACTTGCTGCATTTTTCCAAAGATAAAGACGGAGGCGGACTGAAATAGTCGAAGAACACACTGATTGTCGGGTAGACATATAGCTAACAGAAAAACGATATTTTCGGATGGGGCAGCCATTATTTTACTGATATTTTTCTTTCTGGAGTATTTAGAGAAGAAAAAATTGCGTGCACGTTTTTTGTTCAGGCGCTTACTTCTACCATTACTTTCCAATAATATGACAGGCTTGTAAACTTCAGAAAATTATAGGAAACAAAAGGATAAGCAGCTGCGATCCCGCCACGCTGTCCGGGCGCTTCTACAGTATAGTCCTCAATTTTAGAAGTGCGTACCGATGCGGAGTGCGAACAGCGGGGTCAAAACAATATCAAAATGCGGAGGGGATAGAGGTGGGATGCCCCACTCAGAAAATTTCAGGGCCTGTGATCCGAGTAGATAAGCGCGCAAAGCCGGCATCAGCCTGTGGCAGCGCAAGGGATTTTGCTTCGTGACAAAGGAAGTTTTATCAGTGACAGACCAAGACAGACAGGCATGGTGAAAAACAATAAGGCGTAGGAGCGCCGCCTCGGGAACGCTAAACAAACTTTCCACTATTTTGCATAGTTTCCGAGAAGCGGCGCTGGCTGGCGGACACGAAAGCACGCTGGAAGGCTACGGAGCGGGGAAGGGTAGGAGAGAGCAACAGGAGAGTGGCTGTTTGGCCATTTTTCGCTCACGCGTTAGGCACTGTTTATACAGGCGGCGTTGATTGGAGCGAACTTTTGCTCCCCTAACAACTCAAAAGAATACAGAGGCGGCGAAGCAGCGGTCAACAAAGTGACTTGCGTCAGCGAGCGTCGCAGAATCGAATGCCCCGGCGTCTGCTCTGCAGGCTTTTTATCTGTCGGCGCGCGTGGTTCTCGAACCGTCGATTCGCATCGAGAACATTGTAGATCCAAGAAGATTATTCCAGGCTGTTCACGTTAGATCGGAATGCTCTCCCTATCAGAACAGATAACACATGCGGCAAAGAAAGAAAGAATGGAACACGCGCTTCCCTTGGCACAGAGATAACACAGACCGGCGCAGCCGGGCGGTAAAAGCAAAACACAAATAAACAAACCCAATGCATGGTTCGCGGCAATATGCACAGATTTTGCCTGAAATGTACCGGCAGTGTTCTTAGGGTTAAATAACGGTAAGATGTATGACAAGCGCCAGCGGTTCACGAGGTTTGAGCGGTTATGACTATTTAAACCGCGTGGCGTTCGAAGCCTCAGCGTCACTCCCTGACCCCGCACAGAAGGCTCTACTTGGGTCCGTTATCTCGCTGCGCCGCCTGATTCCGGCAGTCGCATCGACCTTTAGAGGGCTAAGACGACAAGGCGAGCCCATAAAGTGCTCTGCACTTACAAAACGATGGCCCGAGGGAAGGCTTGAAGCTTCGGCCGCACCATGTCACGCTCTTCGTTGTTTGCACTGGCGCCAATTGTTCACATCCGGGATTCACGTACGTGGTCGCGCCGGCAGAACCGGTTGAGTCGCTGCAGTCGGGTGCGTTGGCGCGCTGGCACGAGAATTGAAATGTGCGCAAGCTAGCAGAGCAGATGAACATTGCAATTGTTGCAACGGCGAGCACCGTCTCTGTGTTAGCAGCAGACTCTGGCAAGAGCTACTACCAAAATAAACAGATTGAAACGACCCGTCCGCGCTATGTGCCTGTAATCGCGCTGGCTGATGTATTTATCAGGATATACTTACGGTATCGGTTTTGTATAGCTGCATGCAATCGTCGCGTCCTGCTCGCTGGTTCTAATTGGCATTAAGCTTCGGTTGAAGTTCAGATACATTTAATGCTGATACACGGAAAGAACACAAGACTAACATGGTGCCCGTCCGCTTCACATTATTACCACATCTGTGGAGTTTTTGCTGGATTGGAAGCAAACCCAGCCACGAACTCCACGAAGGAAGGGGATATAAATAAGTTCTAAATTCTCTTTTCTACTCCTTATTTTTACGCCATACCAAGGGAGTACATTTTTATAGGAAGTTTCTAAGGCACATCGCTAGTCAGAAACTCCATTTCCGGCTAGTTTTCGTTTATAGTGTACAGCAGTGTTGCCTCTGATCTCGTAAGTCCCTTTGTGACGCAAGGCTGGTAATATGAATCTCCAGAGGACTTGAAATGTGCGACTACTGAAACTTTAACAGCTGGTACAAGTGACAGCGCATTCCGTGCCATGTGATTAGTGCCCTCATTTCCGTTTACGACAACAGAGGCTGCAATCCATTGAAACAGAACATTAAAACCCTTTTTGATGAGTTCTTGCGCAAGCCGTAAGGAACGCTGACAGACCCTCTTCGTGGGAATCCCGCGCTGTAAACGTTGTAGTGCTGGTTTCGAATCGGTCAGAATTACAATTTCCTGCTGCTTGTAGGACTTAAGTTTCCCCAGAGCAGCCGCGATGGCGATGCACCGGGATACTGTGGAGGACACTAAACCTTGCAGTCGTGCAGCTCAGGAAACCTTGGCATCAGGAATGACATACACCGCTGCACTAAACCATCTATGCGGATTGACCATCCGTACAAATTTCAAGGCATATGGGGTAAGAGTTCTCCAGGAGTTCAAGCACTAAAAATCTCGCTGCTTCCGCTGGCATGTTTCTCTTGACTCTCATGTGAGGAACATGTAGGTGACACGGGCGGCCTTCATAAGACCATGGCGGCATTAAAGCGTGAATTTTCCCCGGCCACTGATAGCGCAATATTTTCAGAGTGTTAAAAGCAGTGGGCGCATGAGAGGCCGTCGTTGTGCGAAACCGCCTTATTATTGCTCTTCCAGCCCTGGTTTCCCCTAGACGCGTTATCTTCTTCAGCAACCTCTCGACGCCATCAAGAGGAGTGTAGCAGACTGCCTCTCCCGTATGACCTCCTTATTCGCCGCTCCCTGAGGAGCTCGAATTGCAGGCCTCAGTTCTTTCCTGTGCAATGCTTCAACGCGCTCATACTGGGATTTTTAAGGGGCGATCAGGGGTAACTGGTGAAGAATACGACTCAGAATCAGTGCTGAGTTCAGCCTAATCATGGACGCCGGGGGATTTCCCCACTTAGCTCGAGCAATAACCCCTCAAAACATTCACACGGGGAAGCAGAGCCGAAATGGTCATGTCCAGCGCCCATCCCCAATACAGTCTGCTGTCGAGGGTGACACCAAGGAACCGCATGTGAGTGGGTTGACGGATAGACAGGCTGAATGTCAAATTAACACGGGCGGACCATCACTGGTTTACAGGTAAAAGAACGAAACAAGGCTTCTCGGTCGAGAGGGTCTGTCTGACGGAGGACAGATATTTTTGCATGCTGTGAACACTCCGTTGATCCATTACTAGTCGCTTATGTTGATATCTGGACAAACAGATGCAAACATCGTCAGCGCACTCAGATACGTGAGCTCGTTGCCGAACTTCCTTTAGAGTTCCAGGTCACCCAGCTATGGCCACATGGAAAAGAATAGGGGACAAAACACTACCAATGCCCTTGAGAGTATAAACGGTGAGTATATTGATACGGTTTAGTACATGTATACTTCCTACACCCCGATTTCTTATTTTTAAACCTCCTCTCTTGATCAACACTCCCTAAGTGTTGTTTTGTCAGAATAAAAGCTTCAACTTTCCCAGGAAATATTTTCTGCTCGGAACTATCTAGATCACTTATCAAACTGCGTCCTCCGTATAAAATATTCTTGCTCTGAATTAACTAGTTCTGTCGAATGCATTACTTCAAACGCTTCCGGAAACTAAGTCACCGCCGTGAAGAGCCCCGACAGCTTGTTGTCAACTACTCTTAAAAAATGAGTGCACCATAAGGGCGAGGAATGGCACTGGGTAACACGTGAATTGTAGCAGACAGCCTTATGGAGATAAAAAAAAATAGCCAGGTGTTTCATCAAAGTCGTGAAACTGCGTTAACAGCCCTGACTGTTCGCCCTAATTGCGGAACTTGGGAGATCGCAAGACACCATTAATTACCAGCGTAGTACACCAGGGCGAACTTAGCTTGCAAAGCGGCGTTAAAAATGCGGCTGTAAAAGCGGCAAAAGTTCTTTGATGAATAATTTTCGTTTTCCTCCTTAACTCGCACTTGCATATCAAAAACAGTTTTCGCAGCCGTTTTCGGAGCCTGAAATTAGGCCATGGGTTATTAACTTGACAGCCTGTGTATCTTTGTGTGTGTTTTGTAATCCTTAAAACACCGTCCTTGGCTTGCCCCGATACATTCTGTTTCCGGATTCGTTTCATACCTTTTTTTGCCTTCCTGTGATGAGGAGAGCAAGAGAGAGAGAGTCAAAACTTTAGAGGAAATGTCCGTCAAAGTTTGATAAATGGCTCGAAATATGAGGCAAGAGTTCTTGTCAAGATTGTTTCGTCTGCATTGCTTATTTATTTCAATTGGAAAATGCATGTGAGCACTTAGACATCGATAAATGCTTGTAAACCTCAAATACACCACAACAGGACATGTGATACACATCAGTGACGTTTAAACGGCAGCTTTAACCAACACACTGCTGCTACAAAATTTGAATAGTGCACCCTATGTTTGACATTCTTTAAGGAATTGCATTTTTTAGTATAATAGCTACCAGGGGGCAATGAAACTTAAAAACCACAAACGCATCCAGTAGATGTCGCTATTTTCTTCCGGTATATATTTGTACATTGTTTGTAGATACACATTTATAGACGATGCGACAACCCATGAGCTGATATTTATAACATATCCGCAAGGTTTCTACGTACACCGGAAGAAAACAGTTAATTTTGCGCGCTTTTTTGAGTGACGATGCCCGCCAAAACGTGGTCTTCTAAAGCAAGCTAGCGAAGCCTTGTATATAACGCGGCAGTTTGCAAAAAAGGTATACCTGTGTTACTCAGAATGCATCGGTGATATTAAAAGGACCAGGACGTCACTTGAATTCACACACGTGGCTGTACAAAGAGTAAAACCAGAGACAAGTGAAATGCAATTAAACGCACCCTTTATTACTTCAACGAGATATTTTTTGCTAAGGTTAAATCAATGCATGATTCATTAACGGTGGTTGGCTGACTTACACTGGCAAAGCACATGAGTGGAAACTTTTTTTATAAAATTTAGGTAAGCTCAAACCCGGTGCTGGAGGATCTCACTTATCCTCCGTCTCTGCCGCCGCCTACGGAGGTGACGAGATCGGCGAATGAGACGAAGGATTAGTGAGATGCCATGCGTTGGTGTGAGCCTCCTTTAATTTTTGTAACTCCTAGCGCGTGCGCAAGGCGTGCACACGTCTGCTACACGGGCCGTGGGCGGAGCGCACCGCGGCGCGAAAGGTCGCGCGACGCTATCACGTGGCATTCAGCGAGAACGCCGGGGGTAAACTCGCAGATGCGCCCGGTGAGTGCACCGTCTGTTTCCCCCGTCTCCGCGTGGGCTTGTAGGTCAATCGGTAAGACAACGGGCTCTTGCTCAGTGTCTCTGTCCATTGCAGGTTCGATTCCTAGCGGTGCCAGTAACTTCTTTTATTCGTTCGCGGGAGTTTCCTGGTTACACCAATGGTCGCGGCAGAACCCTTGAGGGGTAGGGGTAAAAATCTTCGCCTTAAAAGAAAGTCACAAAAGCAAAGCAGGAACGGAAGGCGTATCTGCTGCGAAGAGCAAATGGCGCAGTGCCGCTACGGGCAGGCGATCACTGAAGCTTCAGCAGTGCTTCCGGACGCGAAGGAAAAACTGAAAGCCTTTATCGGCCGTGTTTCAGAGTCCCTTGAAGCCGGTTAAATTCGTACGCATCGGGCCGACCTTCAAGTTTGGCGGAAAAAGCGCATGCGATGCTCACCAATTTCTAGAGTTCGACCATGTGGAAATTCAATTCATTTTGGCGATTTTCTTGTAGGTGGCGAAAGCGCCCCGCCGCACCGATGCTTCACAGAAGGTAGCCTTTAAATCATCGTTGTACGCGATACCTTAATACCGGAACGCACATCCGGCCTTCGTACCTCTGAGCAGTCACCTATTGGTTAAACGCCTTTCTTATGTCGCTCCCTCTCGCCCGCATTAAAATAGCGATACCAGTCAGTACTGCCGGTATCTACACGGTTCAGGAACCTGGCCTGCGGTGGTGTATGCGATACCACGTCCTTTTCTTTAGTTTTCAGTGTCCGAACCTTAATTTGACCGATTTATTCGTACTTTGGCGTTCAAATTTCGGCGCACAGCAACCCTTAAATCTTAATCTCGCCCTTCGACGCGTGCTCCGACATTACGGAATATGTCAAAACCTTTCCATTATCTCACTCGGTGCTGGCGCTTCGAAAATAAAACATGCCCAACGCAGGATATTTACGTACTTAGCAGGCGTCTAAGTGAGCGATGTTTCGAAGGTTTAATAAAACTAAACCTTGCTCCCGAGTAAACAAACAGCGACGGTACTGCAACATAGAGCAGCGCAGGGGCTCGTCCAATGCACCAATCCCAGCCCGGGTCCGCATCGTAAATACCCCGCGGGCCATTCCCCTATCTCAGAGCCAGGTCGTGCCACCGTGTTTAAAAACTCATCCCCGCCCCGGGCCCACTAATACTCTCGCTGAATATGGCCTGGCTCCGTGCGCTGCATGCGGCCTTTAAACAAATTAGCCTGTGCCGGAAAAAATACGTAAAGTACGGCGGAAATCCCGGTTTAATCTGTGTTTCTGAGCTTCTGCTTTGCCCTCGGACAGGGGGGAAAACTTTATATAAACGAAGGCTGCTTCCATGCAACTCGGATACGTTCTATTCGCGTTATCGCACCATTTTTAAATCGAAGGTGTTATTTGGATCTATGTGGGCAGTGAATACCCGATGTTAACATTTCACGCGGACGACATGGTTACGCGTTTTCGCTGGTAAGCATTTGGTCGCGTTTTTCACTCCGGGCTGAGGGAATGTGGTTACAAAAGGGAAATGTAGTAATCTTTTTGTTCAAACCAAACGACATCATGTGACGTGGCATATTATTAAAACGGGTGCGGCGACATTGCGGTCTTGCATGTAATTAAACCTTAGCATCATTCACAGAGCGGGTACGCAATAATTGTCATAGTTATTCTACATATGCAGTCACCTGTACCGGATTATAATTACGTTCATGGCGCTTTACGATTGATACGAAACCTTGAACATTGGAGCCGAAATGAGCCGCATTGCACTGGTGCTCGTTGGTCTTGAGATCAATTCCGAAACATCGCCTGTTGTCGTCCGGCCTAGCTGGCACAATACCTCGGTTTAAAATGCTGAACAAACTGTTAAAATATTGACCCCCCACCCCCCCAGCCCAGCGTTTATTGCAGAGCGGCAAGTCATCGTTGCTTTCAACTATTGCGACTTTTGTTTTACCGAAACGGAGGGTGTAGATGCGAAAACCACGGAAAAACTGCCGAGGGGAAGCTACAAACGAATGTTGGGATCTCACATACGTAAATGAAATGAAAGCATGAAAACACCCGCACGGATTTATTTTTAGATGTGGCGGCCTAAAACCGTTCGGACAAGTTAGTTACTGCGGAAAGTTGGGCAGTTCGGTACTCGGATAACTTAAGCATTTATTTATGCGCAAAAACAAAGAGAACAATGGAGCAGAATGCGGACGGGACAGGCGCTAGACATCAACTGAATACTCAAAGCCTAACCTAGAACCGTGAAGTCGCCACGCTCCGAAAACATATGCTGCTGCGCGCATTACAGTACTATACGTATTTATTCTCAGAAAACAATTCTTTTCGAGAACAGGAAATTAGCTGACTAACCCAATGCAATGGGTTAATCATCTCCGCCTGATTTTACTGGATCCTATTACATTTTTGGGTGGCCGTGTAAGGTTTTGGTAAACCCAAGCCTGGCGCACGTATGTGGTCAGTAGCCTGGGCCTAGACAAGGCCAATTAATAAATGAACCGCGAACACAGTTAACGCCCTTGTTGTACTTACCTAGCCAGGTTCCAAGTGCCAGGATGTGCTTAGGAACGCCATCGACAAATCTTGCCCACATTGTATCTTAGATGCGTTCAGCCGACCAAGCCAAAAAGCTGCTTACTGCCGGATACACTCTAAACCTTGTTGTGTCGGTGCAAAGAGTCTTCCGAAAAAAGAAAAAAAAAGCGTACCAACCCACAAACGTGTGAAGCTTGTGCACAGAGTATGCAGAGGCAGCTGTTATACCTGACGTCACAGTGTTATCGCACGATATAAAAATAAAATCCTTGTCTCTTCGTGACGAAAGTTGAGAGAAGCGCGAAAGCCAAAAAATACGTCGAACCTTCGCTCAAATTGTGTCCAGACGATCGCCAAACCTTCAAAGACTCAAATCGCAAACGGAGAACGAATCCATGCCACAATTTTTCGCGCACAAAGAAAACGCATCTGGGAACGATCTAAATGTAGACTGATGCGTGGTCTATGAGATGAAGGTATACTATCGTACTCTTTCTTCACCTTTCTTCCTTTGCAACCTGTATTTCTCGCGCATGCGCATGGTGTTGCGCCGGAAGACCTTTTATTTCGCCCAACCCTATGAAGCTTCGCTTTAAAAGATCCCAGCCGATGCGGAATAGCAGCCGATCGCCACGAAAACTATGGAATGGGCTGTGTAACATGAGAACTGGAAGCGTGGGAGGATGAAGTGCTTTGGATAAAAGGTGTATCTGACGTAGAGGAGGTGATGCTGAATCGGACAACTTTGAAGGCGATCGTTGAAAACTGAAGGAGCGGATGCCTGAAGGTGTGAAGGAGAACGTTGCAGCCTAGTGACACGCGCGACATCAGGTTGATAACTTATGGAATAAAAAAATTGGCCACCATCCCGCCCTGCGACCGTGGATGTCCAGAGAAGCTGTTGTCAACCACTGCGAATGGTTATGGACGAGGGTATGAAATGTTTCTTGTCGGCTTGCGCTCGGCTAGTCTCACTGCATAAAGGTACAGGGTATCGGCACTCTTTTCTACTATTGTTCCGAGCCGCCGCCATGATCATTGGTCATTTCGGATTACGTGACATTTGATTACACTGCGATGGCTCAGTGTCACTGCCATTTCGTTGTTTCTGCGTTTTAGTCGGTCAGCTCTGGTAGGCTTAAGCTTCTCCTGCCTTCTCTGCGCCTGCGCGCGACTGACGTCACTCCGAACGCTAATCAAAAATAACGCGTCACACTAGGTTCGGCTTCTCTAGCAAAACACTGGGTCCTGCCTAGCCTGACGTATGCGCTCGGCGTGTTGGTACCCAGTCGAAAAACACAATAGGAATTTCTGTTGGGACTACAGGATGGTCTGTCGTGCGACAGAAATTTCTGTAGTACAACTACAGAAAATCTGTCGTACGACAGGCATTTCTGTCGCACGACAGGGATTTCTGTTGGGACTACAGGATGGTGAGTCGTGCGACAGGAATTTCTGTAGTACAACTACAGAAAATCTGTCGTACGACAGGCATTTCTGTCGCACAACAGGAATTTCTGTTGGGAATGCAGGATGGTCTGTTGTGAGACAGGAATCTCTGTAGTAGGACGACAGAATGTCTGTCGTACGACAGAAATTTATGTAGTACAACACACATATCTATCATGCGACAGACATTGTGTAGCCCCACTACAAAAACCTTTGTAGTAGAACTACAAAATGTCTGTCGCATGAGACATTTCTGTTGTACTACAGAAACTTCTGTTGTGCAACACCCTGTAGGCACTACACAAATTTCTGTTGCACCACAGACTGTCCTTCAGCCACTACGGCTGGATTCCGTAATTACTATTATTATCTGCCATGCGACCGAACATTTTGTAGTCCCTGCAGATTTTTACAGTCTGAAAGAGAATTTTAGATTCATTGCAAAAGTGTCACACGACAGACCGTTCAGTATTGCTACAAAATATCTTGCTTACCCTGTCGGCAAACCCCGCGTTTTCCAGCATTAGGAGAGCGATGGAATACGCCGGAAAGAACGGATTACACTGGAAAACGCAGAGCTGGACAACATCAACGCGGGGACCACATTTTCCATCGAGAGAGCGATGTAATACGCTGGAGACAACGGAAAACAGAAAACGCCGCGCTGAACGAGCGGGGTGGTTGCTGGAGAGCATCGAATAACACGGGGCCATTGCCTTTGAGGACAGAGCTTCAGACAGGCCAAACGGGATAGCACGAACAGGATAGTTAGTGTGGTACCGCTGCTTGGCTGGACACGGGAATGCCGCGCGCCGCTTAACTCTTTCGGGACCGCCGGAAAAAGTGATGAAAAAGGGAGGTCTCGGTAAAAATTTTTTATTACATGAAGCAAAGATACCATCCTGCTTTAGCATATACCAAAATGCAGCTAATTATATGTTCTTTGACATACAATACCGTGTTTTACTTCAACACTGACGATAGCACCATGAAAAAATCAGAAAGTAAGAACTTCGCAAAAAAACTACTGAAGAAGATAGAAAAAAGCGTAAATCTAAGAATAATTAAAAAGAATAAAATTATTTCAGGATATACAAAATCTAACACAATGCTTTGTTTATTCATCACGAAAGTTTGATGCGGCTAGGTGTAACTGGTGTTTTGTTTTGTGTGTGATTTCTTTGGCACTAGGGCCATGGCTACGTCGTCGCCCAGGTACACGCTGGGCTCTCGGCTCGGCGAAAACTTGATCCTTTTCTGCGCTGGTGGCAGGAGATCACCACAATAGGTAGTTAACACCCTAGCGAACAGATATAAATTAGCCAGAACATATTTCGAGCGCACATACCTACTCCAGAGCCATTTGAAACCGAAACCAACACCCACCTTTGAGCGCGATTCATGTTCCAGGCTGATCGACACCCGAATCCTCACTTGAGCTGAAATGCGATCTCTAAAGTCGCATTTCGACTCTTCACTGCCACTCTCATCGTCAAAATCCACAGTAGAAGGCGAAGATATGCGAGACGAGACGACGCGGATCTCTTATCGCGCTCGCGCGTGAGTATGTTTACATTCGGAACCACCGCCCGTCAGAATAAAATATCTGATGCGTTGCCGCCTGGCGATAAAAAAAGAAACTTCACAAAAGAGAAAACTATAGTTTTCAAACTATCTCCTAGATGTCGCTAGGTGTTCCATCGAGCGAAAATTTTTATTCTGCAGGCTCGCGAAACCATCGATCATATGTGACCGATGGCCTATAGGAGCGGTCCCGAAAGAGTTAAGGGGTGAACTGGTTGTATTCCAGCGCCGCGATCGACGCAGATGCTCCGAAACTTGGTGTTTTCGGCCTGTGCGGTGCAGCGAATTCCCACTTGTATAGCGTGCGCTGCACGAAAACAATGGTGCGTGCGAGTGACGGTCATCTCGTTGAATTGCATCGCAAGCGTCTGTTGTAATGAACGTTTGTTGCATTACTGCCATTAGCATTCCGGTCGTGTTTGAAAAAACCTCGCTACAAATTTGCAATTAACAACGCAACTTAACACAAATCACTGTAATGTTGCAACATCTAAGCGTAGCCCCATAACCAAAGAAATGGATACATAAAGAACTTCGCAAATTCTTTTAATTCTTTGAGGGAATTGCAATTGAATATATTGTACTGTGGACAATCTTTGATAAAAGAATGAGGCAATAAGGGTAGCCCGTCGGCAAAGCGGACGCATAAAGGACAAGCAAGACATGCTTTTTGAAGACGTGGTGTAATAATTGCAGCGCACATTCTGACACGTATTTCTGGGTGTCGAGAGCCCCATTGTTTCAATCTGCGTGCTGTTGTTTTATTTTTTTAGCACGCAATTTGTTTATTTCAACGCGAAACATGTGTCCAATCAAGCCTCAATAGTTAAAATAAGATTTTAAAAACATCGAACCAGTTGCCGCTACCTGTGTGAAAAAAAAAAAAAAAGAAACGGCGCCAGTGAACTCGTTGCATTACTGAGATGTGTTAAAAAAATAAATGCAGAAAGAAAGAAAACGCGCGCCTTCCCTCTAGCCCGGCCCTTCGGAAGAAGTTCGGGGAAGCATCGTCACCACTGAAGGCATGTCGCGGCGCGACAGCACTCGCGGGACGGGGAGACCCCAATACGAAGAATCGAGAGGGGTGAGGAGGGGTCGCGAAACAACTTCTCGTGATCGGCCGGTTCCCTCCTTACCCTTCCTTTGTTCCCTCCTGCTTTTCGTCTTTCGGTCAAAATTTGGCGGTGGCAGCGTGGCCGAGTGGCTCGTTCACATTTAACATCGGCGCTTTGCCTAGCTGAAGTTACGCCTAACTTTTTGTAAAAACGTGCATCTTATGTCTCCGCGAAGTATCAGCCGCAACATTTGGAGCTTCGGAAGCTGTGCTAAAAGCAAGATCAGTGGTCCGGATTTCAAGCATCTCGAAGTAAGGACTCCTCTAGCCACGACTAACCGTGGTGCTTGGGATTATCGGCACACTGATGAGAGTGAATACGACGAATTTCGCAGGCAGTGTGATCTCGAATGCGTGCGATGTGCTTCGACAATCGACTGAACTTCCAATGACCCCTGCGTGACTTCGGCAGGTATCGGGCGTGCATACTCTTCGAGATAGTGCATCACCACAGAGGCGTGCGCTTTTCGCCACAGGATACCCCTCCACGTTTTGCTGTGCGAATGCATTGTCAACGGATCAAGGTTCACCAAGGCAAGCATTCCAGCTAAATATTGACTTTCCATTTTAATTCTCTCACGTTCTCTCGAGTTTTGCTGTTTAAATAAATCAGGTTCAAGAAATATTTGTTTGCTTGTGTTTTAATGGTCCTAACTAGTATAAGGAACGAATTTTCGAACGGTTATTGTCCATGCTCGTTTAATAGTTTTTTTTTTCTATCCGGGAGAATAAATTTGCTTTCATGAACAGATTGAGCGTCATTGACGGAACGCGATGATGGGACGCGATTTGGCCCTGCTTCAGAAGCACGGCCAAATCAGCTGAAAAGTGCCCAAATGAGTCTAGCTAAATTTTGTAGCGCTACTTAGGTGTTCCTGAAGGAAAGACTTGTGTATTTCTTCTTAACAGCTACGCGGGTTTTTAATTACACGGCTATTAAAGAAAAAAGGCCTAGCGCGAGCATCGGCCTCGCTATTCGCTGGAGACCACGTTGTCTCCGGCGTGTTCCAGCGTTACGTTCTGCGGCTGCCGCATCCACGAGTTTCCGCGTGTGCAGTGTGCGTGTCCACGAGTTTCTGCGACTGCACATGCATCAGGCATGTGCAATCTGCGTAACATCAAACTTTTGTATTGCATGCATGAATGTACCACTTGTTGCATTGCTTACATTGCCTTTTGGAACAGCTTTCTGAAATCAGTTATTCACTGAAAACAATTTTAAGCTTGTTCCACAAAGGCAAGAATTCCCCCAAATGCTTATGTTTGTTGGTCATATTTTTATTGAAATTGTTATGCATATCCTGCATACTTCAAGTACTTAATAGAAAAAACATCACGGGAAGTAAATTTATTATGCAAAACAAGTTGAAATTCGAGACATGACAGGATTTACTACGAAAACAGACATGACAGGATTTACTACAGACTACAGAACAGGATTTACTACAGACTACATGACAGGATTTGCTACAGACTACATGACAGGATTTACGACAAACTACAGGACAGGATTTACTACAGACTACAGGACAGGATTTACTACAGACTACAGGACAGGATTTACTACAGACTACAGGACAGGGTTTACTACAGACTACAGGACAGGATTTACTACAGACTACAGAATGTCCCATTCCCTCACAGGATCATTCTGTCGTATTTTTCTGTTGTGTTTCTCGACTGGGTAAGAACTTCTTTATTGGTTACACTAGTCCTTCCTAGACTTCAAACGTAATCTGCAAACATAATCTTGACCAGAAACACATGGTGGGGATCCCATTGTTCCCATGCGCCTTACAATCCATAATGCGGATTCGATGCTTGTTTAGGGTTTGCTTAAACGAGTTCAGAGCTCTATGCAATATGCCTGATTAGCCTGATGCACGGAGATATCTTGCTCCGTGGCCTGATGCATTCGCTCGGCCTATTGATTGATTGTAGGGTTTAACGCGCCGACGCAACGCAGGCGATGAGGCGCGCCGTAGTGGAGGGCTCCAGATTAATTTTGACCACCTGGGGATCTTTAACGTGCGCCGAAATCTCGTACACACGGGCGTTTTTGATTCTCGCCTCCTTCAGAAAAGCGGTCGCTGCGGCCGGGAATCGAACCCGCGACCTCGTGCTCAGCAGCGCAACGCCCTAGCCACTGAGCTACCGCGGCGGGTGCGTTCGGTATATTAGGCTTTGGCACCTTGGCGTTTTTGCCCACGGAGATCGTTCGTGTCCCTAATGATGAAACCGTTGCGGGGTAGAGGTGTACAGGTTTGGTGTAAAAAAGGTTTTTTGAGCGAAAAAGGTAGTAATGTTTCATTCATCACGTCGTTCGCTCGTAGCGCGGCTGCTGGGGGCCACGAGTCTAGGGGGGAATGATATACGGCTGCTACGCTTGAGCTTGATCACGAAACACCGGCTGGGTCGTCCGTGGCTTCAGCGCAACCTAACCACGTGACTAAGCGCCGGCGCCGGCTGGGCTGACTGCGCGGTCCGTTCAATGCAAGCGACAGGATGAATCGAATCATCCAGTGAATGGTGCTAGACGGCCGGCTGCGAAATGTCAAGCAAAGGCAAACTTTCCCGGAACGCGCTGTGCCTTGCCTTTGCTATCGCTCGTGTTCACTAGGTTTAGAAGCGTTAAACCTGGGCCATTTTCTGGGAACTCGTTGAATTGGATTGCAAAGACTGTTCGCCCGACTCGGTAGGCACTTCTGTCATTAGGAAGTGCAAAACGCGCCTGACTGGGGGAAATGACGGCATACGAACGAATTTTAACGCTTGACAAGGCGTGCGTCAGCATGGCTTCCATCGCGCTCTCCGAAAAAGGGCTGACATTTCTACGCATGCGAAGATGAGGCTCTCATTCGGCGGCATGTACAATCTTTGTGAAAATTTTCTAGGCCACGCCAAAGGGTTCGCCATCAGAGATTATTCAAATAATAAGCTTATGGTGTAAATGCGACCACAATATTTACGGCGGTGAGAAATAAAAGTGTTTTTTGTAGCATTCCGATATAAAACGCTTCAGTCTCGCTCGAGAGGTAAGCGTGTACTTTGAATTTTTTGCGGTCTTTGTCTTTTCGCATTGGCCTTGAGAAATTTTACAGACTCTACATATTCCGTTTCAGTCACTATAAAATTTGTTGAGTGCTCATCGCCGTAATCGTCGTCTTGTCTCCACACCGGCCTCTATTAAACTTCTACATTTTAATTCGCTTAAAATTTACTTAAAAGTGTATGTCTAATTTTGTTTTCATACAGATCACTCTTTTGTGCACTCACTTCGGTTCAGCGATGTTTCCTAAATACTCCCTTCGAAACTTTGTTCAGCGGAAGTTTAGTCTGCAGAGCGTCGATGTAGATATAGGCACAGATGCACAGATAGACTGAGTCAAAATTCCCATAAAGTTGGACCCCTTCTATATTACACTACGGGCAACAGCCTTTGTTCTCTAAGAAATAAAAGAAACGAACTAAAAAAACATGCAATTTGCAGACTTTATTCGAAAACATTAGTTTTGATGACATTGGCTTAAATTCAGATGCGTTATAAAAAATCGAGAGCTTATGAATTACTGACTGAGTTCAAAGGCGCTTGAAACTTTTGAGAGCGTCCATTTAATAAGGCGCTGAACGCGTACATCACCGCGCAACCATACATAACTTTTTTCCTTAAAAAATTGGATGGTTTCGCAACAATAAAGCCCTTTCTGTTGAGCGACTGCTTTATGGCAGAAGGTAAGAAAATTGCAGACAATAAAAATCTAGACCTTGTGTCCCTTTGATCGCATTCACACCCACCGATGGTTTTTGCGCGGACCATATTTTTCCTAGTACTTAGATCAAAGTCACAGTGTACGGTGCTTTTACAAAAGCATGCAGGGTGAAGAAACGGGAGTCCCTATTCTATTATTTATTGTAGTCAAGTTGGAGCTACCAACAAATATCAGGACAACGTTAGGAGCAAATGAAAAAAAAAAAAAAGGCGTGACGCTGGAGGAGGGTTCTTGCTAATAACAACCTGTTTTTTTCTCGTTCAAGCAGGCTTGTATGTTCATCATAATCCACCGACTCCTGATCAGGCTCTTTCCACGTTAATAGATTATAGACGGGGGTAATCCTGCAAAGGCCGCCGCTCTGATTTGCGCGTTTTTTTTTTAGTTTCGTAATTGGTCGCGCATTTTTGAGAACTCATCATGCGCGTCTTTTTTGTGAGCAGGGCATGTGGAGTTGTGCGGGTTACAGAAGTACATACAAACAGGGTGCTTAAAACAGCAATAAACATGCTACGAACTACCGGTGCGCCAGAGCGCCATTGTGTAGGAGGATCAGCCACTTGATATCCGCGCAAGACTCAGAATACTGTGCGCGTGCTTCGAAGCCTGTCAAATCATTGTAGTTTGGTCGCTTTGTTTTTGTTTTGTTTTTTTTGTTTTGTTTTTTTTTCTGTTTTTTGTTTTTGTTTTGTCGCTTCGTTTTGTTTGGTCGCCTTGTTTGGAAGCTTTGGTTTTTATTCGCTGGCCACCATGGCACAGTCGCTGCCCGCAGAATAAAAGTGGGCCTGGCTGCGCAACCATACCCCTTGCCTGTAATCTCAAACGCGTTCTTTCCATCTTAAAGCAAGAATAATTTTTACAAGAAAACTACAATTTCAGAGACAAGCGATGGCAGCCTATGTATGGATTTTTCACCGCATACGTACAAGTAAAGCGATTGCAAAAATGTAAAAACGGCGCAGTTTCGTGCAGTAAAATTTAGGTTGACTGCATATTGTATTATACGTGATATAGGTGAGCAAATCCCTTATTACGCATCTTAATGTGCAATCATTGTTATTCAAAGCCAGTTATTGGTTTTAGGTACGGTAAAATATATTTTCTACACAAAAGCAAAATTCACGCTTTGACAGGTTGACTTTAACTCATTTTCCTGGTATAGCTTCGGTTCAGTGTGTTAAATTTCCTGCCAGCGCGTTTGCTAAGTTTTGAAAAGTTTTGCATTTCTTTTGGCCTATTCGAGGACGGACGGACGGACGGACGGACGGATGAATGGACAGACAGACAGACAGACAGACAGACAGACAGACAGACAGACAGACAGACAGACAGACAGACAGACAGAGATGAAAACACATCACCATACTTGGGCAGAGGTCCAAAAAAAGTTATTGCATTTAAGACATCTAAAGCGTGAGCGTTCCAATGATTGCAATGCGTACACACCATTTTAATATAATATATTCTCAACAAGAACAAGTGGCGCCTAATCTTCCCATCCACAAGTATGCGCAAAACAGGGGGTTGTTTGTCTTTTCCCGTGTGGGTAATTTAGCGCACCCGTGTCGCAATCGTTCTGGATGTCTTCTGTTCTCTCTTCGTGCTCTTAGTAGTCTGTGCACGCCCCCAGCAAAAAAAGAAGGTCCTGCCCGTGAAGCGAGCGAAAACAAAGGGTGTTTTGCCCAGAACTGAGAAGAGGGGCCCTCGCGGGGAAAAAACACCTCTGGAGACTCGACATAGCCGCCGGACACGATGCACCCTTCAAGCTCCAAATGAAGATTAATGGCAAGAACATTACCCGAGGAACACCGGGCACTCGATTGCGTAGTCGGGGTACTCGTGGCAACACAACGCCGAGATCACGAACCGTAACGGGTAAGTTTGGAGACAATTTATACATCCCCATTTCTGGATCCTGTGGCTGTAACACGATGACTACCACAAAAAAAAAATATTGACGGGATGACATGAGGGGCAACCGCTGCTGAGCGTGGCATTGAACTTCTGTTTATCGCAATCCCGCACCCTGTATCCCTACACTGCAACAGAGATAATGAACCGACTGGAACTCCAAAACGAAAAGTTCGCCTACGTAGTTTAGGCTCTGCAAACTAAGCCCTCGTTCCCTTTGATTTCTGAGCCTGCCATGCGTTAGATGGTGTTGCTGGGTTCTTGGAACGAAAAAGCACGAAGTGGAAGGTTGTAGGGACGTAACTTGGGGGGGGGGGAGGTAGGAGAGGAGATTTGGTAAAGATTCTCCTTCCCCATTACACACAACCCCCTCCCCCCAAAAATAATTGAGAGAGGCTTGCACTTTTTTTTTGCGATAGAATGACCGTTGGCGTTAAAATAACCTATTTACAGGTGGAGATGGGCACCCGTCTCTCGAAGAAAGGCAAGAAGGGAGTGGTGGCGGAGTCCCCAGAGTCACCTCTGGAGATCGGGGGTCTTCCAGGATGGAGGCCTCTGCCTCTCGGGTGTCGCTTTCTGGCTGAGTCTAGTGAAGGACACGCCTATAATAGATGGTCCGCATCAGCTTGTTGGGAAGGAGCTGTGCAGAAGGGGCAGGTGTATTCAAACGGGGCATGGTAACGTGGTGGCCACGCTCGGGTCACAGCAGGTGAAAGCGCCATTCCAACGCGAAGTCTGTGCAGCAAAACCTTTTCCCAGCGAGCAAGTCTACCGGGGAGGTCCGTTCCACACGGTGGGATGAGGGCACGTGTGGCGCAACGCAGACCGTCCTTTAGCTGGAGAAAGCTTTCTAATGGACCGGTTGTTAACATTTGCAGCGGCCGAAGAATATACGTAGGGTGACAAGCCCTATCCGCTGCAATATGGGCGGGGAGCGTATTCGAAATTGTATTAGGCGGGGAGCATAAACATAAACTTCAGGCTTGCCCCATCACGCAAGCCGCAAAACGGCCTTTTGAAAATCAAGTCACAAGCGCACGCTGCTTGCCTGTACGGGGTGGCTGAACGCTTCAGATTGTTCGACATCTTTCTTTCCCTGGTGTTCCTGCAACACGGTTGTAAAATAAAATCAATTCAATTCAATTCGTTTTTAGACGCACGTCCTTTGGAGCCAAGCAAATATACACGGGGCCATCTTTCCAGACGTGAAGGCTACCAACATTAGCGTTTAAAAGTAAGCGTGTTTGTTATACAATTTTTCCCCCAGAGGTAAGCACCATCGTTTACCAGAATGGTTTTTTTATGTCAGCCGATGAATAAAACGTGCAGGTGCTTGTGACGTCTTCTTGGCTTTGAAACGATGAAGGAACATGAGGGAAAGCGCTAGTATACATAGTAATGTGTGCGCTGTGTGTGTGTGTTAGCGCATGTGTACCTGTGAGCATGTTTTATGCAAGTTTTTCAATAAGGAAGAAAATTAAGTCAATAGCCTTTCGCGAGTGGGGCTAGGGTAAAAGTAGAGAAAGCTCCAGCGGGAAAAACAAAACCTTTACGGCAACGCTACACAGGCAGCTGAAGCAAAACTCCGAGATAGCAGCCTTTTGTGTTATTTCCGACGATTGCAAAGGAGGCGTAAGACGGTGAAGAATAAAGGTTAGCAGAACACCAAACGAATCGTCGAGGATCATTCACGACATGAACTCCACTACAGACAGCGACCGAAACAAGGCTCTATCGCCTCCAACGAAGTCAAAATGCGCGTTCGAAGATGATCCCGAACGTTCATGGCCAAAATCAGAGGAGAAGATGTCATGCATTTTCTAGTTTACTATTTCTGCTATCCATCACTCTGCAACACAAATAAGAAACGCTAAAACATCGCCCCACATAGCGGTTAAGGGCATCCCAGTGGAGGGCGCAGTCGGCAAAATGAAGCTGCCGATTAGCTCCGCATTTTCTCAAACCCAGGAATGACAAATGGTCCTTTGTAAAACGCCCCTTCAGAACCATTCCTCATTTACGGGTCACTACTTCTGGTGCCGATTCGTTCCTCGCCCCCCTCGAAGGAAAATTCCGGGCACGTTAAGAAGGTTAGCCAACCGTGCCTTGGGGGCCATTTGAAGCGGCCCGCAATCATCTCCAATAATAGAATCATCGTAGACTTTCTTGATACGTCGTTACGGACGATAAATGTATTCGCGGTGTGTTTATGTAGTCCTAAGTTATATATGGCCGTGTGGGAACGAATAAATCTTGTTCGCTGTCAGAAGATACACCTTCGCAAACTTATGAAGGAAGTCATTAAAACACTGTAACAACGAACTTGTATTTCCAAACTTAACAAAAACTGTTCATGAAGCTCTGAATCGGTGTGCCATTGCCAGCATAGCCGTCAACTACTACTGAAGGCGTTTTAATTTTTTATTGCCACATATTTGTTGCAACATGGAAGAGCCTTGTGCCCTAATCGGGTTCGCTTCATAGTCTGAACGTTATCATTGAACCAGTTTATGTTGTCTAAATTACAGGCAGCAGAAGCCATCTTGTTACACTGAACAAAAAGTTGTTATAGAGAAAGCTCTACTACGCTACATCTGTCTAGGTCATTCTTCCCTCAGAGTATGTACTCAAACTTCTTGTTCCGTAATACCAAGAACTCGTTTCCTTTCACTTGCTTTCTCTCGCTATGCTTCAAAACAATTCATAATATTTTTTATTAGCTCGAACGCTAACACAGCTAACCAAATAATTTGACTGACGAGTGCCAAAAGCCTTCTGGCACTCGTTGGCAAAAGGTACCTTTATAATTTTTATGTTGCTGAAAATTAACTGAAGTGTTTGTCGTGCCATCACATCACAACTTCCCTTCCATCCTAATTTTCTTTAGACGATCTAGAAGCCAAATTCACCGTCATGAAACTGGAGATGCACGTTTTCATGAAATTTTGAGGGGGGTGAAAAACAAACAGGTTCTTTTCGTGTTTTTTTTTTTTGAAAAATATAAATAATTGAAAAGACATGATTCTGCCCAGATGTATAAAAAATCGACATACTTGTTGAGGCGAAAGCCTCAACAAGTATGTCGCAAAAAGAGACCGTAGTGGCTGGCGACCACACGAATGAAATAAAATTAGGCGCCCTGTAAAAACAAAATAAGCAAGTAAAAATGCACGTGAAATCCTGGACCAGGACGAATTTTTCATCAACTGCGAAGTTTCTGAGAAAGCTGTATAGCTCTCCTTTGCAGACGTATGGCTGTATTGAGGTGAATGTCAAACTTTCCTCCGCAGAAGTGCAATGCACATAAACACTTATTCGGGTTCGAATGGAATTTGAACCCGGGTCACCAAGAGCCGCAGCCAAGTGAGGTAACTACAGAACTAACCCTGTTCTGCGCAAGGATCGAACAAGGATTATCCGGATGCGTGCCGCATGACAGGGGAATTTGACTGCACCGGAACCAGGATTCAGCAGTGAAGTCTTCTATAATCGCCGGCTTTAACCTTCAAATCACTTAAGAGACTTAAGTGCCCTATAATTTTTTCCGTTAGCACTGAAATAATTATAATTGTAACATCCTGCCTCACAAAAGTCGTAGCATATCTTCCGCTCCCAAAATCTGCTCACGATTTTACGTCAAGGCATTGATTTCAGAAAAAGTTTCCTTCACTGCAGATTGGTCGCATCACAACAAATTTCCTTGTGGAAGAGGTGATTGTGTTTTTTACTGTTATTGTGGTTGAAAAAAAAAAGAAGTGTTTCTTTTTCTAATGCTTTTTTTGTTTTTTGTGTTTTCCACCACTCAATCTCTACGCGAAACTAGTTTAACTGCTCAAACAGCCAAACTACTCCAACTGGCTTCATTAGCCAGCCTGATATCATTAACTGCAAAATTGTCAGGAGCGTAGAGAACTGGGCAGTGGTAATCCTCGTACATGGATTCGTCAGCAGTCTCTTTCTTCCAGAACGTTACGAAGGACGGGAAAGTTGGAAAAACCACTTCATTGCTTAATCAAGCTAGGCCGCTTTCCTAGAGCCTAATCTTCAACTTAGTCTACAGAGAGAACTGATGCAAAATCGTAGTAGCTGATGCGTCGTAACTCTCCCAAACTAGCGAACGTATTTCTCCGAGATTAGAAGGGCTTTTTCTACTGTTCCCAGGGGACACTCGAACAGGTTTTATTCGTTAACCACTTGAATGTTAGTGCTCACATTAACGCGTAGGAGCATTCATTTTTCATTTGCGGTAAGAAAACTTTCCATTAGGATCTCTATGGGTCCGGTTCTTTGCAAGGTTACAAAATTTTTACTTCTGAATTGTGCGCTTCGAGAGGTATTTAGCATTCACGTGTGGTGAACAGCTGAAATGGATATCATTCTCGCTCATGCTCCATTTGCCGTTTTCTGGGAACCACCACAGTAATACTCCTGGGTACCTCTCTCCGCACAATTATTTAAGCAGAAGCGTTCTTATGGGGACCGGTGGCGTCCTGTCAATAAACCAATGCATTTCCCCGTAGACCGGTTGGTCGACCGGAAAGCTCTGATAAGATCTCTGGACACACGGCGCACGCGTGAAATCAGGCTTCCATTGCGTCAAAATAATTACTAGAAAATCGCGAAAAAGGAATGGTTCTAGATAAGACAATACACGCATCTATCGTGAAGAAGGAGTATACAATAGTGTACCTTTATCTACTAAACAACGCAGCGGTATACATGTAGATCGTTCGCAGATGCGCTTACGTAGTGCGTGAAAAGTGATCGCATGGGTTCGTACTTGCTTTGCGATTAGCTAGCGTCTTTGAAGGTTTGAGGATCGATTGTACGTGCTTTCAGTAGAGGTTGCACGCACTTTTGACGCAGTTTTGACGTGAGAAACCTTCCGCGTTTGTCACAACTTTATTTAGGAAAGAAATGTGAACTACTTCTTCAAGCACCGCACCCGTAGAGCTCAAAGTAGTAAAAAAAAGGGGGGAAGGGGGGGGGGGGGGACGGGGGGTCGTGTATTTGCGTGTTCAGTGGCAAATCTCCTCAAAATAATAAAGGTGTCATGGTTCCTGATGCCTTCCCCCCTCCCCTACAACCCCCCATCCCCGCTCCCCCTCCCTGCAACTCCCATGCAGGGATGGTTTACTCAATCCCATTCAATATCCCTGCGTTCGCACTGATCGCGTGCCATCTGGTGGAAACTTTTATTAACGTTGTTCTTGGGGAAGCTCAAGTGGCAACGTTAATTTCTTAGTATTTAGTTTTATCTCGCATTTGCTTCCTCATCCGTTTGCCACTGGAAAAACCAATCGTATCTCTTGTTTTAAATGAAATAAAGCTGCTACTGTCACTTGTGTGCACATGTTTCGTCTGTAATATGTCTAACCATCATTTTTTGCAGAACGATTACAATGTGTATTGTGCGTGCCATTAGCTTCAGCAATTTGGAAAACTCCTGCTAATATACAGTTCCTTTTTATCACACAGACAGACAGACAGACAGACAGACAGACAGACAGACAGACAGACAGACAGACAGGCAGGCAGGCAGGCAGGCAGGCAGGCAGACAGGCAGGCAGGCAGACAGACAGACAGACAGACACAGACAGACAGACACAGACAGACAGACACAGACAGACAGACAGACAGACAGACAGACAGACAGACAGACAGACAGACCAAACTTTCGCGTTTGGGTAGCGCGATAAATCACCCCAAATAGAAATTAAAGCTGAAACCTGGAGGCATGGTTTCTTGTTCCCGAAATCCGTGCGTGTAAATAACAGCGCTGCTTTCATCTAACGAGAAAGATGTTCGCAACTTTAAATGCCGTTTCCGCGGCGAGAAAAAAGAACGTAGCCGGGTGGTACAGTATACCAGCTACACACTCTCCTCAATTTTGAGTGAAGAAAAGAGCGTCAAGTTCACGAAAATGCTCCTTTTCAGCATACGTTTGGCCCTTGAAACGCGTTAAGGCACCGAAAAATGACAAAAGGAAAAAAGCGACCCTTAAGTTGTGCTTGTGAATACGGGGCTGAGTGACATTGGTTCTTTGGAGTGCCGTGTAGTGACTAAGCTCGTGGGAAAGCAGCGGGTACAAATCACGCCGTTTTTCACTGTGAAATAAATTCTTGAAAGGTGAGTTCACCGCCACTGACGTCTAGCATTGTGGTTTCGTTACTGCTTCCTTCAAGTGAGCCTCAACTCGAAACCTGTATGTAACGAAATCCTGCATGTAACGAAAAATTGTGAAGTTTTGGGAACTTCGTTCTGTCCAGGTTTGACTGTTTAGATTGACTGTTTAGAGTCGTTTTGTTTCCAACAACCTTCACGCCTATCTGTACGCGTATCTTTACGGTCTCTACGAACACCTTTACGCAATTGAGTAACTCGATGTGCGCATACCTTAAGAAAGCCTCGAAGGGGAGCGACTTTTATACTCACTTATAATTTTTTCGCCCGAGAGACGTATTTCTAATCGTGTGCTTAATGAAATTGGGCTTTGTTTGCATTAGAAATAGTGACGGGGTAATGCATGGCTAGTACAAAATTATAATTGGAATTGACGTGCGTGAACACGTATTTTTCTTTCTTTTTTTTTACATTGAGCGGTGGCGCGCTTTTCGAACGCAGTTGAAACACTTCTGTTACCCTAAGCTCCCCTAGCAGTGTTATAAATATTTAACATGATCTTCCGATCAGGGTGCACCTAACTACTTAATTAAGAGTTAAGCTGTTCACAACTTTTAACAACGTGATCAGTACCTGCGGTCGCAGGGAGGCGTTGAACGCAGCAGCAAATTAAGACCGTCGTAATGGGCTCGCCCTGAAGGTCTCGCCTGAGGGCCCATTTATTGTTTGCTTTAGCTGAGGACAACATGCGCTAACTAAATTACGCAGTCTACTCCTTTTGTGCGCACAACCGCCGGCATAGAGTTTCCCGTTCGAGCCCTCATCTCCGGAGAAGACTGGTTTCGCTAATTAGGCAATAATTCTTCGCCGGAACTTCCTCCTCCCGGATAAATGCGTCTTCCTCCCAACAATGAAGCATCCGAAACGGTGCGACATCCTCCCCGGGGTCCCAGCCTATCTCCAGAACGTATTGGCAGCGTTGGCCCTAACGAGGTGACGTGCCTCGATTTCACCCAGTCGAAACGCTCGGTCAGCGCTAATGTCGAGTTCTGTTGAACCGCTCCGCAGTCATTATCCGAGATTGCAGCGGTGCAGCGGTTCCAGTCACGCAAAGCAACTACGGAGGGGGCGGACCGGCGAGACAATGGACGAGGCGTCGTCAACGTCTGTTCTCACGAAAAGGGATCGAATATGGGCAACGCCTCTTATACGTGAATGCCTCTCAATGGCGTAGATGGGCCTTAAGATATGATTATATGATTTTCTGTAACGATGGACCGTGAAACTTTCCAACAACTCGTCTGAAGAAACAGGGTTGCGAAATCAACGCTTCTTAGGGCATCTCCACCTCCATCTTGGCTTTCTTTGACCTAGAAGGTGTTCTTAAAAACACCCCCTAAAAATTACCGCAACGGATGACTCGATAACGCAGCAAAGTCGGGGCACGGCGTTCCCATGAACGCTTTGCTAAAAAAATGTCGAGAAATCCTTCCTGTCGGCAATTGCGGTGTGCGCTCAAGGAACTCCGGATTTGAAAAATCTGATAATGAAGACACTGAATGATTTTTTAATTTTTTTATCAAACGGGGCCTTGGTGGGAAAGATCAGTCACGTCTCAATCAGAGACCCACAAACGGCTCATTTTCGTCGTTCGTATGCGGGTCGCCCCTAACTGCGCTGATAAGTTCCGCACATTCATCGTGCTTCAAGGACACACAAGTAATCACGAACATTCTGTCGGTAACGTCAAGCTGAGGACGTCTTTAACTTTTGCGGCCCTGGCTTGTTCTTAAAATTCGGTGCTGACAAGAATACTGAGATGTCAGTGACCATGAGGAGGTTTTGCGACATTAGGAAAACAGTACTTAAGCGGCCAACAAATTCGCCTGAAGTTTCCCTTTCCAGCGTGTCATTCCGACACCATACATAGCCGTTTTCAAAGGCACCGATATCTGTTTTAGCTTCAACTTGAGGAAGCAGTCTCGGTGCAATAATGATAAACTAATTCAAGACATCTAGCGAAATTAAACTACATGCCTATTAATACGCGCCGCAGAAATCCTCAGTTTAAAAATTACACCATCTTCCCTTGGGGAACCATGAGGAGGATGCGAAGCATCATGGAGGTTCCGTGTAGGTTCCATTGTGTTGCCGTTATGTTGTTTCATTTATCGGAGCACGAATGAAAATGTAGTGTGAACCCCGATGTAGAGACAGACAAATGTAGAGAAATGTAGAGACAGCAAAGAGACCGACACCCGCGTTACCTGATCTAACACCTCCTGGTTCTCCCCTTTCTTTATTGCGTGCTCACGCTCCTACCCTTTGCCCGCCCTCTTCGTCCTCTTCTCTGATTGAGCTTCAAGGCAGGTGGCGCTTCCCGCCACAGCTTTCCCACGGGAAGTTCAACATCCTGCTCTGAAGTTTTCAGTTCGTCGTTTCCGTTGACGTTCAGCTTCGCGTGCCTTCGTTATATCAGTAGCTTCCTGACGTAGTTTGAATGAGTGAAGGACATAGGGCGCGTTCGTAGCGCCACGTACCTCCCGTTGCGGACAGAAAGTCGTGGGATCGAAACCGGGCGCTGCCTAACTATTTCTTTTTATGGTGTACTGCGCTGACGTCAGGCTAAACTCTGACGGGGCTGAAGAGACGCGCAAGCGCAGTAGAGTGCGGACGGCGGACAACAACAAGGTAGGGAGGGACACAGCCCCGAGCATTAGATGCGTCGCATCTAAAAGAAGATTCTCTGCTCGCCGCCAACATTTCCAAAGAGAGCACTGCGAACTTTTATTCCAGGAAGTTATTTTGTGCATGCGAACAAACTAGACTCACAGCATGTACATAATATTTGAGCACTCCTCCCTTCAATGTAACTTGACTCAAGAAACAATACCCTATAATGCGCAATGAGCACACTAAAATACTTCCGCGAACCATGCATTTGGTTTGTTTATTTATCTTTTGCTTTTACTGCCCGGCTGCGCCGGTCTGTGTTATCTGTGTGCCGAGGGAAGCGTGTGTTCCATTCTTTATTTCTGTGCCGCACGTGTTATCTCTTTCTCTTTTGATACGGAGAGCGTTTCCAACGAATGCCAACAGCCTAGAAAATTGTTCTTTGATCCTCAATGTTTTGGATGTAAATAGACGGTTCGAGAAACAACACTCGCCCCTAAAGATAAAAGCGTGCAGAGCAGACGCCGCGGTATTCGATTGGCCGAGGTTCGCCTGCGCATGCCACTTTGTTGACTGCTGCTTCACCGCCTGCGTATTCTTTGAGTTGTTAGGGGAGCACAAGTTCGCTCCAATAAACTTGTGTTTCCTTTAGCACAGCCGCGTCCTCTTTGTCTACGTGGCAATATCATTAAACAGTGACCTCCGGGTTATAGCTAAGGTTCCTGGACGTTAGCTATAGAACGCGGGTTAACGAACCACCGTTCCATGTTATACGGGGTTACCGTAATGTGGTACAAAGATCCGCACTGTGACACCGAAAACCGGAAATGACGTTTACACCGAGGTACAAAGTGTCTCACTTCGCTGTTAATACTGCCCACTGAAAATTACGTTCCTAGTGTTGTGCAAAAGCCCAACCAGCCAACATGTTGAAAAGGTAAACAGTAAACTGAAACACCTGCGCTCACCACCATTTTCTATATCCATCAGTGTTATCAGAGTCCATCAATGAAAAGCATTGACGGGTTATGGTGTTATTGACAACGCTTCATGAATGGAAACATTACGACGGTTGCGTCGCATGGGAGCCCGAGTCGTGAAGATGCATTTAGGGCCAATAAATGCAAAAGCGGAGGAAATTCTGTTTTCAGAAGTCCGCACTTGTTTAAATTTCGCGCTAGCGCACTCGTGGATTCCTCTAGGCGCCTTTAATAAAACTGCACTGCATTTATCACTAAGATTCTAACTCAGGCCAGCTGCTCGAGACGAGGGAATAATGCGCCACGTTTGCGCACCCTAATTATCCAAACGCTTAGTGGTTTATATGAAAGATTTATGAGGTTGTTAAATAACTGCACAATTGTTAAATGGCGTAATTATCGACTGCGGAATCGGTAAGCGCCATGGAAATGGCTGTTGCTGACTAGCGTTACGCTGAATCCTTGAAAGGAAAATTCACAAACACGATTCCTGCGCTGATTTTTCTCGTTCGGTGGGTTAAAAATTGATGAACATACTGACGACCGTGTTGACATCCCTAAATTGCCCACTCTTGCCCACTCTTTTCTTGGTGGCCCAGTGGGGAATTAGGGCGACTAGCCAACACTAAAGCTGGGCTACTTGCGTTCTTGGGCTACGTCCTCATCCCTAGAAGTTCGCGGCGTGAGGTGAGTAATGAATAAAAAAAAGTATGACCAGTTGCTAAGCAGTGATGTGGCATACGTCAAAGGTTGGTATCAAGTTCTTCCCGCCCATCACTCCCTTTCCACCGTGCTTAGGAAGAAGATGGTGGCGAGGTCACTGACTGCCAATTCTTCGGTCACTGGTTGCCCACCAGCAGGGACCAATCAGTGGCCAGCCAGTGGATAGTCCAAGGGTGGCTCCTGATGTTGACGTGTGCTTATGACCCACCCCTGATAGCCCACAGGTCACAGGTTACTCTCGCACCAGTCACTCGCGGGTGCATTACTAATGTATCACTGATGGGAAACTAGTGACTTGTGGGTCATTGGTTACTGCAGGGTAGCCCACCCCTGAGCAACCTAACCCCAAAGGTGGGGGAGAGTAGGAGAGGGGAAGGAAAGCATAGGAAAGCACGGTTACTTCGTGAGCTTTTACAGAAATTTGATTTTCCCACAGTCTCGGGCAGTTAGACTAAGAGCCTTTCTCCTTAAAAGGAAAACTAAATGGCTTTTATGGCACTCTGTTGTTTCCGTCACGCCTCATCTCACCACTTATAAATGCGTCCGCGTTGCGTTATGCACCGCGGAGACATATCTTAGCTGTCTCCCCACTCAGTTGAAGCGAAAAGAAATAAATAACCCTACCTTCAGCTACCTTGCCATTCCAAGAGAACTTAAGCGATAGAAAAAAAGGAAAGGATTTGATGGACGTAAGGGTAACATCAGAATCAAAGAAATCTTGCGAAAGGGAATAAAGCTTTGGCGGAGCGTGAATGTACGCTTCTTGACCCTGCCGCATTGTCTCGTGCAGTAGCAAACGGGGCGCACACAATTGAGATTGACAGCACACAGAGCACGACTCAAATGAAGTGTGCAAAGACAGGCGTGGGTCCGAAAAAAAACTGAAGCAACGCATACGCGAACCCTGTTGCATTCACGAATGCGCCGTGGCCCCAACAGGAAAAATAGGCACGGATTGAGTTTTATCGGGAACCAAGGAAAGCTGCAATGGCCTTTCAAAACTTCACTACCAACTCGTGGCCTGTCGGCCAATCCTGGTCTTTGTCGGCATTTTTATTTCTCAAAAACAAAACATAGGGCAGCTTAGTTTAAGGGCACGTAGAAAAGATAGAATGCGGATATTTTTTTGGGTGGGCTCAACGGAAAGCGGGCAAAAAACGAACAAAATAGCTGAAGGAGACACAAGAAAACGGACATCCAGCAAGCTGCTGCCGTTTGCACGCTTATTTTACGCTGGCATCAAGCGCCCGACGCAAATCGAGCGCATAGGAAGGTACGTGAAGAAAGGAAGCTTAGGTGAGGATTTAAGGCATTTGTGCACTGTGAGAAGTGAGATGGAAATGGCGCGATTTTTCGCGCCCCTAAGACGAGACTAGCAAGCGCGTGGGAGCAACGACGGCGAAGGGACAGCCCACCGAGGTTCTACGTCACAGCGTGGCCCAACTGACACTTAATGGTTGGCAGACGGAGGTGGACCCCACTAGTTGGCGAGAGAAGACGAACGACGACTCGAGGACGTGACAAGCTTGCGCGGAAGACACTGAAAGATATCTACAATCCCTTTCTAAACAAAGTTGAGAGAAGCGGGAAAGCTAAAAGTGTGGCCAACTTTCAATGAAAGTGCGTCCAATCGATCGTCAAACTTTCACAGACCCACATTGTACAGAAAGAACGAACTCATTCGACGGTTCTCCGCGCACTAAGTAAACGCATACATACGAACGATCTAAATGTATAGCGTTACGTGGTTTAAGAGATAAAGATAAAATAGTGTAGTCCTTCTTAACGTTTGATGCGTGTATTGTCTCATCTACAACCGTTCGTTTATCGCGATTTTCAACTCTTTTGACGGAATAGAAGTTCGGTTTCACGCACGCGCCGCGTGTCTAGAGATCTCGTCAGAGCTTTTCGATCGGAGATGAACGTCTTTCGATTGGTGAGCAGGAGGGCGGCAGGCGCGAATGCGTCTTCTCTCTCACTGCTTCCCGTCACTCTTGTTTCATGTGTCGCCTTCGACGCGCCCTCCCGTCCACAGGCGCTGAATGGAAAGCAGGCCCAAAGCAACCGTCGCGAAAGCAGACGACAAATTCGTCACGCCGGCACGCCCGCCGCTGTGACGCAGGGTAACCACTCGCTGCGCTATCTACACTGTGCTTCGTGAGTCACCCCCCCCCCTCCCCCTCTGCTGGATTAAGCGTCTAAAGGTCCAACGAGACGAAAGATCCAACGAGACGAAAGGTCCAACAGTGGATATTCCGTCTCGTTGGATCTTTCGTCTCGTTGGACATTCAGGCTCGATTGGACCTTCCGTCTCGGTGGATCTTTCGTCTCGTTGGACATTCAGGCTCCTCCGCATTATATGAACGTCTGAAGCAGTCTATAATCACCTTCACTGCCCAATTCACCAAATTAACAGCGAAAACGTCTGCGTTTCAGGTGCGAGTATACAACTTCGCTTAAGTACCCGATAATTTAAATTTTAATATACTCCTGGCGTTGACCTTTCCACGTGGTCAGGAACGCTGTTTCCGAACAACAGCTTCACGAAGATGAAATGACTAGTTTACGAGACCTATGCTATCACTGTCATATCGACTAAAGAGCGCCCACAACGAAACTTTTAGCGAATGCCCTGGATTCTCCTTTATGACTGAGTGTGCTTGTGTTAGGGTGTGCGAGATTTAATAAATTCTCCTTAGGAAAGCGCCAATCGCCTATCTAAAAAAATATCTTCCTACGAACGAACTCAAGTTCCTTCCCGCCGCATGGACACGTGCAGCAAGCCTACCTGCAATCTGCAAAAATTTACTTCCTCAATTGTGCACTTTGCTATTTTCTTTTATAATTTAGATGGGTTCGCGGGAATGCAGAAGTCCCCTTTATATCAGTCAAATAACTTTACTCTTTATACCTGGAAGCCTAACTATTTATAAATATCAGAAATTCCCCATTTTACTGCGCTGCCTTTCGATCCTGCGCAAGACTGTGCGCAATACCGGCCTCATCACAGTGAATGGATAAAGCCCAAAAGGCTATGTTTGGTTCGTCTGTGATCATTCAACTGTTTTAAGGAACTGAGTAATCTAAATAACGGCGGTATATTGACCCTCAAGGGCGACAGTGCAGTGTATTTACGCCACCCTTCTACAAAAGTGTTCTTCTCGGGCCTCAATTTCCCAGCGACCGACATTACGTGGGACACGGTTCGGTGAAAGCCTATCGAGTTCTTTTTTGCAGCTCCAAGACGAGGCTTGGCGATTCATTTTTGTCCACTTGTACGAGTGGAAGGTACATATTTGTTTTCAGAAATGCGGCGGCACGTTTTAAGCGGTCTGTGGGACGTCTCAGCCCGTATACGACGGTTTAGCGGTCGGCAATACCTGCGCGATTTGTGGTGGCCATAGTGTCGGCAGAGGGTTGAGAATACCCGCCACATTGTTCAAGCATTTAAATGTGACTAACGGAATTCAAAAAGTGCAAAAAGATGGGACAAGAAACTATTATACACGGCGGTGTTTTTTGCACGTCTTCTTGCGCTATTACGAATTCAGTTAATATGCACCAAGCCACCGTTCTAACGAAGTTCAAATATGACGGAGAACGGATTTTTCTTTTTCGGAAAGCAGGAATATGCACCCTTTACAACAGGCATGACTACGAACACATGCGGACAACCTGCGACGTTGTTCTATACAGATTACGTTGTGTATGGAAGTAGAATTTTCCAAGGGTGATGGTGAAGTGATTTGTAAACATGGCGGGACTACTTTTGGTGATTATAGTCTGGAGTCCCTACCTTGGCCAGACACGCAGCGTTACCACAAGGCATTTAAAGCTGTGCTGACATTTCTGCGCAGCAGTGGCCTGTCAGCGATATTGTAGTTGAGGCCCATCCGGCTAAACTTTAACACATGCCCAGTATAAGTATAGGCATCTTCTGTACATAGCCACTTATTCATTTCTCCGCCATATTCATCTTTGTCGTCCTCTATCCACGCTCTTTCCTCCCCTTTCCCTCCCACACACAGAATAACTGGCCAGATGTACTACCATCAGGCCGACCTTTCTGTGTTTTTTTTTTTTCATTTCAATAAAATTCCCCTCTCTCTCTCCCTAGACTAGGTTTTGACCATTCTGGTTGCGTTTATGCGACCTTCTTAGTAGAAAAATTAATTTTAAAGTGTTGTCCTAATCTCTCCATCCTCCTTGCCGATTTTCTATGACGTTTCGTATGACGTTTACTCTTGTAGGCTCAGCTTTACTGCGCGGCGCCCACTGCGGCTCGCCGACCATAGGCCGGCAGCCCGCGGGTCGTCGTAATTCATTCCCTAAGTTAAAACTAAGCCATGACAATAATTAAGGCCGGAAGAATGTGGCTTTATTTTGCTAGTTTGCAAAAAGTCCAAGTCAATGTATCTCTACGCTAGCGCACATGCAATACGTATATTGGTTTACGACGCTTCACTGAGTTCGCTTGACAGGAGCTGTAAGCTGCATTTGCCCGCGCAACTGGTACGCTAGTAGAAACTCTAAGGCCAATAAAAAGTGGGAGAATATTCAGCAATTTTAATGGAAGTAATAAGCCAAAAAATCTACCAATACTCTCTTTGTAAAGCGTAAATCCAAGGTACAGGAAACACTGTTTGCGCAGGGTGAGCTCGCACAGAGGTCAGCAGCACGATCGCACATGTGCGATCTCTTCTTACCCGCCGGAAGAACCCAGTCTCTAGTATAACATATTTGAGGGGACTTGGCGGAGGCAGAAAAAGTTTCCTTTGACCTGCTTACATTAAAACTCTTAGTGAAAACATACTTGCGCTACAAAGGAATGTCTATCTCTTGCTCCGACAATTGCCGCTTATATCAAGCAGAAGCCATTAATCGTTGCTTTGTTTTGTGCCGGGATGTGGTGGTTTTTGGGATGTTTTGCAAAAAACTGTTGAAAGGGACATGGACACGTTTACGTGTCTATGTCCCTTCGCACAATGCGGTTCTTGCCTTTTCTAAATACTACTAAGTGCCCTATGGTATATTTGTTTGATGGGATTGTGTTGTTTGCAAAAGTGCCGCATGACTGACCGGCATGCGGAACTCCTCCGTTCAACGAAGTCCGTTTTTTGGGAGCTGGCTGCGTTGGTGAAGAGCATCTATGCGAAGGAAAGTTCCCCACAAGAGTGGCTGCACCTGTTACGCGCGTGACGTCTTGCTGAAGTTTTGACAGCTGCCTTATTGTAGCGGCTGGGATGCTATTCTTCTTGGATAACTTCTAACTTTTGTATTACATAATAACCGCAAGTTTTTCATGCATAACAGAAAGAAATGTGGAATGGACGAGTGCTCTGAAGCACTAGATGCAGTGCATCGTAGCAGGAGTTTCGAATCTCCGGTTGAATTAGTTTCTTTTTTGGGAGGGGGGGGGGAACTTTACAGTTTATTCTTTTTTTGTATAGGTAACGTTTTAGCTACTGCATTCACCAATTTGCGCTGCAATCATCATTGCATAATGAGCGAGTTTAAAGACTACATGCAGACAGACACTGACGCGCTGGCGAGTTTTCGTTGGCGTGATATTGACATATCACCGGCAGCTTGGAGGCACAGTGCCGAATCCGCCGACTGCCGGCCTCGTGCGAACGCGCCTCTTGAGACACAGAGACGAGCAAAGCAAGCTCCGAAGTTGAGGGAGAAGCTGAGCGTCTCCGATGCTGCGGAGGGCGTGCAGCCACTGCGAACGCGTCATCTAGTACACGTTACGAATTTAAGCGCGTCTGGCATCCTTATCTGACCTATAATGGTGCCGACATCCCTTTCCTTCCCCCCTTCCCCTCCGTGAGCTCTGGGAGAACCTGATTACCAGCGAGCAGCTGGACGTCCAGCAACTACTGCCATCTAGGGCGTCGGTCACCCGGTCATCACTTGGATTTCTGGACTAGGGAACCACTCCTACTTAATGAGGCTCATTAAAGTTTCATACTAGTACTACATACGACATCCGACCAGCGATAACGTTGGGCGCCAAGCATGTTGCTGCGGGGAACCAAAACCGAAACTGGTTTGAACAACTCTCCAAAAATAAACGACAACAACTACATTCCGATACATGTTCTCAATTGTTTCCAGTCGTAGTAGAGCTACTTCTAAAATAATAACATTGACAAACAGTCATCTGCGTATATATAAAGTTTAAAATCCTGGGTATCGCCCAAGCACGTCGCGTGATGTTTCCTGTGAGGCGAACTTGTCTTGAAATACGATTGGACGCTGTTTATCGTACTAAATTTCATGCATACGCAATTGCGCTTTTGTCAGTGCTATTTTTCCTTAGGAAAAATATTAGTGCTATTGGCATAAAGTGAAATTGTAAGAATGTAGTTTTGTGGTACATTTCGTGGGAGTTCGAGGCAGTTTCGGTTTCGATTCCGCCGTCCAATACGTATATGCTTTCTGAGGTTATCTGTGATCGCGCATCGGTCATACTTCAGAAATCTACATGACCCGCTATTTACTTGTTATTGCCTTCAGAAATGGGCCGCATAAACCTCCTTGCTCCGCTTCAAGCTAACAAGTATCGTTTCATGAAGTAAGGCCGAGCCGAGGTGGACGCAGTGGCTGAACTCCGGTGCTCCACTTCATCGGAGATGGTGAACCGCGGGGTGACTCTCCCGCAGCTACGGATCTCACCTAGACGCCTTTTATAAGGAAAAAGTTATTTATTTTGCAGTGCGCCGCCAGAAGTGGCGAAGACCGGAGATGCCGAGCGGAGCGCGTTCCGCTCCCCGCTAGCAGACGACGCTCGCTTTCCTAGCGCAACTCGCAACCGCAGCGCCGCGGTGGCGAGAGTCGCGGCCGGCCGCCTTCTCTCCACGGCCGCGGCGGGGAGATACGGAACTGAAACTAAAGCGTGGCAAACTGTTCGCATGGCGACGCAGTGAAACATCCCCCTCGAGAGGGGCACGATCAAATGCAGAGCATTTCCGGGGGCGCACGACGTTAAGTAGTTTGCGTTACGTTAATGTTGTTGCACTTGTGGCAACTGCTGACGAGAGAGCGCTCGTCAGCAGTAAAATTGGCAGCCTCGGCGCACGTTGAGTCCGAGAGAGGGGAGAGAGTGTCCTTGAAACGTGCCTGGGCGCGCTATCGAATGTTGATCGCGCCGATAGCAAAACGTCTGAGCCGGGCATGTCGAGGCGAGCGATGCGGAACACTACGGACGCCAACAACGGGTGACATCGTGAGTTAAAGAAATGCTCTGCATTTAAAAAGGCGTGTAGGTGAGATCCGTAGCTGAATGTGTTTAATTGGCCGAATGCGTTTAATTGACCGATTCGCCGGCGACGTGGCGGATAGTATACTATCCGCCACGTCGTTAGCAAATCGGTCAGTTAAACACATTCGGCCAATAAAAAAAGGCCTCTACCCCTAGATTTGAACCCGCACAGTGGATGCCAACGCTTCGTGCTTCATGAAATTACGCTTCGGTAACATGCAACGGGGCTTGCAAATAGCAAGTACATATTTTCAGGCCCACTTGCGTCATATCGGGCATTTGCGACATGTGTTTAGCGGTAAAAATAGGCGAACACAAGAAAGAGGACAGGACAGGCGTTTCCAACATTGCACCGGACATTGCTGTTTACTTGTTGGATGGCAGTACTTTGAGCTGCTAAGCTGAGCATTGATTGAATAACGTTTGTGCAGTTGGCTTTATTTACCCCAGCTCCCGCAAATATCTGATGAGCAGGTACTACGCTTGTTCTGGCACGATTAGCGAATGGAAATGCGTGGTCGGGCTGAATACCGGTCTGGTGTTACACCCTGCGACATGGTTTCACGATTTACGATAAAAAAATAGAGTTGGTTTGATTTCCTTATTACGTATATCACTTCGCTTTTTATTTGCTCTATATTTTCTACAGGTGTACCCGTCGCACAGGCATATGCAGCTTACAGCGAAGCGTTGTACGTCCATTATATGAAACAATACGTGCTCGCTAGAAACTGTCATCATCATCATCATCATCGTCATAAACCTACTCAGGTCCACTGCAGGACAAAGGCCTCTCCCATTCACCTCCAACCACTCGTGTCCTGTGCTGCTCGAGTCCACAGTTTAGCCCCGAATTTCTTTATTTCATCCGGTTTATCCGGTCCGTCTCTGAAATTAGACATGTGACTAGGGGGTCATGGTGACTCCTGAAGTATGGCTAATGCACGATCACAGATATCGTTGGAAAATATGGGCGTGTTTCACGGTAAAACCAAAACCGAAACTAGTTCGAACTCTCCGAAAATACACAACAATAACTTTATTCCGATACATACTTGTTGCGAATCGCACTAAAGTATTTCCTAAAAAAACATTCTTTACACAAACGCAGGTGCGCATACTTGAACTCTAAAATCTTGGCCATCCTCCTTTACATCGCAAGACTGGTTTGCTTCATTTCGCGTTACTGCTGCAGTTGTTGTGGCCGCGGCAGACCTCGCAGGGTATTTTTTTTTCTCCTTTCGGAATTTAAAAATTAAATACGGTATTAGCGACTGCATAAACGGTGAAAACCATGTTTATCTGCGCCCGTCTATGCAATGCGAACACAGTCACAAGTTGAGCAAATAAAAAAAAGCGGTTGCTTGCTACTTATTTACCAATTAACTCGGGTGTGTAATATTCCTAAAATTCCAACTCGATTTTTTTCTTGTCGTGTGCAATGTTCGCAGTACCCTTCGTGAGCTCAACTATCGCCAAGCAGCTGAATGATTGGTGAAAAAGGGAGAAAGTCACACATTGATGTGACGATTCGGCGCAAAGCTCAGAATAGTGTAACGGTATTGCTGGCTTTCAAACATTGATATTAGAAATGCATTTATACAACAATCTCATTTCAAACCATTTTATGTCTAGAATATGGCATCCTAAGTGCATGAATAAAGTACTGCACTAGTGAACACGAAGTTTCGGCTTGGTTACTGGCATTGACAGTCGCTTTTCCCGTCAAGTAAAAACAAGGCAACAGAATTATAAAGTACCATAAGCAAAAACGTATATGTACCTCAAGTATTAAGTACGTTCAAATCAATAAAGCGTCATAAATTGGTCCGTAGCCCCCCCCTTCACACGGCTGTCCGCAAATCCTCACAGTATCTTCTACTCGGAAATTTCCAGTTTCAACTGAATGATAACAATTTGGGCATGTTTGTCATCCTCGGATCACTTTCCGCTTTCCGCCCTTATAATACACTACAACTGTAAAATAATGGACAGTTCTGTTTGAAGCTACGGAGCGAAAAAGTTACAGGGCTGGTTGCCGGTGCTGAACCCATTAAATTATGCATTTCGCTGCCTCTCGAGCTGCTTTTGTCTGCACGTTCAATCCCGCCAAGCTTAACTTGAATCAAGTTTTTTAGTGCACCGGCCATTCAATAGGATGGATCATGCATTGATTTCGAGGAAAATGGCAAGTGCAAGAAGGTTGTTTTTCTAGCCCACGGGACGACACCCTTCGCGTGTATTTTGTGATGCTACCACTCTGTGTGTGAGGAACCCAACGTATTAGACCCTGGCGAATTGCACAACTCAAAACGAAACTTTATTGTTTGTTTTATTGGCAGACGATATTGCTGAAATTGACCACTGAACATCGCGGGACAATACGCTCACGTTTGTGGTGGTGAGCCCGAGGTCGCGGGTTGGATTTATGGCCGCAGTAGCCGTTTTTCAGATGGAAGCGAAAAGCGAAAACGCCCGTGCGTTCTAGATTTCGGCGCAGGTTAAAGGTCCTCAGGTGGTCAAAATTAATCCGGAGCCCTCCACTACGGCGCGCCTCATCGCCTGTGTTGCGTCGGCGCATTAACCCGAGTCAATGAATCAATCAACCATGGACGCAAGACTGAGTTCTACATGAACAACAATAACGAAATTATCAAAACGATCAGTTAAATTTGATGGGGTAAAACTTTGCACAACTGATTCAAACCCATCGCTGTCCTCTTTATCTGAATGAGCACAGTAAACTTATCTGATTGTTCGACCTTTCGTCTCGGTGGATCTTTTGTCTCGTTGGATATTCAGGCTCGATTGGATCTTTCGTCTCGTTGGATCTTTCGTCTCGTTGGACATTCAGGCTCGATTGGACCTTTCGTCTTGTTGGACAATCAGGCTCGCTGATCACGTGACGAATTGGACCTTTCGACTCGTTGGACCTTCCGTCTCGTTGGACATTCAGGCCACAAGCGCTCTGCTGCCGCCGCCGCCGCGTTGGGAATTCCTTGTCCCGCACACCACGAAGGAACCGTTGACTGGTAGAGCTAGCAAGCTTTGCTTTTACATCTAATTTTCGCCCGCGCGGTGTTTTCGTCCACCTCCTTGCATCGCGCAAGCGTGACTGCCCATTATGGCTCGCTTCTCGGTGACGTCTGCAGGAACATCCGGTTGCGGGCGTCGTCTGCTGCAGTGCTATGTTCTGCGCTGCACCATTGCTTTGGGACGGGACCGTCTGACTTTCTGCGCTCCGTCTTGCGCAGTTTTTTTCATCATTTTGCTTATGAATTTTGCACTCCGCTCATGGCTGGAAAAGTTGGGGGAAAGAATGGGGTGGGCCTTTTACGCCCCCACACCACGCAGAACGATCACGCGAACAGTGAATAACCATGTCACCGCGCGTTTGCCGCGATGACATGTGTCTTGGCCCATATTACAGTCTAAAATATGCGAGCGAATGACTAAATAATCGCCTCAAAATTTGGTAGAGTGCATGCATTCCCAAGCGACCTCGGTTTATGTAGTACTCATTTAGCCGCTCCTTCGCGCCAATGTCGAGCTCGGTGGTGACGCCATACATGCGCGTACACAGGAAGTAGTAATGTCCTATTGCGTCATTCCAACCGGTTCTAAACATTTACAACCGCAACAAAAAAGCAGCCGAAGGGTTGCAAGGTACGAGACTTTTTAGGGCGTGCGCGCATTCAATTCACCCGCCTCCTCCTAACCCGCTCCCCCCTCCCCCACCCCAACTACTTTACGGGAAACTTCCAAGCGGCCCTGTGCTTATCAACTGCTGGAAAAATACACCGTGACCGATATTACGAGTACTTTTGGAATAGTGGAGTGAGCTTTGGGGCAGCGCCTCTCCCTTTGTACATACGACCCTGCATTTGATTGCACAAAACTAATATTCCACCCTCGCTTTTTCCCTTCACGGCCATGAGGCCCCTTTTTCTCTATAAGGGCTCTTCGTTCATTTTTTACGTGCTCAGTGCGGCCAATTGCGATATCTTAAGGGTTTCGTTGGCTCTGAATCTCCCCTTACACCAGATGAACAAGCCCAAAACCAAATTACTGAGGTTGAGGTCTCCTGTAAGCAGGCGCTGACGGAGCAAAAAGCCGAATTCTCGAATATTCACCAACCCCTGCAAGCCGGTTTATCCAACGTCCATGCTGACGTAGAGGCCTTACGCTTATCATTGCGCAACAGCGTTGAAGAGCTCGTGAACAAAATTAAAACGCTCTACAATTCTAGTGCGGCCCTCGTCCTTAATTATGACATCCCCACGGAATAAGAAGAAGCCGCGGCCGACGGGCCTGGCAGTGGAATTGCAGGGGGTATCGGCAAAAGCGACAAGCCCTGCAACTTCTAACACAGGCAATGGAAACTCCCCCTACGGTATAGGCGTTACAAGAAGTATGCTCGCTAGTTAAGCTCCTTCGCTATAAGGCATTTCAGGGTTACGGCAACCTCACAACAGCAGTGCTAGTTCATCGTAATATCCCTGACGAACGAACGCAGTTCGATGGCATTGCTGTTCCTCACGATTCCTCTCTTTCCGAGCAAAAGAGAGGCTGAGCGGCTCTGCATCCTCAACGTGTACAGCAGTCCGAAGAAAACAGGGCATAGATTTATCTCCTCTTCTCCCTTGCTAAACAGAGGATAAGACCCCACGTGCTAATCATAGTAGGGGTCTTTAATGCGCCACAGCCTGGAGATACCACCATTGTACTCGCAAAGGCAGGCTTCTCTGGGGTCAGATTCAGGCACATCGGCTTGCTACAGAATCGGACCCCTGGATTCCCACTAGGATAGGCAATAGCATGCAACGTGACTCATCCCCTGATGTCACCCTAACTTATCACGTCAAACACGCACGTTGGACCTCCACTCCTGACACATTAAGAAGTGATCATTTTATCCTCCAAACGGACGTGGCAGTAGCCAGTTTTGTGCGCCGCCGCCCTCGGCAGACCTTTTTACCGAATTAGAACAACTTCCGGAAAGTACGCCAAACTCTCGATCCCCCGGAAATTAGTATTTCTGTATTAAACAATCGGGCTCAGCAAATTCTTTAAGGCGCTCGGCACACAAGTATCCCGCTGGATCCGGAAATTCCTTCGGATATGGTTGATTCCCACCTACAGCACTTGTGGGCTGCCTACCGCAGATGGCGCAAACAAAAGCACAACAGGAAATTGCGCTCTAAACTATCCCGCCTCAACGCTGAAATTGAGCGGTACTCCACCCAGCTTGCCCAAGATCAGTGGCACGACATCTGTAATCAAATGAAGGGTAACCTCGGAATGGACCACACTTGGTACCTCCTCAGGCATCTATGAGACCGCATTCGTAAGAAGACCGAGCATACTCGGCTTACGATGGTCACAAAAAATTTCCCGGGTACCGATGAAGAACTGCTAGACAATGATGTCCAGTATATGTCCCCAGTGGTGCCACCCAACAGCTCCCACTATGTAAAGGACCACCCAATACTGATCTTGATGCAGATATTACAGAAGCAGAGGTACGCAGTGCCCACCTTGCTCTCCGCCCCGGGTCAGCACCGGGGCCGTATGGAATAACCAATAAAATGCTCCGTAAACTGGACTACTCCATATCGGCACTTACAGATTATTTTAACCACTTTTGGAAGCTCGGTTATCTCCCCCAGGCATGGAGGCACGCCCAGATCACCCTCATTCCGAAGCCAGGGAAGCCTCTTACCATCGATCACCGAAAACCCATCTCACTCACCTCATGCATAGGTAAAGCACATCATTCTCTCTCGCTTCACGCTCCACCTCACATCTATTGATGCTGTTCCGCATTCAATGATTGGCTTTAGGCCCAGGTTATCCACCCAGGACGTCGTGCACCAAGCATCACACAGCAGCAATAATGGCTCTGCACCTCACAAAAGCCTTCGATCGGGTCTCTCACGCCGTCATCATGCGCGGCCTAGAATCGATGGCCCCTGGGGAACGCACTTACAACTACGTGTGTGCGTTCCTCACGGTGCGCACGGCGTTTCTCTAAGTAGGAGATCTCAAATCGAACATTCTCACCCTTCTTTTTATTGGTACCCCGGAAGGCGCTGTATTCTCACCCTCCTCTTTATTTTGACCATTCTTAATATTAGCAAACGCCTAGAAGTAATACCCCACCTTTACTACAGTCTATATTTTTTTCTACCCTTTCCTGTTACATGCCCGCTCTTGACTGTGTTTGTTCTTGAATTGAAATGTACCCAACACATTGTCCCCCTATGTAATGCCTTCCGGGCCCTTTAGGGTATATAAATATATGCGGACGATATAACGCAATGGGTAACCGGCGGTAGTGACGCACAAACTGAGGACACTTTGCAGCAAGGGTCCCCAGCGGTTGCCGAAGAAGCTCTCCTGGCAGGCCTTGCGTGCTCACCCGTCAAATCCGAACTGCTCCTTCTACAATATAATCGGAATGCGAAGCCCCCCAAACATCGCAGTTTTCATAGATGGTCACCTGATCCCAGAGATACCTGCCCTCAAAGTTCTAGGGCTGGTAATACAACGCAACCTTGGTAACACAAAATGCATCTCAAAATTAAGCTCCCATGTTAATCAAACGATTGGACTCCTTAAACGAATTTCCCATCGAAATCATGGAATCAAAAAACAGGAGAGTTTACGACTCGTACAGACATTTGTTATCAGCCGTATTACTTATTCCCTCTCCTACCTCCGAGTCATCAATGTGTATCTGGCCAAAGTTGATAATGTAATGAGGAAGGCATACAGGACAGCTCTGAAAATTCCCTAGAATGTTCCCACTGCCAGACTTGAACGCGCAGGCATGCATCCACAGTACGGTTCAGAAGCTGATTGAAGCCCATGACATCAATGAACTCTGCCGATTTTCCACGACCTCCACTGGTGAGCACATTCTAAAACGTTTGGGTATCCGCGCACCAGGGATCTCCGACCCGAAGGTCCCCATCGCAAGAACGACCCATTCCCGTCTCCGCGTTCATCCCCTCCCACGGAACATGCACCACAAGTACTGCAGGGTTAGTAAGGAGGAGCGAGCGCAAGCACTGGTGAAGAAATTGCCCACCTGCCCAGACATCATGTATGTTGACGCGGCAGAATACCGCCACCACGATGGCTATGCCCTCGCGGCCATCAACTGCCCGGATAGCCCCCCTGTTACCTCTCTCACCGTGTGTACCACCTCCCCAGCGGCGGTTAGAGGAGGCTGCAATAGCACTTGCGTTAACAACCCGGCCTAATACAATAAATATATTCCCAGATACGAAAACGGCCATTCAAATGTTCGCCCGTGGGTCAATTTTCCTTGTGGCGTCCAAAATCCCCTTCAAAAATCCCCGGCGTCTCCGGTCGACCTCATTTTGACCCCGAGCACACTGGTCTGGGAGGGAACGAGGCGGCCCACAATATGACACGAGTGCTTACTACCCGTGCCGGGACTAGCCTCACCCCCTAACATGGTGCCCTTACCGCGAGAGAAGGGTGAGAGGGAGAAGGCTCCTTATTAGAAAAGCAGAGAGGTTTGCCGGCAGGGACCGACTATCACCTATCCCGACATGTTCGTGCACTACGGCCTCAGCCGCCGGCATTATCCCTCGCTCATCCAGGGCTCACCAACTATCAGGAACGCCTCTGGCGACTCCTGCAAACGTGTACCCTCACATGTCGGGAAGAACTCCATCGCATGTACCCCGCCCAGTATTCCTCCCGGAATTGCCTCCTTTGTGACGCCCCCTTCACACTTGTCCACTCTATGTGGGCATGCCCCCTTCCCGTACATAAATACTGATGAGCCAGAAAATGTCAAGCGTTCATGCGTGCGTGCCTCACGGCGACCGCCCAGCGTCCACGGCGCACGTTTGTCAAGCCAAACATACCCACTCAGGGAGATTGGCCAAGATTACGGCGATCGCCCGGCAGTTTAAAAACCAAGAAAATGCCAAGCGCTGACGTGTGCGTGTCTCGCGGCGACCCCTCAACGTCCACGGTGCACGTTAGTCAAGCCAAGAATACCCACTTAGAGATATTGGCCAAGATTCATGCGTTCGCCGTAATCATGGCAACACTTGCTCGAAACGAGAAAGGCACGTCATAGGGAAAGCTCCTACAAGGTGATGTCCAATGATTATCACTTCCAAAAAAATAGAAAAAGCTTTCGCATTATAGCAACAGTGATGAAGTAACTGTCATTTCAGCAGCAATAAAGAAGAAATCGGCTGCAATCGTGGACTTAATTAAACCTTCCTCATGGTCGTGAAGGTTGCGTACAGCTTGGCTACCTTCGTCTTAAGGCCGGAATACATGGAGCGAATATGCGACGAAACGACGACGAACAACGCCCGGCGGTGCGGGTGGCGCTCGGCGGCGGAAAAAAAACGTCGTCCGCCGCCGATCTAGCAGGGTCAGAAAAGTTCGTCGGCGGCAGAGCGGCGGCGAGCGTCAAACCCAAGGAACCAATCAGGTCTTCCGATCTCTCCTCCAGGGCGTATGGCGTGTACAGGCCGCTGCAGAAGGCCACTTTGGAAGAGTTTGATAGACCTACACTTGTTCCGCGCCTACTGGAGCTAAAAAAAAAGGCATTATAAATCTGAGATCGATTGAGGAAAATGGTGTTGAAAGAAGTGGAGTCCGCGCTTTTCTAACAGCTGAAGCCGCAAGCGCAACACGGTCCCCACCAAACTACCGTGGCTTGTGTCGCCGAGATAGGCATGTACGATAGCTTTTATTGGGTTAAACAAATGCGATCCGGCTACATAACTTGCTAACAGAAACATAAGGCCCGTTTGCAAGATGTTACTGCGAGGGCCTCTCAAATAAAGTGAAATACTAGCCAGCCGTATGCATTCAGAGCCTGTAGATATCTAAGGACTTCCACGCATCCATCCTCTTTTTCCAGGTCGTTGTCTGTGTTTCTTTCACTTCATTTTTTATTGCCTTGGTCGTTTCCCCTGCACTTCCAGGTTCCATATACTTTGTCCTGAGCCTTCTGGTTCTTTTCCTCCATTGCGTGTCCACGTTTTTCATTTAAAGATACCGTAACACTTTGGCCGCCCATCTCTGATCATCCATATTTCTAAGTCGTTCTTCAAAACATATTTTGCTCTGTGCTTCTCTCCCTTCGAAGGATGCCCATCCCATGTCTCCCTGCACTGCCTCATTTGTTGTTTTACTGTGTGCTCCTAATGCCAATCGACCTACGGTCCTCTGATTTACTTCTAGCCCTGACTGAACCTCTGATTTGACACACACTGCTGCGTTTGAAAAGATGAGTGCTGGTACCATTACTACCTTCCAGATTCCTCTCACTACTTCATATCTGTTATATCCCCACAGTGCTCTGTGCTTCATGATAGAGGCGTTTCTTCTGCCTTTCATTCTTAAATGCTCCTCATGAGTTTTAGATGCGACTGCATCTCATTCACTCGTCTTGTCCCTCCATACGGCGTTGTTGTTGTCCGTCCACACCCGTCCCCCATTCTCCTCGCCGCGCGAGCTGCGCTCTCCGCCGCTCACCCCCTCTCCTCTCCGATAGCGAACACTCGCTCGCGAGGGGCATTGGATTGGGTTCGATTGAATTGGATTGGATTGGCTTGGCTTGACTTGGCTTGGCTTGGCTTGGCTTGGCTTGGCTTGGCTTGGCTTGGCTTGGATTGGATTTGGATTGGATGGGATTAAAGTGGATTGTGTTGCGTCATAGCCGCGGCAGGGAGTTCACGGCACGTTTCACGCGATGGGAGAATCAGCCTAACGGAAACAACAACGGAACCCCCTATGCGTCGCATATACATAGGGGTTCCCGCGAGGGGAGGTGGGAGAAATTTTTAGATACGCCTGACCTTCGTTTAACCATATGCCCAGATATTTGTATTCCGTTACCCACGGTATTGCTGCTTTTTGAACGAATACCGATTCGTTACGGGTGTTGTCATTAAAAACTAGAACTCCCGACTTTGCTGTGCTAAACTCTAACCCCAGTTCAGTGGCTTCTTCCCCGCAGATATCTGTGAGCTGTTGCAGACACTGTTTGCTATCTGCTAGTAGTACATGTCATCTGCATATATCAGTCCCGGGATATGTGGTTCCACTTCCTGTCCTTTGCGGCTATAACATAGATTTAAACCTATTTTACTGCCTTCAAGCTTTCTTTCTAGTCTAGCCATGTACAGCATGAACAGCAATAGCGACAGAGGACAACCCTGCTTTAAACCTATATTTGTGACTACCGGTTCCGTGCACTTTTGGTCCTCCCAGGTAATTTGCCCCTCGCTCTCATTGTACATTCCCTGCAACAGCTGTATAAAGTCCTGGCCTAATCCCTCCCGCTCAAGTATGCTCCATAGAAGTTCTCTATCTACGTTGTCGTAGGCTCCCTTTATATCAAGAAATGCTATCCATAGTGGTCCCTCCTGAGCCATTGACACCTCTATGCATTGGGTTAGGACCAAATAAATTGTCCTCTAAGCGTCTGTCCCGTCTGAAACCATTTTGTAGTTCTCCCAGTATGCTGTTCCCCTCTATCCACGCCTGTAGTTCCGCTTTTATGGCTTGCATTGCCAGCCTGTATGCCACTGAGGTAACTGTAATAGGCCTGTACGAATTGGCATCAGCCCTGTCTTCTTTACCTTTATATATCATCTTCATCCTGCTCTTACGCCAATTCTCCGGTACTTCCTTAGTTTTTGTCACTTTTTCGATTGCTCGAATCAGTTGTGCCTTGCTTTTTGGACCCAGATGGTTGACCAGCCGTATAGGAATTTCATCCGTCCCTGTTGCCGTATTAGCTGGAACATTTTCTTCGGCTTTTTTCCAGTTTAGATTCTCCAACTTTAGCTCTCTATCTGTACGCACTTCGCTTGCCACACTCCCTGAATGCTGTAGCCCTCTCTCCGTTCTTCTGAACTTCTCCTGTATCATTGAGCGTATGTGAAAAACCGCTTCTTCCCACTTTAGTACCTGGCCTTCGCCGTTTATGACATGACGTTGTACTTCTTCGGTCTTTTTCCTTAGTTCTTTTCCATGATTCCAAAACTTTCTCGGTGCGCCTTTATCCTTTTCCCGTATATTCGAGACCCATCGCTCACTTTCTCGTTTAAGTTTTTGCTGTACAAGTTTTTGTACTTCCAGCTTCTTAAGGCGGTACCAATTCCACTTCAAAGTTAATTTCTCTGTTTGCATTCCTACTCGCTTGGCCTCCCTGTGCTCTCTCGATGCTTGCTGCCTTCATGTTATGGCTTCCTTGATTGCCTTGTTCCACCAGCTTCTAGGTTTTCTTTTTCCTTTCCAGTAGTTGCGTTCTTTCGGGTTCCTTATCTTTCCTTGAATAAAACCAATCAGTTCGCTGTATTCCCAATCTGTATTCCCTCACCTACCCTCTTTGTAATCACCTGCTCTGCCCTGCGCATGTTCGAGTCGCCCACAATGGTGACTCGCCGCTCCCTTGGTTCTTTTGGCTGCGCAGGTGTTTTTGCCGCCGAGGCCTTCGCGCTGATTGCCTCTGAGTAGCTCTTGCCCGGCGGCGACCCCTTCCATTCTTCCACGACAGCGTTAGGCCCCTCTCCGTGACCAGCGCTGTCATGTCCGCCCGCTGCCTCATGCTCGGCGGCCCTGGCCTCCCCTTGTCTTCCCGCCTCGGAGCCAGGCACCCTCGGTGCGCTTGCCCCGTGGCGTACGCCATTGCTTTCCGGAATGGCATCCCTCGACACACAAACGCTTTCTACCTGGGCTAGCTTCCCTTCCAGCACCTCCCGCTGTTGCCTTTCGGCTTTCAGCTCCCCCACTAACCCGTCAACCTGTACCTTCAGTTGCTCCTTCCCCTGCTCTAGCCGGTCGAGGCGCGACTCCATTACACACATTCTGCACATGAAGTCCTGCCCTTCCGCATCCTCAGCTGTCTCGAACCTTGTATCCTCGAGTGGATACTCCCGCTTGCACTTCATGCACGCGACGCCCGGCTTCTTCTTCGTCGGCATGTTTAGGAGCTACCTGACTGCCGTCCACAAAGTTATTACTGCCGCTTTCTCCCGCACGTGCTACGCTCGAAAAAAAAAAGGCCAAACACCGTGCGATGCTTGCCTACAGCATCTTCCTTTGTTGGTGCACTCTCAAAAAGGCGCTTAAACACACTACCAACACTAAACGTTACTTCTATTTGCTCTACAGCGTTACCTCCCTAAGAAAAAACAAAACAAAAAAAAACACTTATCGCATTCGCCGTCTGGGCCGTCGTCGCTGCGCTATTTTGCCTCATAGCGCCATCTGTCGAGATAGAGTGGAGGTTGAAAGCCGATTTCATGTTTTGGGAATCGCTGGTTCGAATTTCCCAGAGAACGTTTGTTTTTTTATTACTAACTGCTTTCAATGCTTTTGAGAACTGAAAACGCATATCTCAGCAGAAGAAACGCCCCCGAGTCACGCAGAATCGTCAAACGGCGTACAACCGGCGTTCAGTCCGACGAATATACGGCGACCTGCGCGGCGGATTTTCCACCGCGCGAACTTCGTCGTGAAAGTTAGCTCCGTGTACTCTGGCCTGTACGCGTTAGTGTGCGCTTCGTTCATTTTTTTCTTCTGGGAATTTCCGTAGCCAGGTACCTAGAACTCTTAGCTTGGAAAGATTCTTGCACGCATGACGGCTGATAAATATGCAAGTATTTGCATTTGCAAATATTGCAAAAAAAAAAAAGGTATGCAAATATCTAGTGCAGAGTACTTTGCCAAAGGCGGACATATACTCCCGTAGAAAGTTGTGCCGACGCTTATGTTGCGCCGAAAACCTGCGCGAAACTTCCGAAAAGGGTTTGAGACACACACACAAAAAAAATGTTTGTAATGAAGCTGACTTGGCAATGATATATCGCCGGGAAATGCGGCAGAGCGTGCATTAGGTTATTCATATGTCCTGAAAGCCAAGCTAGAGATGCGATAGGAGAAGTACAAACAAACTATTTTTTCTCAGCATTGAATCGTGATTTCTTTTTTGTTTCGTTTATAAAGGGTGTGCAAATTCGGCGGCGGAAACTTTGTGAAGAGAAGGCTGATTACGCAGTCTTTGAAAACGAGTGTCATCTGCTGCTACCGTTGGGAAATGCTTTAACTTGACGTTACAGATTTTAAGAGTCATTTGCCAGGATTACTGGATGAGATTAATAATGTTTGAGTTGATGTGGGCGTAGTTCATGCTCTTCATTTTTACGTTTGAGAAGGCGCAAAAACATTACCCCGCTGCGACGCATAGGAAAACGATTTTGAGTTGTCGTGTTTGACGTAGACATCAGCAGTTGTCGCGATTGGGTCAATTGCTTCAAGGTCAATTCCTGGTTTAAAACAAAAATTGATCAGCCTAGAGCGGACTAAATACGCTGTGCCGCCGCCCTTCTGAGGTCGAAGTTCCCAACCCCCAAGAGGAGATTTTCCAGGAGATGGCCCTTTTCCCCGAAAACAATCTCGATGGTCCCATCTCCAGCGCCACACGTGTCGCAACACTGTGCTCAACTTCCAAAGGAATGTTAGTGGGGGCCCAGTGGGTGTCGGTACGCAAAAGCAGCAGTCTTATGTGGAAGCACCTTGTTAAGGCTGTATTGCACCTAGAGTACAATAAGTATAAGAGCCATTCCAGTATAATCTATTGTAACCCAGTATAAGAGCCATTACAAAAGCACTGCTGCATGGCTACCACCCGGTATGATTATGTCGCGCATGCTTAGGTCTCCAGAAGATTTCACATGTGCACGCATTGGTGCCTTTGACCACCACCTGCAACGTCCCCTTCCACTAGGCCTCCCACGGTCAGACGCAACTCTTCGTTGCCGTCTCTGGCTGGGGGTGGCATTCACAAATGCTTACTCGTACTTAATAGGAATGGCAGCAAGGGCGGAGTGCGAAACGTGCGGCATATCGGAGACGATACGCTACGTTTTATGCGAGTGCCCACGCTACTCGCCTGCAAGGAAGAAGCTGTCATCAGCACTGAGGAACTTAGACGCTCGGCGGCCATTTTCGGAGGAGAAGATTCTGTGCCACTGGCCTTCTCAGTCATCCGCTCAGAAGGCGACTAAGGAACTATTACGTTTTCTACTGGCGACGAACTTGAACACTAGGCTATAGACTGAGAGCCTCCAGTGTCAATCACTGTCAGTGCCTCAGTGCTGAGCATACGTGTCTGGTCCAACTTTTCCTCTTTTTTTCCTCTCTATTTTTGCCCATTTCCCCTTCCCCACGTGCAGGATAGCAAACTAGGCTCTAGCCAGGTCAACTTTCCTGCCTTTCTTCTACATTCTTCCTTCCTTCCTGTATTCTAAGCGATCAACCAAAGCAGATGGAACACAAGTTTATTCTGTTACGTAGAAACACCGCGACGCGCGCGCGCGAGCGAGAGAGAGAGAGAGAGAGAGAGAGAGAGAGAGAGAGAGAGAGAGAGAGAGAGAGAGAATAAATTTATACGAGCAGCGTAATGGCTTGGAGTCCTCAGATGGGGACTTTGTTTGAGACTCCTGCTGCAACGGCCCTTTCCACATAGGAGTCGGCACCGAAGCTGGACAGCTCATTTTTTCTCTACTCACGAGAAAAGTGAGCGATTCTAGGAGTCTTGGTGTTTGCCGAACACTCCCATACCAAGTGGTGCACGATGCCCAGGGCATCGCAGAATAGATCAAGTCGAATTCGGGCGAGTGCGGAAAGCGAAAAAAAAAATGAAATTCTGGTGGTTTAACGCACCGAAGCTGCGTCTGTGTTATGAGGCGCGCCGTAGTGGAGAGCACATGCTAAATTTTAAGCACCCGGGGACCTTTAACGTGCGCTGATCTCGGAAACGGGCACTCCGCATACCCAGCTTTCTTGCTCTAAATTGCGACCTTTTAGGAACCTAGCAAAATCACTTAAGGAAAGTGATATTTGGCATAAAGTAAGACGTAAACGTAAAGATGAAAACACTAAAAGAAATCTTCAGGATTATGAATAATATTTGTGGAACTCGCTGTCAAATCTCACTCCCCATGCATTTCTATGGGATAATTTCCATGGATCAGGAACCTAGTTGCGCAACGTGCAAGACTTGAAACTGTGCACAAAGCAAGTTTTCACCCTCAATATTAGCTGCGCAAAATAATTTTACATTTCGCTAATAAACTACAGAGTAATCACTGTTGAAAGGACTGCCGTAAGAAGTAAACTGCACATGCGTTTCTCGCCTCCGTCAAAAAACCGACCATTGTAGCTGCGATCGAAACCACGTCCTGGGGCTCATCAGCATGGTATGGAAACTTCTTTTAAGACTGATCTGGACACCTTGCTCCAGAAGCTACGCAGAAGAATGGACAAGATTGTTTGGACGCCGGCCCACTCGACCTTCCAGGGTAACATTACCACTCATGAGATCACCCGAAATCTGTCCCGCCAGGCGACCCGAGGGTCTTGGCTGAGGGCTCCACATTTTTACGTACGTTTTAAGAAATCATGCTGCATTACAAATTCGAAATGGGGACCTATTCCTCTGCACATGAATCTCTATCCAAGTGCCAGGAGCACTGCCTCCGGCTAATTCAAATAAACAACTTTCCCACGACCAGGAGTCTTTCGTTCCAAGGCTGTAGAAGACCCATTCTGACCGAGCAGAAAAATCGTTCAGTTCGTGAACACGGAATTGAACCAACAAAAACGACTTTAGTAAAAACTAACAAACCACGATCGCCATAAGACATAAGAACAAACGAAAAATATTAAGACGTGCTCAGTCTAGTATCTGCTATTTGGCCAGCAAAACCCGCCAGTGCTACGTCTGTAAAAGATTGATGACCGCCATTACGCCGACTCGTGTACCTAGGTACCTTGCTTTTTCCATTACATTGCTTCACCCGCACGTATTTCTCTAACAAAAGTGGAAAAGCGGCGACAGCGAAGGATTCAATTTAGCGAAACGGCAAAAGGGCTCCAGTAGTTAGCAGCAGAGCGATTCACAAGTTTCAGCTCGAAACATTTCCGCCTAGCTGACGCAGCTCACTATTCGCTGACGTTCCCGCCATTGCCAGTCTTTCCTTTGTGTAAGACCACGGTAGGCATCAGGCGATTTTTCGCGCTCCCATGACGCAGATTTCAACGGCAAGGTTAGGAACCAGCGCCTTCCCAAAATGATTCGCAATGGGCTTGCACGTTTGCTGCCTGGAACCGTGCCAGGAGGTCAACAAAAATGAAGACAGAATATATATAAAAAACACAAAGCGGAAACCTATCTGAGTACTGCATTATCAAACTGCACTAAACCATAGGAGCAGACATTGTACACCGACATCGTTTCCACAGTACAAACGACATTTAAAGGAGTTGCAAGGTAAGATATTATTACCGGACTGAAAAAGGTGTGTTTTAAGACTCCAACGACCACTTCTTTCCCTCGCCAAAAGAAATCGATCAATTTAGTACGCCATCATTTGGAGGAGCGTCGACAAGAATTCGTTGCACGTATACTGTGAATCCTGGGCGCGTATTGCGAAGCCAGGCCCCATGTCGCACACCCACGGGGTAGCATATGCCCCAAGTGGGCTACGCTTTGTCAAGAGAAATCAGTCAGCGTACGATTGTAGCACCGTAAAGAGAACGAGCTAACGCTAATCTGTACCCGCCTTATAAAGAAAGAAACCAAATGAAGCTTGCTCCCGCATCAAGAACGAATGTGTGTCAGGTCGTCCCCTAACTTCAGTGTTTATAGTCCTCAATTGCAACCTCCCTAAAATACCGACCAGCAATTACCGAGCGTGGTGGCTCACTAGCTAAGGCGCTCTGCCCCCAAATACGAGGTGGGAGTTCAATCGCGCCGGTAGCTGCATTTCTCCCCATGGAAGCGAAAATCCGAGAGCTGCGGTGTGTCGAGAAAGTTATTCGAACACCTCTGCTGTGGTGCGCTTCATAACCTATATGCGCGGCGTTCGCCCAGTTAGACAATCGGGCATTATCGGAGGACGTCCTGCTGGGACCCTGGCCAGACCCGCAGTATTCAAACAAGGCCTTCAAGGCAGCGCTGGCCTTCTTGAAAAGAAGCGGTTTGGCAGCAAGATTGCAGCTCAATCCCGTTGTGGTAAACTATTGAACATGTACTGTACATGGCATAGGCATTTTGTATATACTTGTACTATCATCTGTCCATCATCGTACCTGTCACCCCCTCTATCAATGCTCTCCCCCCCCCCCCCCCCCCTCACAGAGCGTAGAGCGTCGGCATAGAGCGGCATAGAGCGTCGCATAGGTCTTAGAGCATAGAGAATCTTAGAGCATAGAGCGTCGCCAGGCTCTCCCGGCAGCAAAATAAGCCGGGGCACGCGATCGCGCGGCAAAATGCATCGCCCCAACACCTGACGTTGCACTTCTGGTGTCCAGACATCCATGCGTGCGTGCACGTCCAACCACGCTCGCTGCCCTGTTCATTCCCTCTTAGTGAGCCCCCAAGTTTCTCCCACGTAGGCGAGTACCGGTGAGATGTAGCTGTCATACACTTTCCTCTTCAGGGACAATGGTAGGCTGCCATTCATTATCTGAGAATGTCTGTCGTATGCACTCCACCCCATTCTTATCCTTCTAATTATCTCTGCCTTATGGTTGGGATCCGGGGTCACAACTTGGCCTAAGTAGATATATTCGCGTACCACTTCCACTGCCTAGCCACCTATCTCAAACCGCTGTGCTGTCCCGAGGTTATTGATCATTACTTTGGTTTTCTGAATATTAATTTTCAGGCCCACGGTTCTACTCTGTTTGTCCAGTGCGAAAAGCATGCTTTGCAATTCGTCCCCCGAGTTACTTAGCAAGGCAACGTCATCAGCAAATCTGCGGTTACTGATGTATTCTCCATTAACCCTTAATCCCACCTGTTCCCGATCTAATGTTCTGAGTACTTCTTGTAAACATGCTGTGAATAACATTGGAGAGATTGTCTCCTTGTCTGACGCCCTTCCTTATAGGTATTTTACTGCTCTTCTTATGGAGGATGATGGTAGCTGTGGAACCATTGTAGATATCCTCTAGTATTTTTACATAATGCTCATCGGCCCCCTGGTTCCGTAATGCCTGAATGACTGCTAGGGTTTCGCCCGAGTCAAATGCTTTCTCATGATCTATGAAGGCTATATATAGGGGTTCAGTATACTCAGCGCACTTCTCTATCACTTGATTGATCGTGTGAATATTCTCCATTGTTGAATAACCTTTACGGAACCCTGCTTGTTCTTTAGATTGACTGAAATCTAAGGTTGCAGAAATTCTGTTAGCGATTACCTTGGTAAGTACCTTGTAGACGACTGAGAGTAAGCTGATCGGCCTGTAGTATTTGAAGTCCTTCATGTCACCTTTCTTATGTATTAGGATGATGTTCGCGTTCTTCCAAGATTCAATTACACTTGCGGTCATTAGGCATGGCGTATACAGGTTTGCCAGTTTTTCAAGTACAATTTCTCCGCCATCCTTCAAGAGGTCTGCTGTTATCTTATCCTCACCAGGTGCTTTGCCCCCTTTCATTTCTTTCAAAACCTTCCTTACTTCTTCGGTCATTACTGGTGGGATGTCTATCTCCTCAGAACTACTTTCTCGTTCGGCATTATCCTGGATGTCCCGGCTACTGTACAGATCTTTATAGAGCTCCTCTGCTACTGTAACTATTTTATCCCTATTTGTGATGAAATTGCCTTGCTTGTCTTTAAGTGCATACATCTGATTTTTCCCCATGCCAAGATGCCTCTTCACAGCTTTCAGGCTACCTCCGTTCTTTACAGCGTATTCGATCCTCTCCATATTATACTTTCGTATGTCAGCTGTCTTACGCTTATTGATAAACTTCTAAAGCTCCGCTAGTTCCATTTTGTCAGCTGGGGTGAAGATCGTAATGTTTTGCTGTTTCCTAGTTAGATATATCGTCTCCAGGGAAAGTTTGCCAGTATCCTGTCTAGCCATCGTGCCCCTGACTTCTACTTCTCACTCCGTCATATGGCGTGTAAGATTATCGCTGGCTTCCTGTGTCGTAAACTCTGCTTCCCGGTAAGACCTTAATATCAGTTCTGCAGTGCGATCGTGAATTCTCCTACATTACGTCTTACTGTTAGCTCATTAATCGTCTTCTTTCGTAGTAGCTTGTTACGGTGCCTCCTCAGGTCTAGCTTAATTCGAGATCTTAACATATGGTGGTCACTACACCTTACCCTTCGCAGCACTTCCACATCCTTCACGACGCCATGGTTATCGCTATTTTATCGCGAAGTCTATTTCATTTTTATGCTCCCCATTCGGGCTCCTCCACGTCCACTTCCGAAGAAGGTATTCATGATGAGTATGTTATTCCGTTCTGCGAACTCGACTGGTAGGTCCCCCGAGCTATTTCTAGAGCCCAGACCATAGTTCCCAACTGCCTTGTGTCCTGATTCTTGCCTACTTTAGCATTGAAGTCCCCCATAACTACGGTATACTGTGTTTTTACTTTAGCCATTGCCGATTCCACATCTTCACAGAAGCGTTCCACTACCTGGTCGTCGTGGCTGGTTGTGGGCGCGTAGCCCTGTACCACCTTGAGTGTGTACCTCTTATTGAGCCTGATTACAAGACCTGATACCATTTCGTTAATACTTTAGTATTCTTCTATATTGCCAGCTATGCTTTTATTGACTAAAAATCCCACTCCCAGTTCTCTTCTGTAACATAGGACGTGCCCATTTTTCAGCATCGTAAAGGCTTCACCTGTCCTCCTAATCTCACTAAGCCCTATAGCATCCCATTTAATCCCCTTTAATTCCTCAAACAACACCTATAGACTCGCTTCGCCAGATAAGGTTCGCGTGCTAAACGTTGCCGGGTGCAGATTACAATGGCGGCCTGTCCGGGTCCAGGGATTCGTAGCACCCTCTGCTGCGTCACAGGTCTGACCGCCGCCGTGGTCAGTTGCTTCGCAGCTGCTGGGGACTGAGGGCCGTGGGTTAATTGGCGTATTCATGGGAGGTTGTGGCCGTTACTACACCAGGGTGGCCAATCCTGCTCTGGTGAGGGAGTGCGTTACCGGCAATGGTCACCGGGGTCAGGCCGCACCCCAAGCCCCATTCTGCAATTCCATCAATAAGCAAATTTTCTTTGATCCGGTGGGAATTGTCCGGCACCGGGATTCGAACCATGGCCCTTCTGCACGCAGGGCGCATGCTCTACCTCTACGCCTCCGCGTCACTCCTAGGCTACGTATATCCTGGCATAGCCGAGCTAAGCCACTGCTCATTTTTAACCGAAGAAACGCAAGAAATATTAAGGAACTCTCAAATGTTGCGCTGCAGTGACGTAATATAGACAGGAGTGATGTAACACAAGCCACCAGTACAAGCACAGTTATTAGTGTGTTAGCTGCCCGTTCGCATTCAAGCGATACGATCAAACGGAACTAGAGGTCTAACTACAACCGCCCACTTGTGTTTGTTGGGGGCAGGGCTGCCAACTCTAGGGAAATTTCCCTAGATCTAGGGGATTTTGGTTGTCTTTAGGGAAGAAGGGAAATTTGTCAAAATCTAGGGAATTTTTTGCGTCCACATGGACTTATGCCTTCAGTCGTGTAATAGTGTCCTTTGTTAAGTTTAACATTTATTTTTTATGTAGCTATGCATTTAAGCTCATCGATGAAGCGCTGCTATCTATTTCCCATTAATGTGCATCGAGCGAAGCTATCGCTCCTACGTTTCACACTGCTGGTTTAAATAGCAAAAGAACACGATTGATGAAGTTCATAAACTTGCTCGCTCGAATATCTCATGCACTGCGCATCGTCTTTGCTCGTTCCTATTATTTTTCTTTCATATATACTTGGATGCTATTACAAGTGCTCTGTATCGTAGTAAAAGATTTATTTTTTTGCATTGAATTGCGATGTTCTTCATTATGTCATTTTTATAATTTAACACGTCTTCGGCTTATATACAAGGCGCTGTAACAAGTAGTGCTTCTTGGAATGTCGGATCGTTGTGTGTGCGCCGAGGGATTGCTTTTACTTTCTAGGTAATTTTTATATGTATTATTCACTATTACATGTCCCCCCCACGTAATGACCCTATATTCCTTTTGTAGTTTGATGAAATAAAATATTTAAAGCATTACAAATTGTGCTCCAACATTTTTTTCACCATCATCTCCGTTACTTCACAAATGGTTTCAAACGAATTCATAATTATGCCTTAAAAGTAAATTCGGCAGTCATATCGCATAACTTGAACCCAATATCTGAGAGAAAACATCTGATAACCGCATTCAGCAAAAATCTAGGGAAATCTAGGGATTTTTTTCATCTGAGCTAGGGGAAAAGTGGCTTCGCAGGTTGGCAGCCCTGGTTGGGGGCCACGTAGGTCGGCGGACGTCAGTTGCACAAACAAAATTCTGGGACGTCATGAAAAAATCGCCGGAAAGTGGCTTGGCAGTGCCACTGTTTCATATGTTTTGTTTATTATCTCTAGTATTTGCTAAACGTTTTCGATAAAATTCATGTTACCGCTCTAGGGACAAAGAAGTCTTTTTTAATAAATCAGACTTGCATTTCGGCTTCATGGCCCCCTTGTATACATTAAGATATATACAGAAATCTCACCAAAGAGTCCAAGCAATTATCTAAGACCGGAACAGATTTCCTGAATTTTTTTTTTGGCCGCAAAACGTGGAGTATAAATTAGTGGCGCTCCTCTTTCTCCTCTCCCTCCCTCCCCCCACATTGCAGGCATGAGCAAAATATTCCCTAAGGAGTCCTCAGAACGTACATGGCACCTTCACCGGTTATTAAGGAAGTAAAGCAGAAACGCTCCCAAACAAAGGGACGGCAGAGAAAACTACTGCCCAAGCGCCCATTGTTTGAGTTGACTTTCTAATTGCCAGTACACTTGGCCCCGTGAAGGAATGAAGCTTCTAACACAATGAGGGTCGGTTCAAGACGGTAATATAATTAAAAGAACTTGCCTGTATTCCACGATTTATTTTCTTGATCTAGCCGTCTGTGCGGTCATTTTCCTTCGCTCAATTTTTGTTGTGAGTATTTGAGCGAAGTCGTAACTGTTCGACTAATCGCAAGACGTGGCCATGTCGCGGCAAAATCTGGCGATTTTTTTAGTGTATTAGGTGAAAGAACGTCCTCGCCGTCCTCTTAACAAATAATGAAGGGAGCTAACACTAACGCGTAAGACTTGAAGGTAGCGAAGCTGTACACAACCTTCACGACCATCACGACGTAAATTGCAGCCGATTTACTCTTCTGCGATGCCGCAACGACCTTTACTCCATCTTTGTTGCTATAACGGTGAAGAAGAACCAAATCGAAAAAGCAGAACGAATGAACGGTACGCGCACACTTAAACTAGGCGCCCCACGTGTTCTGTGGCAAGCAGGTAACGTAATTCCTGTGAGTAAGACGTTTGACTATCTGGTACTAACTCACGGTCGTAGGCGAGGAAGGTAAAAGTAAAAAACGAAAAAAAAATCGAACAACCGTCGTAGTTGAGTGGGTCAGACGACTCCGTTGATATACCACATGAAGGTCTGAATCCTGCCGGTTCCGGTGATTTCTTTCCTTTGTAATGGTATACTGAGTTTTGTGAAACCCCGGAATCAATAAATTTGTAAATGGCTTCGATGGTAACAGAATCATTCACTGCTGGAACCTTGTTTTCTTACTTTGGGGGGGTTTGCAAGTATATTGCTCAACATTCCAAGCTTATCTCAGCGATGACTTAGAAGCCGTGCAAAACCGCGCTGCTCGTTTCATTGCTTCAGAATATTCAAGACGAACCAGCATAACCGCCTTAAAACAAACTCTCTCTCTTCAACCGCTTGCTTCGCGGCGCATAATTTCTCGCCTCTGCCTCCTGCACACCTTTTACTTCACTCGGTCAGGACACGCCCTCCTGAAACGCCCGTTTCGGACATCGTCCCGTATATCTCACACTCGCCCCTTGGCGGCGATAAAGGGCCGCACGACGGGGATGAGCAGCTCATTCTTTCCCCACACCGTCACGCTTTGGAACGCGCTGCCGGATAACATTGCTTCGTGCAGCGATCGCACAAAATTTCGCGAAAAACTAACGTATATCAGCAACCCAAACGATACTACCTAAACACCCCACCTGCCTTCTTCGTATCTCTTTTTTACTTTTCTTTCCTTGTCTGTTATTACACTCCTGTAAAATTTATTCTTAGTCTTGCTGTAGTCACTTGAGTGTTCATTCCTGCTTTTATTTCCTTCTAGTGTTGTTTCTAGTTACTATGTGTGACCATTGTCGCTTTTTATATGTTACAACCTCGACGTACGCCTGGTCACTTGAGTGTTAATTTCCTTCCTTTTTATTTCCTCTTTTGTTGTCCCTTGTTAACTTGTGATCATTTTTACTTTTTTACGAAGTTGTTGAAACCCCGATGTACCCCATCACTTGAGTGCTGATTTTTGTCTTTTTATTTCCTTTTTTCTGTTATTCCTTGTTACATTCTTGCGAAGATGTTACAACCTTGATGTACGCCCCCCCTTATGTAATGCCTCCTGGCCCTTAAGGACGAATAAATGAAATATCCAGAGCGACCAACTGAATTTGGCAGCATATAGCAAACCCGTAGCGCGTTTTTCTTTATTTGAAAATTCATAACTTTTTTTTGAAATCTCAAACTGCTAACGGAAGCCGTTCTTTGTGCAGAGTATGATTTGTAGACACGCGAAATTTTGTCCAGTGTTTTGGGCAAAAAATTTTATTTGCGTAGCTGTAACGCCATTACCGGTGATCCCAATGCGAACAACGCCCTACTCACAATTCCCCCGTATTCCCATTGCTATTTTTTATACTCGTAACAGATTACTCATTAAGTACAACTTAAGACTATAAGGAGCCTCTGGGGAAAATAAAGGCGCCTTATGCGAGGGTACGGGAAACTTAAGGGTCATTCAGAAGTGTTCTTAAAGAGGTGAGGAGGTTTACCCGGGTATTCTGAATCCGTCCTCCACTCGGGCCCCCAGTAAAGTAGATCCTTGAAATTGATTTCCCCACGCATAAGCATTGCACAATCCTCCCCCCAGCCGAGTGGAGGGAGCAAATGGAGTGAGGGAAGGGCTCAGAAGACGGCCCTTAGTCTCTGGGTTAACCCGTGCTGGAGGTTTCAAACATCCCAGAAAGTAGAAATCTGTTACACTTACTTTCGTCGTGTTTGATTTTTACATGGCTTGTAATTCTTGCTCTATGCATTTAGTGGCGGCAGGCGCGAAATACGAACATTGTTTCCTGTAATTTTTCTGCACTGAGTTCAGAGTTCATCATGATCGCAAGATGCCCACTGTAGTATGGAGAGGCTTGAAGAGACATCCAACTACGCCCCTCTTACGCCATCCGAATCCACCTTGTGCCCTGAATTTCCTTTTCTAATTCTTCAACTGAATTCTCTTCCACCTGGTCACCGGTAGCCATATTGTTACTCGAGTAGTCACGTATCCATCCTTCCTCCTTAACACACGAGCAACCCAACTCTGTTTTTGCAATGTAGTTTCTACTAGGATTGGTTTAAAAGCACTTCTTGATTTTAGTATCTAAATAGGAAGAGGTTAGATATAGTGCCTTGATGGGTTACATGGTATGTCATCCATTTGTCTGACAGTTGACACTCCTGCGCTCAGAAATTCGGCATGAGCTAAAATGTCACTAACTCTAAGGCGTTTTCTGATAAGAGTACTAAAGCTTGGAAATAAAAATAAAGGGAAGGAGCTCCCCTCACTATCTTTTCGTTTTTCCAGGACTCCTCAACGGCACCTACATGTTCACAGCTTTCTACCAACAGACACGACAAGAAAGTCAATTTCAAGACACCAGGCCGACAGAAAGTACTCAGCGTTAAACTATCTGTTTGGTTCTGTCAAAGGGGTTTCATACTTGCCCAAATCTGCAGAAATACGGCTGAGAAAAGTAAGGCTGTCACAGTTAAAAGGCTAGATTTTTACCGGGGTTTTAGCACACGTTTTTCTCCTTGCTTAGTAGTACATATCTCTGAACTATCCGTTTTTATTTCTAAAAGTGAGCAAGTTTATGCTAAGAGATAAATGGCAACAATGGTAGCCTCATTTAGTATCACTACCGGCGTGGCCGTGAGCACTTCTGCAGAGCCGGTACAGAGTAAAGATGCCGGCGTACACGCCCACAGGGACGCCTGCATTCATTACCCAACCTTGCTTAGGGACTTCCAGATTGAGTCTAGCTTTCCCGCGAAGCACCTGAGTGGCGGACTCTTTACACGACGTGGCACAACCCTTCGTTTACTTAGAAGCACCAAAAAAGCTCAGAGAATGAATTAGACCGTGTCTTTCGTGTTGCTGGATAGGGCTGTACGCGGAAATTGCATGAACAGGGCTCTCCGTATGGTATGCTCTTAGTGCAAGCAAGTTATTGCTTGCATGAAAGTGCAGAGCCAATAAGAGGACGCTGTCGCACTTGCTATGAGCCATGTGTACACGTGTCTTGGGCAAGAATGATCGCTTATAGCAGTAACTTTTCGGGGCAAATAGTGGTTCTTGCGAATGAGCTGCTGGCGCGTGTGAGGGCGTGTGTAGGTGTACGTTTGTTTTGTTTCTGCTGGTCTGGCCACCCTGCTTCTCACATCTCGACTGAATGTAAGTTAGTTGTCATGCCCTGTGTTTTAGATGCGACGCATCTCATTCACTCGCCTTGTCCCTGCATCAATCCGGCGTTGTTGTCGGCGTTGTCGGCGTCCACCCCTCCCCCATTCTCCTCGCCGCGCCAGCTGCGCTCTCCGCCGCTCACCCCCTCTCCTCTCCGATAGCGAACACTCTCTCGCGAGGGGCATTGGATTGGATTAGATTGGATTGGCTTGGCTTGGCTTGGCTTGGATTGGCTTGGCTTGGCTTGGCTTGGCTTGGCTTGGCTTGGCTTGGCTTGGCTTGGCTTGGATTGGATTGGATTGAAACTCTGCGATGCTTCGCATCACCTCAGGGTTCCCCTCGGGAAGATGGCGTAATTTTTTTCCGCTTTTCTGTTAGCGACATGAGAACCCCGATTGAATGTTAACTGACAGGGACTGCAATGGCCCGGCAGTTGTAGTTTAAATTTATGCCGGTCTATACAAGGGCACACACAAGGCCGAACGCGGTGATAACTTGGTCTATCTTTTTCTTTCAGAGCGTACAATTCTTACAGTTCCTGCTTGAACATATCTTAGTATGAAACCACGTTCTCGGTGAGCTCGTGACTAGCCTTGTTTTTTTTTTAAAGTAGCTAATAGTGGTGTTTTATTGGCAACTGCCTGAATCAAGTAACTTTTAAGAGAAATAGTTGTCTCTAGTGCTTAAAGAAAGCGGTGTTACGTTTGGCTGAGTTTGGCTCTGAGCCGCGCACGCACATTACGCCAAACGAAGAATTTAATGCGGCACGGTTGCCGACGAATCAAGAACAGAGCAACTTTAGGTTTTCTTTACAACTAAGTAACTGTGTAAATGGTGTGAGCATTTGCGCAAATGGCAAATTTGCAGTAAAGTCAATTCATCACTTAGCAGGAAGAAAATTGCTCCCAAGTCAATTGATCACAGAGTAGCAATTTTCTTCCAGCTTAACCTTCCTTTGATGTACTGAAAGCTCGTATTATTCAAACAATTTCTCATCATCATCATCACCAGCCTATCTACGCGCACTGCAGAGCAAAGGCCTCTCCCATAGATCTCCAGCTATCCCGGTCCTGTGCTAACTGCGGCCAATTTATTCGCGCAAACTTTTGATCTCATCTGCTCATCGAACTCCCCTGCCACGCTTGCCTTCTCTAGGGATCCACTCTGTTACCCTTAATGACCAACGATTATCTTGCCTTCGCATTACATGCCCTGACCACGTCCATTTCTTCTTCTTAATTTCTACTAATATGTCCTTAAAACGCGTATGTTCCGTGACCCACTCCGCTCTCTTCTTGTCCCTTAATGGTACACCTATCATCTTCCGTTCCATTGTTGGCTGAGTCGTCCTCAATTTAAGTTGAATTCTCTTAGTGAGCCTCCAAGTTTCTGCCCGTAGGTGCGTACGGGTAAGATGCAGCTGTCATACACTTCCTTCTTCAGGGACAATGAAGATGAAAGTTTAAGACAATTTCTAATGGTCAGTTAATAATTTTATGCAGAAAAATATGACGAGAAGCAAGGAGGGTAAGGAATTTACACATGCTAAGTAATAACGAACGCAAGTTATAGACGTTTAGTACATAACTAAAAATTCAGGTAGCGAGCAGAAAATACACTACGGTTGAAACACACTGTACCACACAAAAAAAGCAAGCTACAAACGCAATGCAGAATACAAACCCCCACATAGTTACAGAGCTGCAAGGGCAGAAAAGAGATAAAAAAGATGGGAGGTAAATCAGAAATTTGCATTAATTAAAATATAAGGAATGTCGTTTTATTATCATGTTCCGAATAGTTTTCGATTTCGTTTTTCCAAATTTCTGCACATTCAATCTAAAAGCTGCACAAAGCACCCCTATGCAGCTGCAAAAAGGTAGATTTCAGCACCCGAAGCCAATTGAAGTAAATACAATGTGTCACATAAACTGCTTACTAATCATACTGCAATCAGAAAGCAAGCGCGAATATTCTACACACAAAAAATCCTCTGGGGTCTGGCATATAACTTTGTACATGCCATTATCGATGCACTACTCGCTTCGTGTTTTGCAACGCTCTGTTTCTGTTGTGTCGCTGCCTGGAAACGGTCTCCCGGACACAGTCAACCTGTTTGTTTTTAGCTTTTAGTCCTGGCGACCATCCAGACTCTCTTTGTTTTTAAATAAAGAGGAATTAAATTGTGTTGAAAACAAGAATGTGCAAAATAGCACGACTTGATCCCTCCTAATTAACTTCCGGTTAATTAGGCGCTCATGTTGCACTATGGCTGAGCGCACATGTCCCGACTTATTAAGTAGAGACGAATAGACGTTGCAAAGGATTGCATAATTCTGCCCGAGATTCTTTCCTCTATATAAAGCCAGTTTGTTCATTATTTCTGCCAAAATATTGCGCGCTCCCCGGACCGTGCGCGCTAACTAAACATGCGTCCCGCGTTTCCTTGTAGCTTATAGCGGGACCTCTGTGCTCCATTTTGGACTTCCTTTTAAAAACTGAAGCGGCTTAGCACAGCTAACCTTGGATATGCAAAGCAAACGCTTGGTTTCGCTTGGTTCCGCTTGGTTAACCTTTGATGTAGCTGAATTTCAGACCACGGCTCAAAGCGGTTCGGTACCGTGCAACGCTCACAGTAGGAGGCCCGGCCTCGCTTTCATCGCCAAACGCTACGTTTCTCTTTCACGGCGAATGCGGCGCAAGATGAGTCGCATAGCCCGAGACGCCCCAGCGGCGCATGCGTGGGAGGTTGCGGGTTTGGTCGGAAGTCGATCATCTGAGCGGCCTCTCCGTCGCCGCCGCGAAGGGAGCGACTGCGATGTGAGCAGAACGACTTAAAATGGGGCCTTGTGCGCAGCACCGACAGCAGGCCCAGCGAATCACGCGAACCGCTTCGAGGGGTGCGTCGCAGGGGGTGTGTCTAAGGTCATAAGGTCACACACATTGCGCATCCTCCGGTAGACGAAAGTAGTAAACCTTTGCTATAAAATAAAAGCCAGGGTTGATCGTAATGGGGGTTGAAATCACTCGTCGTGTGGATTCATCGTGCACTGAGTGACCAGAGTTCTATTCCTAAAGAACTCAAATAACTGTATCGCAATCTTCCCGGGGGAGTTATATTGCTCTTAAAGAAAAAAACGTTTTAACAAGTTATAGCGTTCACTTTATATCAAAAGTGCAAGGCTGCAAAGAAACGAGCTTTCGATCTTCATCTATGAATAGTCGCGTGAAAAATTGCGATAATTAAAGAAAAAAAAGTCCATGGTCGAAACGGTCCAGGTCTGTTGCGTGATACTAAAAGTTCGTTTAAAGACCGACCTAACGTGTGCATGATGCTTTAAAACGAAATAATTCTAGGACACTTAATCACTCCGCATGACGGGGTGAATGCGAAAGCATTAGTGCGGAATTCTCAAGCAGATATGCCGGTATTGAATAAGAGCTGCTGTTGATGTAGAAGATTCAGAATCCACAGCCATACTCGCCTCGAGCACTGCCTCTAGGGACGCCACTGAAATACCCATAGCGGGACGTCCAGAAAGCATCCGCGGGGAGCTCCGGCCCGCTCCCCACTGTCGCCACTACTTAAGCTGCACGTTCACGACTAAGATTTACCATTGGCATGCGTTGGAAATACATATTTATGTGCAGCAGTCACTCTGTTCCCAAATGTGGTGTGTCTATGAGAGTGTAAATGTATCTGACGCGTTCTTAGAGTGGTACATTTGGTCTGTATAAGGGCCAGGCCAGGTGTGTGTCACAATACAGCGTCACAAAATTGGCATATGCATGGAGCTGATTGTCCTTCCACTGCTGTGCAATTTGCTAACTTTGCTAAATAATTTGGGCCTCTATGATGCTTCACCATCAAAATATAGCCTTTGGTGTTTCCCATCGATTTGCTTCTTCCTTATTACGTTTATGAATGGGCTACGTGACGCAGTAAACTCAATTTCTACGCGTTTTCCTTCTGCGTGCCTTTTTCTACTGGGTGACTAACTTTCCTAACATTTGTAGGAGCACGCAGCCACCTCACTTATCGCCAATTCCGACTGAAGAAAGTAATTTTAGGGGCAAAGCTCCTTAAGGCGTGGGTCTGTCCATCCTCGACGTATGTATGTAGCCACCTCTAGTTTAGTTCTTGGATTGTTTACTAGATGGCGTGGCTACCTCTAGTTTAGTTCTTGGATTGTTTACTAGATGGCGGTACTTGTATATGATGAAAAGATGCGCTTGGATTGTTTACTAGATGGCGTGGCTACCTCTAGTTTAGTTCTTGGATTGTTTACTAGATGGCGGGGAGCGTTGTAATAAAATCCGTTCGCTGTTGGCGCGCGCTCGGAGTCGCCCGATGGATAAGGCTGCAGATGTGCGAGCCCGCGAGGCAGAAGCGCTCCGTGAAGCTGCGCGACGCCGCCGCCAAGATCCTGCCGTACGAGAGCGGGAGGCCGAAGCGTGTCATCTGGCTGCGCGACGACGCCGCCAAGATCCCAGCGTTCGAGAACGAGAGGCCCAAGCGTCACGGCAACGGCGCGAGGACCCTGCCGTACGCGAAGCGGCACGGCTGCGGCGCGAAGAGGATCTCCAAAACGTCAGAGAACGGGAAGCGGCGAGAAAGCGCGCGTATCGGCAGGCAGACCCCGATGCAGTGAGAGCTCGTGAGGCGTCTGCAAAACGCGTCAGGCGAGCTCAGCCCCAAGGTGCCGACGCGCGGTTTAAGCGAGACTTTCTAGACGTTACGTTCGGACACAGATGTAGTGGGCGAACTTTCACTGAAGAGTCACGGTTTTACCGATGATTTCCCCTCAGGAGCTTCGCCCACTCATCATCATTCACCCCGTGGATATGCTGTGAATTTTTTTTTAGATTTTCTTTCTGTATTTTCTTTAAGTCAACTGATAACACAACCGACTAGAACAACAAAGAACACAGCAAGTACTTTAGACCTTATCTTAAAGGCCAACTGCACTCAAATTTTCGACAACGTAAAAATAATGTCACCTGACAGTTCATATAAAAAGGGTGCGAAATGCAAAATACTGCGCTTCAAACATCAACGCGCGCGACGCAAACGGCTCGCGACATTCACGTTTTCGGAACCGAAACTGAATAGAAAAGGCGGCCATAGCCCCATAGCGGCGGCCGGACGTGACGTACGTGAGGGAACGGAAGCGACCGCGCAAGAGCCGGCGGCCGCTCAGAGCCGCCTTCAAATGCGCGTGGTGGCGCCGCGTTTCGCTTTTTTATTTCCACAGAAGATCTTCCACTAACGTTTGCCCATGATAATGGAGGTGGGCGCAATTCCGGCATCCCGTTGCTATCAATCGAGATGAAGTAGACCGCCCGACAGTAATTTTTTCCATCATAATGATTGCCGGAATAGCAATTTTTGGCATTGCAAGTAGAAAACGGACCCTAATTTACAAAGCTATTTGCTCGTATACGATATCGAAAAGCAGCTTTTATTATAGCCGACCCCTCGGCTATCACGTCGCCCTCTCTGAAGGGAACAAATCGCACGCGGGCGGAGATAAATCACTATTTATACTATACATTACATGCAAACAGCTTCGTGAATATCGGCCCAGTATTTTTCCCCCTGTGTGCACATCGAGAATCGAATTATAAAAGGGATCTGAAACTATAAGCCCGCCTCCAGAGCTAAATGACGCACTAAAACACGAAAACACTTCCTATCTACCGCTGTTTTCTACTTTACCCAGACACAGGTACTGTTGAAAACGTTTTACTTTCAAATAAACTAAATCTAACGCTCAAAGTAAATACTTCACTTGGGAATCGAACAAAAATATAATCTATTGTTTAGGAGAGGAGCAGTTTAGTTTGCGCACTTCCCAAATACGACGGCCAATATTTCTGCTGGTGTATTTGTTACTACGAGAAAGGCTGATTTTGGTTCACTTAGCTAGGGAGACAAAAGTCGCACAAATGTTTATAGCCGCGTGTACAAGAACTCTATTTGGGTCGTAAAACTTTTTAAATGTCGAAAGGATAGAGGTGGCGTTGGGCCAGCCCAAATGAGGCCAATATTGGACGCGGAAGTGCAAGTGGTCAATAATTTATAATATATCTTTTTTTTTTCTGTGGTAAATGCAATAGGAATGACAAATGTAAGGCAAGTGCTCCTTTCGCGCTATTTTTTTCTTTGAGTAAAAATATTATTTTCAAGCAAAAAGAGTTTTGCTAACTCCAACACGTTCGCAAGCGCCTGAATTGGTTTAGGCTTCTAATCATTTTTTTTTTTGCATTCAGAAAAGTGTGGGATATTACTGCCTATGTGCTTACTTTAAACACTTAGTGGCGACGCCGGTACAGCGCGCTGGTGTAGCAGAGAAACCCCGGGCGAACGCATCCCTGCGCCCGGTGGAGCGCCCTGCAAGTCGCCGGAGAAGCGCGAGCTTCACGGGACAGGTTCCCCAACCTCCGTCATAGGCCGCTCGGAACTTGTTTCGGCAACTCTCCGCCAGGTGCAAACGTCGTCTGCTCGGAGGTACTTTGAACGGCGGTACCTAGCGCTCTATGTGATTATGAAGCTAAGGATTTCCCCATGGTGATTTTAAGAGCATAGACTACTTATTTGGACAAAAAAAATTTTGAGTGCAGTTGGCCTTTAACGAAACGACCTGATTTTGCTTCATCTGTCACTTATTCCCTTGTACATGTCGCAATTCCGAACATTTTATTGGGAATAGGTGGGAGTAAGAGTTAAGGGCGAATACTTGACTAACCTCAAATTTGCTGATAACGTTGCCTTGCTAAGTAACTCGGAGGACGAATTGCAAAGCATGCTTTCCGCACTGGACGAACAGAGTAGAACCGTGGGGCTCAAAATTAATATGCAGAAAACCAAAGTAATGATCAATAATCTCGGCACAGCACAGCGGTTTGAGATACGTGAAGAGGCAGTGGAGGTTGCAAGCGAATATATCTAGTCAGGACAAGTTGTGACCCGTGATCCCAACCATGAGGCAGACATATTTCGAAGAATAAGTATGGGGTGGAGTGCATTCGGCACGCATTCTAAGATAATAAATGGCAGCCTACCATTGTCTCTTAAGAAGAAAGTGTATGACAGCTGCATCTTACCGGTACTCACCTACGGGGCAGAAACTTGGAGGCTCACTAAGAGGGTTCAACTTAAATCCAGGACGACTCAGCGCGCAATGCAACCGAAGATGATAGGTGTAACAAAAAGGGACAAGAAGAGAGCGGCGTGAGTCAGGGAACAAACGCGTGTTAAGGACATATTAGTAGAAATTAAGAAGAAGAAATGGATGTAGGCAGGGCATCCAATGCGAAGGCAAGATAACGGTTGGTCATTAAGGGTAACAGAGTGGGTCCCTAGAGAAGGCAAGCGTTGCAGGGGGTGGCAGAATGTTAGATGGGCACACGAGATCAAGAAGTTTGCGGGGATAAATTGGTCGCAGTGAGCCCAGGACCGGGGTAATTGGAGAATAATGGGAGAGGCCTTTGCCCTGCAGTCGGCGTAGATAGGCTGGTGATGATGATGATGATGACGATGACGACGACTGATTGATCATTTGTTGTTGGCGTGTCACTTTAACGCAATCCCTCTAAAGAAAGCAAAAGAGAAAAAAAAATTATTCGTGACTACAAGAACGGTAACTTCGAAGCTATTAACAACGAACTGTCAGCATTTACCGACACATTCTTGCTGCACTTTGATGACCGATCCGTTCAATGTAATTTGGATTTATTCTCGAGTAAAATTCTCGAACTAATGGATAAATGATTGATTGATTGTAGGGTTTAACACACCGACGCAACGCAGGTGATGAGGCGCGCCGTAGTGGAAGGCTCCGGATTAATTTTGACCACCTGGTGATCTTTAGCGTGCGTCGAAATCTCGTACACACAGGCGTTTTTGCTATTCGCCTCCATCAGAAAAGCGGCCGCTGCGGCCGGGAATCGAACCCGCGACCACGTGCTCATTAGCGCAACGCCTTAGTCACTGAGCCACCGCGACGGGTAACTAATGGATAAATTCATTCCGAATCATGTAGTTACATCTTAGCCCCACGCTCCATGGCACAACTCATACATCAAGCTCCTGTATAACCGCAAGAAGCGCTTTTACCGATTAGCCGAAAAGGTCGCGGGTTCGATTCCCGGCCGCGGCGGCTGCTTTTCTGACGGAGGCGAAAAGCAAAAACGCCCGTGTGTGCGAGATTTCGGCGCACGTTAAAGATCCCCAGGTGGTCAAAATTAATCCGGAGCCCTCCACTACGGCGCGCCTCATCGCCTGCGTTGCGTCGGCACGTTAAACCCTACAATCAATCAATCAATCAATCAATCAATCAATCAATCAATCAATCAATCAATCAATCAATCAATCAATCAATCAATCAATCGATTAGCCGAAAATTCCCCCCACTAGAACACACCGGGATACTTATCCCGTCGCTTCGGAAGCTTATCTCCATGCAATAAAAATGCTAAACAATTTGTATCTACAGTACTGCCGTCTATTCTATAGACAAATATTAAGAAATTTTGACGTGTCATAAATCCACCCGTTCATGATGACATCGGCCTCGAGGATGCCTGTAACAATCATGTACCTTTGAATATGTGCCCGTCTCTCTTAAGCGACACCTTTGTAAAAAACTTTTCGAACACTACTGTAGATAAACTTGCGGCCGTCCAACGTTTCGAATATATTTTCATGTCTCAAGTGATTGGCTATGTTCTTGGCATTTCCAAATTATTTTACGGTTTACAGAATCATTCATCCCCTGGTTTTGACCTAATTACTGCAAAGTTTCTGAAAAATACAAATGCTCATTGTTTTATACTACCAACAGAAATTTTCCAACAATCGCTGGATATATTTACGTTACTCGCTGCGTGGAAAATCGGGAAGGTGGTTCCTCTGTACAAATCTGGAAATAAATCTGATCCCGCCAATTACCTCCCCAATTTTACTCACCAGCACATGTTGTAAAATGCTCGAACATGTTATTTTTTTCTAATCTGGTTAATTTTCTTGAATCCAACTCATTTTTCACGTCGGTACAGCACGGCTTACGGAAACGATACTCTTGTGAAAATCAACCGGTAACCTTTACACACAGTCTTCACCGTATTCTTGATCGTTCATCTAATGCAAATTGTATTTTTTGGACTTTAGCAAGGCATTTGACAAGGTTTCTCATAAAATTCTGCTTTATAAACTACGCCAACGAAGTTTAAATGATGATCTTCTAAGATAGATTAAATGTTTTCTTCCTAATCGTTCGCAATTCGTTACAGCAAATGGCTACAACTCACCCCTACGAGACGTACACTCTGGTGTACCTCAGGGGTCGGTGCTCGGGCCGCTCTTATTCTTAATTTACATTATCGATCTCTCCTCGCTGGTAACTTGTAAAATCTAACACTTTGCTGACGATTGGGTCATTTTCCGAGAAATTAACACCGACAACCATTGCGCAATTCTTCAGTCTGATCTTACTACTATCGCTAACTGGTGTCATGAATGGCGCATGGAGCTTAACACTAACAAAGGCAAAGTCATGCGTGTATCCTGTAGAAACAACACTCCTCCACTTTATTTTCTTAATAATTCTACTTTACAATTCGTTGTCTTGTGTAAGTACTTCGGCCGCGGCGGCCGTTTTTCTGGTGGAGGCGAAAAGCAAAAACGCCAGTGTGTACGAGATTTCGGCGCACGTTAAAGATACCCAGCTGGTAAAAATTAATCCGGAGCCCTCCACTACGGCGCGCCTCATCGCCTGGGTTGCGTCGGCGCGTTAAACCCCACAATAAATCAATCGTATAAGTACTTCGGAGCTCACATCACATCTAACTTTTCCTGGGCCCTCCACATCGAATACGTCATTAACAATGCTAACCGTATGCTGGGGTATATAAGGCGAAACTTTTTTAACTCCCCGTCTGAACTTAAACTGTTGCTTTTTACAACACTAGTATGCTCAAAATTAGAGTTCGCCACGCCGATATGGGATACTACTCACGAAAGGCTTACAACTGCACTTGAACTTGTACAGACCAATGCAATTCGTTTCATTATCTGTAATTATAACCGAGGTGCAAGCATAACAGCAATAGAAAACACTTGGCCTACCTACATTGTCTTCTCGTCGAAAGCTTTTTCGTCTAATCCTGTTTCACAAATTGCATCACCACCCGAAACTCTGTAAATTAATTCCACCACCTCAATACACTTCCCATCGCATTGATCACTCTCACAAAGATGGGCTTGAATCATACAACACAAAAACCTTCTGTAATTTGTTTCTTCGCCGTACATCCCGTGAATCCCTCCGAATACCGCGAATCCCACCTTTCCGGTGACATTGTTGATATTAATGACAACCTGAATTTTCGTGTGAATTTAGGTAATATTGTATATTCAGGGGCAATCTAATGTTTTGTTGTTATGGTGCTCACTGCACTGTGTTAATTTTTTTTTTGCTTTTTAACCCACTACCTCTCTGATATGCCTTTATAAATAAATAAATAAATAAATAAATAAATAAATAAATAAAAACAGTGTCTTCATATGCAGGGTTTCATCAGATGGTCATGCTACGGCTATACACTACAATGAAAATCAGTTTTTTGGGCTTACATAATCGATCGGGGCACTCAAACTTGACAGCATGCCAGTTATGCTTGCCAATATCATGTTCAGATATTGCTCACTACCCTGGACAGCCAATGTGGCATAAATTTCAAGAACATTCGACGACAGAAGTATGATGAATAACGCAAAATTGTACTCGGGAATCAGCACACGACCAAAAGTCTAATGCTGGGTCGTTTTGTCGCGAGGTGAGCGCTCGCAAACATTCATATTGCCGCGAACCATGCATTAGGTTTGTCGATTTATGTTTTGTTTTTGCCGACCGGCTGCGCCGGGCTGTGTTATCTCTGTTATCCGTGGTCCAGGTGAATGAAGCGCGTGTTCTATTCTTTATTTTTAATGCCGCACGTCTTATCTGCTTTGTAGGGAGAGTGTTTCAAACTAACGTCACCAGCACAGAATAATCTTCTTTGATCTACAGTTTTCTGTATGTAATTCGACGGTTCGAGAAACACTCGCGCCAAGAGATAAACGCCCACAGAGCAGACGCCGCGGTATTCGATTCTCCGACACTCGCCGGCGCACGTCACTTTGTTGACTGCTGCTTCGCCGCCTCTGTATTCTTTGAGTTGTTAGGGAAGCACTAGTTTGCTCCAATAGACTTGTTTTCCCTTCAAGCCAACTGCGTCATCTTTGGCTTCGTGAAAATATTTATTATTAAGGATTGCTCCTCAATCCTCTTTATTTCATATACTTATCTCCCAGAGTTGCACTAACATTCTTTTAAACATTTTGCTGAATGTTAACGTTTTTTTTATGAAAGTATGGAACGTGAGCTTCAGTGATTTCAACGACTCGTGATCGGAGTCAGCGTGAACCACTCACGAGCGCCACTCAGCATTCACGAGCGGGGAGTGCCACTCACACACGTGAATGGTGAGTGGGGCTCACCCCAAATGGCGCTCACGCTCACTCGCACTCGCCAGTCCGAAATTATGGTGAGGCTCACTCCCAACTACTCGTGAGTGGTAAATGGGTGGTGTCCGAGTGCACTCGTGCGTAAGCCTGTCGACCTACGCTCACGTATCTACAAACAAGTGGATAACTGCTCCGTCAATAGAAAGTTTTAGCACTTCGTATGCTCCGTGTTGTACCGGCGTACCGTATTGACCGGGACCCGTCTGGGCACTTGCGCATTCGTCGCGGTAGAGGGGATTAGTTCCGCGGCCCGGCCTTAGCCATGTCCGCGCATTCGTCACGGTGGGGTGCGCCTCCTCGCCCTTCGTCCTCCCCCTTCCTCCTTGCCCTTCCGCCCGCGCAGGCGCAGTAGGGTCATGGTCAACAGGCTAACTACGTAGACGACTGAACAGACGGACTGCTAAAACTCTCTATTGTATCTGGTGTTGAGCCGGTTTCGAAAACGTGCTTCAGCTTGAGATTTTTTTAACGAATGCGCAAGTGGGTTTACTTTTACTGTAATAATGAAAAAGTCAATGCACAAGGTTGGGAGGCTAATAACGAGAAGCGTCGTGGGAGGGGTGGGGAACGCTAGAAAAGGATATTAGACGGATCGGTACGGCGTATAATAGGGAACTGAACACTTCAAAGCCAATTCCCGCCAAGTTTAACGAGTACATCGCTGAGTGGTTGAACGTGACATCCGCTCTTCGGTAACCAAGAGAGGGCACTCTCATCTCTCGAGGAAGAAGTCGACGAAAATGATGAATCATTATTTTGCCCTCTTCATAACAAGGTACGTACTCGTGCCTTATCTTCCTCTTCAGACTTGTGACGGGAGAAGCAAAGAAAGCGGTGCGATCCGTCTCTGATGAGTATATAGCATTGCAGGATGAATCGCCATTGCGCTTAAGAAGTAAGGTGGTCATAACCCTTCTCGGTATGACTGGTATTGTTGAATCATGGACAGTAGTCCCCTTTTCACATTTTATGTCTTCCCGAAGCTTTCGAAAGAAAAATTATTGATTATTTTTGTCGAGTAGTGGCACTAATGTTTTAACGTAAAAATCCCGGGCCATCTCCACTAACGGGAAACGCGGGGAGGAGCGAAGTATGCAGTGTATAAGTGGATTCATGGCGTTTATGCCAATGGATATGAAACCATTTGGGGGTAGAGGTATACAGCTTTGTCGTAAAAGTCTCGTGTCTTTGAAGCACGAAGCGTTTTAGCGTCAGGCGTAAATGAGTGTCGCGGTGTTTTTTAGTACGCGTTACGTTCTAGCGTGACGCGTAAACGAGTGTCCCGGTATTCTAGTACGGTGACTACATGAGACGATGGTTACGACGACGACGACATGAGACGCCGACAGCCCAAGCTGCGAAGTGGCTTCCCCCCTAAAATAATCAAGTGGTTGTTCACTAAGTGACGCTGAATAACGAATAACGTTCATTTTTTTAACGAAATATTTCACCTTCAGTCTCCCCTCCAGCTTTTGTGCGACGACAAACGGCGCTTCGTAGTTCACATTAACGCAGCTGGTGTTTACCGCTAGCTTTGCCCTATCATTTTCTTCGTTGTAACGTTAAAAGGGAAATGAAGACAAAGTACTAGTTGGGTTGATTGAAAGGACTGCTTCGTCTAGATAACAATGGTATCAACTTTATCACAAACCTCCACCAAATCATTGAGATGTTACGAAAACACGTGAAGTAATGGTGGCGACTCCCCAGCCAGCCTTTTCCGGCTATTTTTCTATGACGTCACAAAATCTTGTCTCTGCGATTGGTGGCTGCCCACGTAAGCCACTCCAAGAACGGTGATTGGGTGATTGTAGCGGGGCCTCTAGTTGCGTTTTGTCGTATCACTTGAATGCTAATGTGCAGTTTTCACACCGACAACAATGTTTCCAGTGCTGGCCCATATTTCTTCACTCCGGCGCGAAATTTGAATTCCCAATATTGCCTCTCATTTTCCGGTTAAAAAATTCTTGCGAGGCTGGAATGGAGCTGAGTGAGCTACCGAAGTTTAGTTATTTCAAATTGAAGTAGCTTTTTTTTTGTCTCCATCGCCCCTTTTAAAAAGCCGGTCGATAAGTGTCGAAAGCAAAGCCAGCTGACCATACCCTACCGGACCGGTGTTGTGAGCCGCAGCTACACAAAAGAAGACGTAAAAGATAACATCCCCAGAACTGTGATCCCTAAACTTGACGGCCGGCCGGGAGGGTACCGATTGTCCTAACATTGCGCGACTTTCGCCTTTCGTTGCCGTATAGTACCAAATAGAAATGATTGCTGTCACGTTTCACGGCTCAACTTGCCTTTATGAACCAACGCAAAGCCTACCTTGCCACCAACAGAAGATAAACAATGCCTGCCGCCAGCTTCACTCAAGAGAACTTGTTTGTCTATAGATTCCTACCGCTGGGCATACCACTCTACGCTATGTCTGTACCTTTCCCCATCTTTTACTGTTTTCTCTTTTTCCTCATTGTTCCCCTTTAGCCTGGTTCACATTCCTTCCTTTCCTTTACCTTTTCTCTCTCTCTTGTACTGTTTCACAAATTTCGAGATTCATTATTTTGCATGACACGTAGCGGCAGACTGAATTTTGTTGGAAAATTCTTAGAGTAGACCTGAAATCCTGTTTCACACGTCTCGCAGAGCGACGTCACGAATGTTTCTGCAGGAAAACGTATGACCAGCAGTAATCGTATTAAACTGTTGGTGTGTTTAATGTAATACGCAACCGCATATGCAGCGGATAATTTATTTGCATTTCCGGCAACGTGACCTACCAGTATAGGTCAACACGTTCTCAAACCAAAGCATGCCTTTAATACATCGCACCATGAAAACTGGGGAGTATACATTGTTGGCCGCCGCGGCCGCTTTTCTGATGGAGGCGAAAACGCCCGTGTGTTCAAGATTTCAAGGTTTCCCCCCAGGCGGAGAAAATTAATCTGTAGCCCTCGACTACGGTGCGCCTCGTCGTTCGCGTAGTGTCGGCGCGTTAAGCCCCACCCCGTGAATCAGGTATCATCGGAGTACATTCTTGGCTATATTAAAATCGGTGCGTACTTGCGACGAAATGAAACTGAGTTTCAAATAACAGTTTGGTGCAAAAGAAGACTGGTTAGCCCAATAAAAATATTACAATTTTTAGAGCAAACTTCAGAAAACAATCTACATATTAAATTCAAGACGAATGAAGCAGTGGAGACACCTCCGCCTCTTTTTCGCTGGGTCCGTATGACGTCACAGAACGTTTTTTGTGCGCGGCCGCTCGATGAAAAGAACCTCCTTTCTGTCGAGCACGCGTGGTTTGGGCGACTGGCGGCCGCCGAACCAAGCCACCGCCAGAAAAAAAAAAAAAAAAAAAACATGTATGGGCGATTGTAACAATGCCTGTAAGTTTCGTTTGGTCGTAGTACCTAATCCTAACTGGCAGTTAACAAAGTAGCAAACAGTTTTCTTGTGCTGGCTTCTTTTGCGTCACTGCGATCAGCATTGCGTTACTGTATAGCGCGCTATTTCAGTTCTTCAATATTTTTTTGCGTTGTTTTGAATTGTAATTGAGACTTTTAAAATGGTAATATGCCTCAGAGAGTTACCAAAGGCGAGTTCTCGCATATTGAACCAGATTTTTTGTGTGTGTTCGTGGCCCCCTTTAAGCCCTGGCATTACTGCTAATCTGCTTTTGCAGGCGCGTGCTGGGCTGTCTACGTTTTGTCCCGTGTGCTGCCTGCAGGGCGTACTGGATTGTCGAATCGGATAAAAGAGCCAAACTGCGGTGGGCAAAAAAATCCAGCGAATCGCAGTAAGATTATAATAACTTACCGACTCAAAGAGCTGAACACAACTCGATCTGCTGCTGCAATGATTTCGGAACAATTTTTAGTTTCGTTTTTGCTTCCCTTGCACGTGCCGAAACAACCTTACTTTTTATTCCGCGTCATATGGTTATTGATGTCGTGATGCGGAGCAGTGATGTAAGACGTCTGCTGCTGACGGCCCACGGTCACAGCGCATTTAATAATGAAGGGCAGTTCGTCGGTGGAATTAAGAGCGAGAAGAATTAGTGAGCAGCGTCCTCCCCAGTTTTTTTTTTCCATTCAGATGTACAGATAATTACTGAATCAGTAGTGGTGACTTCCTACACGAGTTTCCATTTTTCTCTTGGCTACCTCAGATATTGCTCAAGAGTCAACCTTTTAGGCACATCATAAAGCGGTGCCAGCCCGCCGACATCAATGCAGCCGCCAGGGCGACAGTAATGGTACAAAGAGCCTGCTTGCCTCATGCGTGCATGCAGTCTTCCATGGCAATTTGATTCACTGCAGACGCAGAAATTTCTGATTGAAATAGCTTTTATGCACATCTGTCGAAACTAAGGATAAGCGCATTATGAAGTATACTTCTCTTGCGCAATATAAAACAGGAAAAAAATTGCGCTGACTTAAACTTTATTTCGGATGTGAAGTCTGAGAGATATTTTTGGGGACGGAGACCTGTGCGCGCGCGTTGGACGCGTTTTATAGTCGGAATTCGAATGCATTTAGGTGGCAGGCCGTGTGTGCTCATGTCGAAATACCTTCAGCCTAATTTATTTTTGTTTTTTTTAGCGTAATGGACGATAAAGAGGATGGTAATGCCATTTCCTGGCAGTGAATTCATTTAAGCCGGTAAAAGTGGAAGTACGAAAGTCAATGTAAACCACTATAAAATACTTGTCTGATATAATTGGTTTTCGTTCTGGTGTTGATACCTGAAAATAAATTAGATTTAGATACACAAATCGTTATTCCCGAACATCTATTTCCTACGAAGATGCGGTGCCTGCAGTGTGATCACGTCAATAACCTATATGTTGCATTTACGCTAACCGAGACGTTAGGTGATTAATAGCGGCTGCCTGTCAGCCAAGCTTTGCACACTTCAAAGTGGAGGCTGCAGTGTCTTGTCTACAACCAAAATTCGATTGATTTGATTTGATTTGATTCTAGGGTTTTAATGCGCCAACTCAACGCAGGCGATGAAGGGTGCGGTAGTGGATGGCCCCGGATTAATTTTGACCACCTGGAGATTTTTAACGTGCGCCGAAATCTCGTACACAAGGGCGTTTTTGCTTTTCGCCTCCATCAGAAAAGCGGCCGCCGCGGCCGGGAATCGAACCCGCGACCTCGTGCTCAGCAGCGCAATGCCTTAGCCACTGAGCCGCCGCGCGGGTTGTAGAGCCAAATTCACTGGCACCAGTATTTTTTTATATGTTGGTTTGGTGGCTCGTAGTTTTATTTCTGACGTTAGAAGTTGTTACCCAATGACTGCTCCAGCTTGTGTCTTTTTTAGTGTGGTAAACCCAATTGGAATCACTCATTCTATTCTCATGAGACCGCTGATCTCTTCCCGGAAAGTATTTGCAAAAGAGAACGTTCAGGTCAGCAATTCGTCGCTACTAATTGCTAAATATTTACGAAGACTTGGTGCTAGCGCTCTATCGCCTATGAAGAATAAATTCTCCAGTTCCCCCCAGACGCCGTTATTATTAAAATCTCGTTTGTGCTGAGATTAAAACGATTCGTTCTTATCTTAATATTTATGAACATTGAAGATTTGGGCTAAAATCCAACCTTCACGCATTCTTTATTGGAATTCACACAAAATAAAACTGCAATTTTGAATCTCTCGCTCCTCCATATTGTCCGAACACCCTCATTCCTGATAATAGTCCACCACGTGCTAATAAGACATGTATAAAATATGATCCGTCAGAAAAGGACTGTTTATTCAGAAAACCATGCGTTTTGTTGCGAAAATATTAAAAAAAGCAGTTTAGAATAAATCCTGAACACACCAGCAAAGTGTGTTAAAAAGTGCATAGCTGGAGAAATCATAGCTGAAGTAATGAAAAGCTTTATCATAATCATTACGTCCAATAGGATGACGTTCTAAAGTAGTTATGACAGCGGTTTATCGTAGACAGATGAGGGTCTATAATACACTATACCGTAGGAAAGTATCTTGCCAAGAGAGTACTAAACCGGGAAAAAGATGAATCTTGCCAGGAAGCTATTAAACTGTAATACGATACCTGTGCCGATATGGGAATACATTCGAAGATTGGAATACATTTGAGGAAGTTATATGACGGAATAGTACGCCTCCACGCCCCGAACGGGACTAAACCCAAAAGCTTCAGGAACTTTTCAATCCCGTTATCCAGTGCAAACAAGGTCCGGGTCGCACTGGTCTACTATATGTGTTTTTTTTTTATTACAGAAGGTGCTACGCATGTTATCAATGCACGTGCGGGCGTCTGGTTGCTAATCGGTGCCGCAGAATACGGGTTCGTTATTATCTTTTATTTTTTGTTGTCATTACGGAAAAGCAGGTTTCTATGGTGGACTGCGGGTTAGGTCTTAAATCGGCAGTGAGGTCTCATAAATTGGTTGTTCGCGCCGATATTTCTTTTAAATAGCCCGGAAATAGCAAGACGATTTGCCGTGTCGCGGGAAATGATCCCAGCCGACGCCGAAACTGTGCCAGTACAAAATTTATTTGGTCTAAGGCTTGAAGATTTTATTGTTTATCCGCTTCCAGTACCCTATAATTATATATTCAGCGTTCCGGCGGGTGCCATTTTAAACTTTAGTGTAATGTTCACGAAAACTAACCCCACGAAGAACCGCCGGTTGTTCTTCCCGAAAGGAAGAATATTCGCGAAAAAAATTACACAGAACGTAATCAGGAATGATGAAGCGGAAACGAGTCATTTTCCGTAACGCATTGATCGGCAAATGCCAGCTCAATCAGCTCTGGCGAAAGAAGAATACCACGGAAATAAAGTAAGAATTAAAATTTTGTTCCGCCAAATGATTGAGCGGGGACGCTGAAAGGAATTCGTTGAATGCGGTGAATTTGTTGAACGCTCTTCCTGTGTGCTTATTTGTCGCTCTTTCCAGCGACGCTAGTGACGCCACGCGGAATTTTTCCGAAGTCGGGAGGCAGTGATCGGCGGAGGCGGCCGGCGGCACCCGTGCGGCCTCGCCGAAGCGAAAGGAAAATAGTAATCGAAAGTCGACAATGCCGTGTAAGTAATCAGAAAATATAGGCTGAACGAGCGCTCATATTTTCTAAACTTTCTTGAAGCTATGGAAACTGCAGGTAAATGAAAGAGTTTTGGGACTTATCGGTGTCTGCTGCGGAGAAAAACTGAAGTTTTTCAAGCCTACCATCACGTACGTGGGGCCTAAACTATTCTTTACTGAATAGTTCTTTTTTTAATAGTTCTTTGCTGTGAGGGCGCCGACTTTGCAGGCTCTTTGCACCTTGTGATAGCCTTTTTCGGATACTATTTACATTCGCTGCCGCATAATGTGTCAACCGATCTTCGCTTATACGTGGTTAAAATGGCCCAATTCTACTGCTTTCAAAGCATATAAGCAGCACAGGCGGTTCGATCCGCTTGCTTTTATTTTCAATTAAGAAACAAATGAAAACTTTTTGCACGCGAAGGCCAGAATCAAATTTGGGGATGCGTTTATTGATTAATGACTGAATATTTAAATAATTCTGTCGAAGCAAGGTGTTTTAGCAATGATACTGGTAGTTCGAATGCGAGCTCTTGAATGCGTTTGTTAGCCCCCGTTTTCGTTTTGGCAATAACCGGCAGTCAAATCAACATAACGTAATTTCAGCTAGGTGATTTCTCTTAAATTAATTATCACGAGCCAAAAGCGCACCTGTAAAGTACTGCGTGTATTTTCATGTATGTTTCAATATCACAAGTAGGCTTACAATTTTTTTTTTCATATATAATGCTAACACATTCATTTGTATACCACTTGATACGACGTAATAGGAGCCTCGTCTTCGCGGTTTTACTGCCCAAAGTCAAAACTAGGTTTTACGGCACCGAAGCAAAACAGAGCAATACGCACTTATCGCCCGCGTTTGGTGCGCATGGGCTTCTGCTTACTGTGTACAAACGGAAATGAACCCGCCTAAAGTAAAACGTGCACTGCGATTACGTTAACTGCAATAATGCCCCGAAACTTAGCGTTGCACATTGTGTGGCAGGTTGTTTGCCAAATAAGGCGGGATTGTTCTCAAACCACTTCAGTGCGGCCTGAGCCATGCACAGCGGATTGCCTCGCAAGCAGCGCTTTTTACGCCGCAGCAGACGCCCTGAAACGAATCGAATGTTGTCTCGTAATCAACAACGTATGCATGTGTTCATTTTTCAAGAAAGTAGTTGTTTCAAGTGGAACTAAGGTATTTTGTGCCATTATTTATGCTGGCGCACATGCTGCTACGAAGGCCTGATCACCGTCTCGTCCGCTATTGCCGTTTTTCGCAGCACCACCTGTAGGGGCTGGAAACAGCGAATACAGTTTCTGGCATGCCCAATGAAGAAAAAATTACAGCTGAAAATGACAATAGCGACAGAAAAAAAAAACTGACTCCAATTCACGCTGTGAAAGTGGTTGGAAAGCAAAGCTTTAAACGACACCCACAACAATTGCTCATGCAACGTCACTTGATCAAATTCACACACGTCGCTTTACAAAGAGTAAAACCAGAGATTCTGCCAGCCTTTACCTAGAATTCGTAGGGGCAGCGTCCCGCAGCAGCAGCAGCGTCGGCCACGGTCGCGCTAGAGCGGCGGAAGCCGTCGCTGTAGCCCGGTCTTGCGTCGGCAGAAAGAAAATGGAGAGGAGCGTCTTTCGAAGGGTGAGACAGCGAAACCTAGCCATCCTGATGTGCTAGCTCGGGGCTTCGCCACCATGCGACACAACCGCTGACACCGAAACAATTCGGCATGTCAGCGCAGTGATTCCCATTTATGCCGTTAAAACTAGTTAAAACTAGTTAGTTAGGAAGTTTAGGATTTGCGAGAAAGCTGAGGGAACTTTTATAATCGTTATTTATCAGAGCCAGTTGCTCCTTTCGCCTTTTGTAATACCTCGTAATTAAAACACAACCGAACTGTTATTCAGCAATTTAGAAAACGGAGTCCCCATTCGTGGCAAGCAGTGCGCAAAAGGTACCAATTCTCTAGCGGCCGCCGAATGTCTGTATGTGGTACATTTTGTTTCCCCGCCCTGCAAATCAATCCTTACTGTCTGTTTGCCGCACGACCACTTCATTCCGTCGGGTGCGGGTTACCCTGGAGGGGCTGTCGAACAAGTTAATCAAGCCGTGCGAAGGCAGCGCGCAATGGACGCGAAGCTGCACCAAAACAGGCCCAAAAAAACCGTCGTAAAGCAGACGACATAGCAGTGCTGTACGGAACGGCGTTCCTGAAACTAGTTCCTTTTGGTGGGAACGGAGGAACGCCATCGTTCCATTAAGAGTCGGTGCAACTGTAACGGTAACTGGTAAGGATTATGAAGGAACGGCCGGAACGGCGTTCTTTCTGCAAACGTTACATAGCAAGGATATGGCTGTGTATGATGTACAAAAATCCACGAGTGTCTACTGCCTTTTTCTTCCTATAAGCTGGCCAGTTTGTCCGCGCATCAGCGGAACGTGCTCCCTCGAAAGAACAATAACCACTCATCGGGCCGCCGCTTGTGCTTGCTTTCATGCCGGCTGAGCTTACACGGCGTTCGACGGGTGAATAGCTCAGCCGCGAGAATGCTTTTCACCTTTCAACGATGGTCTGGAGAGGCCTGAATACGCGTCTGGCCGATCGCATTGTTCCCTGCCGGGGAAAGGTTGTCTAAGTCCGAGCGGCGCTGCAGGTCCCCTGTGAAACCACCGTATCTGTATATTGTCAGGGGTTTTTACCGCATTAGCGCGGGCGAAGCGAGGGTATGTTGTCGGGGGAGTTGCACTCGCTGTGAGGTCATTCGAAAGGTCACCGGCCAGCAATAGAGCTGGGCGCGCCGCAGTGTCTCGGGTTGTACTGCTCTAAGTTACAGAATTCGCACGCAGTTCGTCACGGCGCGATCTGTCCCCGATCTGGCGGGAATGGGTCGACAGGAGTGCCCGGTATTTCACGTGTCGTGTGGACAAAGGACGGCAGTTTAGTCAGCGTTTGGCATAATTTCGTCGCGCGCCGTATGGGCAATACCTGAGAGAGGCCACCCGAAGGTCGACGGCAGGCGTTCAGAGTTGCTTTAGTTGGTCGGTTGCAACCTGTGTTATATTTGTATTTAATGAGTATCTGGGAGTTTGAGTGAGAGTGGGAGTCTGGATAACGTGAATATTTGTGTACAAATCTTTGGGTTTCGTAATTTAATGTAACGTTAATGTAACAACACGTTCCAATGTTCGAACTGCAACTGGAACGCGTTCCTTTTGAATAGAGGAACTTGTAACGGGAACTCGTTTCAAAATTGGGAAGAAACGAAGAACGACCTTTCGTTCCTGTTTTAGAGGAACGTGTACAACTGCGACAAAGCCGTACCCGACGCCGCCGTCGGCGAGCAGGCACTTCCACGCGGGGAACGCTGGGTAAATTTGCTGCGCCTGCTACAGTGGGCTCCGTGAGTGAAACCCTCCGCCGCCGCTTCCACCTCGTTGGGAGTTTGTTGTCCCGCACGCCACGAAAGAACCGTTGGCTGGTAGAGCTAGAAAGCGTTGCTTAAAAAGTTTCATGACCTGCGCATAAAAAGAAATACTTTGAATGAAATGTATGAACTGTTAAGTAACATTCGCACTCTTTTTATGAACAGTGGGAAGCGGCGCAATCAAGAAAAAAAAAGTACCACCCGATCTAGTAATACCACTTTCTCTCTCTCTCTTTCTCCCTCTCTCTCGCTATCTCTCTCTCTGCCATTTGCACTTGTTTTCTGCGGCAACGGCATTCAGAATGCCTGGTATGTTCGTTCACGTCTATTGCGAATCATGCAGGGCGCAAAGGGATGCCACATGGCCCAAGAGTTTTTATACGCCTCATGAGTTGAACAATTCGGCGTCGTCATTGTACGATGGCAGCGAAAATCCAGACACCACAAATAGTAAAATCCCTTCAAAAAGAAACGCAAACTTCAAGTGAAGCCTAGTGAAACATATAATGATTCGAGAAGATCCGTCAATATTGCGGTGATTCTCTCACCTGATTCTGAATACCTGTTTTAATTTTTCGTAAAATTTACTACTCTCTTGTCACAAAAACGGCCATGGCAGCCGGAAAATTGGCCAAATGTTTCACTTGGAGCTGTAATACTGAGCGATTGCACAAATCCTGTGGATTGGAACCCGAACGATCATCGCCCCAAACTGGCATTGTCATTGCTGCGGAAGTTTGAGAACGAGGGTAAGCGTTAGATGAAGTGTAACCATGATATCCATCTGAGACGCCTCAGACAATCACTTGTCTGGGATCCTTGTCACATTTACTTGGCTCTTTTAAAGGGAAGCAACATATGCTTATGCAAAGGGAAATACGGCAGTCCCGTGTACGCACAAAACTCTTCCGGCGCAACCACATGCGCATGAGCAAGAAAACCACGCCGGAGAGGAGTCAAAGTTAGGGGGGGGGGGGATTGGCTGGATTTATTGATGACGTAGCTTCACTCTCACGTCTACAAACACTGGTAAGCGGAAATGGCACATTGGATGGAGGAGAAAAGGAGTCTCTCGCAGCAGAGCGCGTGCGCAGTGAGCTACTGCGTGTAGGACATGCAGCTCAAGCGACAGCGGTGGGTAGGGGAGGTGGCGGGGCGGGTGGAGCAGCGCCTACAAGGACACGGCAAACAGCCCCTGCTGAAAATATGGCAACGATATCCGTACGACATGAATGATATCGTGAACATTTCAAGGGCATGACTTCGATGTCGCAGAGATTTCAAACGACATGTCGAAGAAGCCTCGACATGTCGATGTTGTATTGACGTCGTAGGGATTTCAATCACATATCGTTGTCCTCTAACATTGTAAAGGTCCGATGTCACAAAGACTTCAACGGCATGTCAAATAAGTGTTACGACATGTCTTTGACATGGTAAGGCCTTCTACCACATGTCGATGTGCTCCAACATCATAAAGGTCTGATATCGTGTACAGTCGAACGACATGTCAAAAAAAGGTCCACAACATGTTTATGGTATAAAGATTTCAACGACGAGTCGTAGAATTTCGGCAGTATGTCTTCAAGGTAGTCTTACGACGTGTGACATATCGCACAGATCAGCCCAGTGTGCCCTGTGATTTCTGTAACATATTGCAGACAACATATGTTCTGCCTTGTCAGTACTTGAAGGACGCAAAGTACAAGGTGCCGTACAAATTAAGTACTGTACAAAGTTCGGAGTAGCGGGCAGCAGGCCGGCTGCCCGCTACTCTGAATAAGGAAGTCCACACGTCATACATACTTGAGGAGGAGGCAGCTTACAATCAGCGACGCCGGGAGCAGAGACGGGAACGAGCTCGTCTACGCCGTGCCGATGGTGCAGCGCGGGCACAAGAGCAGGCAAGTGTATTAAAGTGCAAGCAGCACCAGTGTACAGAGGACCCTGCAGCACCGGCCGCACCTGCGCTGGTTAACCATCTGTACTGAGGGCATTGCCGCATTTTTTCATATTTTAAAGCGGTAGCTTTCTTAGTGGGACCTATGGCCTTCTGTCAAAAAACTAATGCACTTCCCCATAGACCAGTTGGTCGACCGAAAAGCTCTAAGATCTCGGGCACACGGCGCGTGCGTGAAACCGGGCTTACATTGCGTCAAAAAGGTTACTTGAAAATCGCTAGTAAGGAACGGTTATAGATAAGACATGACGCGCTTCGATCATGAACAAAGAGTGCAATAGGATACCTTTATCTCATAAACCACGTATCGGTGTACATCAAGATCGTTTGTAGATGCGTTCCCTTAGTGCGCGAAAAATGGCCGCGTGGTTTCGTTCTTCGTTTGCAGTTTGGGGCTTTGAAGGTTTGACAATTGATTGGGCGCACTTCTAGCGAAGGTTTTAAAGAACGTTTGACGCAGTTTTGATTTCTCAAAGGTTTCGCGCTTCCTTCAACTTTATTCAGGAAGGTGTGGTAACATTTTATTTTTATGTATGTTGGCCACAGTTCAGTGTACCCAGCCTTGACTGAGCATATGGCCAAGAGAAAACGAAGGAGGTATTCAAAGAAAACCAAAACACAACGATCAAAGTTCAGCACACACAAGGGAAATTGCAGGTTAAAGGAAATTTGTCTCTTTCCGCAGCTATAAGAAGTTTTACACACCGGTAACTGCCCGACGCCTCTAGCCGATCACATTACAGTGTAAGCTCGTTAATTCAACTCGCGTTAATTTGAAAAATCGGTTAGTTCTACCTGCGCGCATGGTCCCCACATTATATGCAGGAGACTATGAATCTGAACTCTCGTTAATTCAGGAAATGTTTGTCGCGCATCGGTTAACTCGACCTAGCGTCGCAGCATGCGAGCTCCACCAGTTGATGCACAGAGTCCCCCCCCCCCCCAAAAAAAAAAAAAACAAAAACAAAAAAAAAAACAAAAGCACCGCCAAGAGCAATGCTTCTGTACAGCTGAAAAAAAAAGAAATAACGCCTCCTGCAGGGCGACTTGACTCTCCGATTACTTATATAACATGGATGATGTCGGCGTTTCTGGGAAGCTGACCGATGAAGTAGTAATTCAGGACGTGATAGACGCCGAAAAGGGCGATTCGTCGGAAGGCGTCGATTGTGACCACCTGCCCCAGCCACCGAACTGCACGGTAAAAGAATCCACAGGAGCCCCGTTCATGCTGGAGGACTTTTGTGAGCAAATTCCGCGTGGCGCGTGGGCTACGGAACATCTGAAAGCTAAGAGATATTGTCGCCGCCCAAATTCTCCCGAAAAAAACAGACGATGATTACAAGCTTTTCTGGCAAATAAAAGTACGTCATGCTGGCGAAAATTTCGCGTTTTTGTTGTTCATTAGATTTTTCGATGATGGGATAGTTCGACAATTTTTCGCTATCCCAACAGTGACGAACTAAAGAACTTTTACTGTAATAGAAAAGTAATCAAATGGTGAACCGGTAGTTTGAGGAGGAAGGAGGAATAAACTTTATTTATGCGAGCCTTAGGGGCTGCTGTCTGGGCACCCGCCTGGTGGGGGGTTTTCTCTAGTCCGGGATATCCTGGCGTGCGCTGGTTACCCGGGCCCTGTCTACCAGGCTACGCTGGGAGGAGAGGTCAGGCTGGTCAGCTGTGCCACCCACTGCTCGTAAGTAGGTTGAGGATTGGGAGTAACGGACAGGGTTTGTTGACACCCCTATACCACATGGTATAGGGTGGCAGGATTGGGGCAGTATTTGCAAGATGCGGGGTATACGGTGGGGTACATTGCATGGAGTAGGGTATTGTAGGGGTAAGAGTTTGTTTGTAGTCGCCGGAGTATTGTACCTTCGGTTCTGGATAGGTGTGGGTGGGGTGCTGGGTATTGTTGGCGCCCGCGCCGGGAGTGGGCAAGTATATCGGCGTATTTTCTCAGGGGCGTAGGCTTCAGGATGTCGTCATCTTGTAGTTTGTCACCCTCTTGGGAAACGGCCCGGTGTGTATGCCCGCGGGCGGCGGCGTGTGCCGACTCATATCCTTTGAGGGTTTCGTGGCCAGGTTACCAGACAATCTGTAGTTCAGGAAGTCGCTTAATTTGTTTTAGTTAGCCAATGCTGGTAGGGATATTCGTCCGACCAAGAAATTGCGGCATGCAGCTTGGGAGTCTGTCAGTATAACTGTGTAGTTTTCGCAAGTGGTGGCAGCTGGGGCGATAGCAACGTCTTCGGCTGTTTCTATAGATTTTGTAATGGTCGTGACTGCGGTTAACTCTTTTCCGTTGGTGTCGGTCGCACTGGCAGCGTGGGCAGATTTGGGGGGGTATGGAGAGGCATCTGCATAGCGAATGAAGGGGAGGTGGTCGTACTGCACATGGATTGCTCGTGCTCTTGCTGCTCGTCGTGCCTTGTCATAGGTCGGATGCGTGTTACGTGGGATTGGAGCCACTCTGATGTGTTGTCGAATTGGTCCGGGAATGCGTGTCTTCTCGTCTTGCTGTCGTGGGGTCGAATGCCCTAGCCGGCGGAGGGTCGCTCTTCCCGTGGTGGTGAATTGGAGGTGTGTGAATTGAGAAATTCGGTGCGCTTCTTGGATTTCTTCCCACGTATTGTGGACGCCCAGTTGTAGTAAACTGTTTGTTGACATTTTAGGGGTCAATCCTAGTGTGGTTTTGTAGGATTGCCGTATCGCGGTGTTAAGTTTGTTTTTTTCGGAGGGTTTTAGGGCTAGGTAAGGAACACTGAATGTAATCCGGCTGATAAGAATGGCTTGGATTATGCGCAGAGTATCTGATTCTTGGAGGCCAAATCATCGGTGAGAAACTCGATGGATAAGATGGAAGTGGCAGAATTGGTTGGCCCCCCGACCTGTTTTTCGGAATAGTAAGCCCCAGAATTCGGAGTTGGGGGACGTTAAGAACGGGTTGATTATTGATGCTGAGTTCAGGATCCGGTATAGAGTTGGCGTGCTGTTTAGGTGTTCGTTTACACAGTGTAAGTAAGGCGGATTTTTCGGGGGCACATTCCAACCCCCGGGCTTGCAGGTATTGTTGTACTACTTGGATGGCACTTTGGAGGGCGTCTTGTTGGTCACCTATGGAGCCCGTAAGAGTCCAAGAGTGTGAGATCATCGGCGTATAGGGCGTGTCGCAGGTTGGGGATAGTTGTCAACAGAGGAGGTATATCTTTCATGCCGATGTTGAACAGTAGTGGAGACATCACTAAGCCTTGGGTGGTTCCTTTAGGCATAGTTTGGAAAGCATCGGAACGGAGGTGCCCGATTCCGGCTGTTGCAGTGCGATTGGTTAGGAATGCGGCAATATAGTCATAGAGACGTTGGCCGCAGTTAGTGGAGGCGTGACCTTGGAGGATTGCTTGATGAGTGATGTTGTCAAATGCTTCCTTGATGTCTAGAGCCAGGATCAAGAATTTGTGATGATTTGTAAGTTTGTCAATGATATCTTATTTATTTATTTATTTATTTATTTATTTATTTATTTATTTATTTATTTATTTATTTATTTATTTATTTATTTATTTATTTATTTATTTATTTATTTATTTATTTATTTATTTATTTATTTATTTATTTATTTCGAAATACTGCAGGCCAGAATGTGCCTAGTAGGAGGGGCAAGTGAAGAATGCAAAGGTCACTACTCGGTATCAGCAGCAGCAGCAACAACAACAACAACAACAACAACAAAACGCAACACTACCTGGAAACAACATAAAACAAAACAGCACATGAACAATATACATCATAAAGCCGATCAGAATGCAATATCAATCGTACCAACACACTGACACACCATCACTGTATTGCGTCAATACCATCGGTTCAACATGACAAGTGCTGCTCCAATGCTCTAGCAAAATTGTCAGCTGCTAGAATTGACCCAGGAAGTAAATTCCAGTCTTCTATAGTACGCGGGAAAAAGCTATTTTTAAATGAACTAGTCGTTGCGAAAATAGGCGCTAGAGCATGCTCTCGTGTGTGTCGCGTTCTTCTCGTGGTTAAGGGCTTAAGGAATGTAGGTATAGGCAATAAAACTTTCTTGGTCAGTGTATTATGAAGAAGCAGTAGACGGTTTAGTTTCCTTCTTGTTTCTAGTATCGGGATATTATTGTTGCTCATGAGCTGCGAGGGGGAGTCTTGTCGTCTGTATTTGCCATAAATGAAACGAACGCATTTTCTTTGGAGCATCTCAAGTTGGTTGACATCTTTTTTAGTTTGCGGGTCCCACACAGCACACGCATATTCAAGTTTTGACCTGATGAAAGTCTGATAGGCTAAGAGCTTAACATTACTCGGAGAATGCTTAAGCTTTCGCCTTAACAAACACAGCTTTTTAAAGGCTGATGCGCATATGTCGGAAATATGTTGGCACCATGTCAAATTTTGAGTAAAAGTGACGCCTAAATACTTATAAGACAAAACTTCTGAAATCACGAAGCCATGAAGGTGGTACTGGAAAACGCTGGGACACTTTTTACGCGTTATTCTTAAAAGGACTGTTTTTTGTTAGTTAATTTCCATATCCCAGTCTTTCTACCATTGTTCAACACTGTTAATAGCTTCCTGTAGTATAGCCTGATCATTTGCAGAACGAACGTTCATAAACAAAACACAATCATCAGCGAACAATTTAAAAGAAACAGGACCAGAAACCACCTCAGTTAAATCATTGACGTAAATTAGAAAAAGAAGGGGCCCCAGCACACTGCCCTGAGGCACTCCAGATGAAACAGACAGAGCATCAGAAACGCATTCCCCAACATCAACCAATCGGATCCTATTTTTTAAGTATTCATGAACCCAGTTAACCAAATACGCAGGAAGACCAATCGCCGCAAGCTTAGACAGCAGCTTGCAATGGGACACTTGGTCAAACGCTTTACAAAGGTCAAGGAACACAACATCTACTTGCCCAGCGCTGTCAAGTACCTTAGAAAATTTATGAGCAACTGTTACCAACTGAGTGACAGTAGAGAGACCTTTCCGAAAGCCATGTTGGAGGGATGATAAGACATTATTTCCGCTAAAAAGTTTTGAATGTAACCGGCTACTATATGCTCCAATAGCTTGCAACAAGCGCACGTAATGGATACCGGACGATAATTGGACACTTTTAACTTGTCTCCTTTCTTATAAACTGGCTTTATCCGCGCCTATTTCCACACTTCGGGAATTTGACTAGATAACAAAGAAGCCTGAAAAATCCTGGTTAAGAACTCGGCTAGCTGTAGCGCAATGCGTCGTAAAAAGGCATTAGGAATGACGCCTGGCCCAGGGCTTTTTCTGGTGTTAAGCTTACGAAGCATGGTTAACACTCCAGAGACACGAATTTCTGGGACTGTGGTAATGTCAAAATCGTAACCATGGTTCCTCGGAGTAGAAGCAAGAGTAAATACACTTTGAAAATACTGATTGAATTCTCGCGCTATTTGTTCACCCTCTCCGTAATAACAACGTCGTTCTTTTTAATTTTCTCAATCTTTTCCTTTTTCTCCTTAAGATGTTGCCAAAATCTAGAAGGATCGCTCCTTATAAACCTAGGGAGTGTTACATTAAAATAATGTGTCTTTGCTGCACTAACCATGTCAGCTAGAGATTGCTTTAACACCCGAAACATCTGCGTGTTCGTACGATGTTGGCTTCTGAGTCGCTTCAACTTCTGTTTTATATGCAAAATTTCACGACTGATCCAAGAATTTTTTAGATTCGACGTCTTTTTTCTTGAGGGGACTGTAGGTGAAGTTTGAAATAGAATTAAAAAAATATTCTTGATTCCCTCTTGGCTGTAGGACATCAAGTGACTTGCGAAAAAGCACATTTCGTAGTTCTAAACTTCTCTTGTATCGTGCATATTTAGTACGTATAGAAAAAATATTTATGAAATGCCTCGTTTTTACTTTCCTACACTGCACATTTCCAGATGGTTATATTTTTATCGCTATCCACTACCTAATGTCCTCATCCAGTGCTAATCGAACGTAACCTGCTCCTTACTTTCTGTTTTATTACGAAAAGAACGACGGGTAAGCTATCACTTAAGCAGGAATGTGACGTCTGCATGCGACTTCATCCTGCATTTTTCGTCATGCATCCTGTTGTCTGCAGTCTGTCAACCTTTGCGACACCGATAAGAAAAATTACACTTCATTTTGTATCCCTTTTCACACAAATCCCCGTCATGTCATTCGTCATTTTCTTTTGCCCTCGTCCTTACTTGCCTTTGATCACTTGCTCAAATAGTGTTTTCCTTCCACCCCCTCCCCCCTTCTCCGATTACTACAGCCCTATCGACTCATGTCTATCGACAATCGCACTCTCTTCGCTATAGCTGATTTCGCGTTACAAAGGCGTCTGTCTCACACGTTCAACGTAGATCGCTACGGCCTACTAAGCACTTTCGGCCATACACTTCCCCCTTTCCCCACTTGATCCAACGCCTCCCCTCCCCCCCTCTCTCTCTCCCCCCTCCCCCCTTCCTCAGCTTACGCAGACATGCCCGGCAACGAAGCTGCCCACCAGCATGCCCGAGGGATGACACACCGGGCTAGTCAGGAGTTCGGCCAGCAGTGGCAAGTGAGCCCCCTTTTGTCCTTGCAAGAAATCACGCATAACTACCGCCTGAAGCGAACAATGTACCCTCCTCCATATAAAAACCTCACAAAAAATCAAGAATGCCACCTTCAAAGCAACCAAACAAACACCTTTCCCCACACAACTAGAGCCGACATTCTAGCCCCAACCCTGAACTCCTCGCAAGGCCACTTCTGAGAGGCTCCAGGCAGGCTTTACTATACCGTGTGGGGCTGCGATGATCTTATCGCAGCCCCACAGGGGGAATAAGTTGGGCTTCTTGAACCCCACCCTACCCCTTGTGCCCTTCCCTCCCCTGAGCACTGGGAGAGAGCACTGTCCAGCTCGGACCCTGACCACCAGCCTTAGCTGGTGAAGAGAGCCCAAGAAGCCGGACGGTCTCAAGGGGTGCTGAAATAAGTGTTCTTCCCCAAGACTAACTGCTCCATAGGGACGTTTATTTCTCCCCCTCCTGTGAATAACGGTCTTACAAGAACAACCGTTTATTAATCACATATGGCATAAATAACACCCACTCATAGTGTCTTCGTAAAGAAGGACCATGTTTTTTTTTTTTTTTTTTTTTTATGAAACAGGCCCTCCTTCACTCGGCCCTCCTTAACCCGGCATAATACACACAGGCAACGGAGGGGTGCCGGAGAACTCTTCACACTAAGCAGAGAATGCACATACACAAATACGACATAAATTATTTTCTTTGACGCTTAAGGCCGGAAGCACTACCTCAGGCAGCCTTCCTACTTATCGACGTTTCGAAATTCCACGAGCATTAGGCAGGTTGAAGCGCTTAAGTAAAGCACGTCCTTTAAGCGCATTACCTAGACCGTCGACGTAATTTTGTTTTCAAATAAAGCTGATTTTTTTTTAAGTGCGCTGTAAGTTGTTGACGACACTGCTTTGCAAAAGGGATACTTGTGTGTATGGCTGGAAATACTGTGTGGTGTTTTGTTTGGGTTTCAGGGAATACTTGCCAGTTTAGGGTACGTGCAAAGACTAGCTGTCAGAGCACACCGTTCTGCTATATCCTGAAGTATGGTGGCCCCATGAAAACATCACTAATTACGCTTGCTCTTCGGTGACAAAGCCTAAAAAAGAACTTGCCTTATCTCGATGTGTCAGCAAAATATATAACATTCGGATAGATTTTACAGAAAAAGACTAACTTTTCTTGACTAACATTTCACCATGTTCATTGGCTGGACCCTGACAGGCGCAGTAAAATAGATACAGCGCAGAAATACAAGAAAACGTTGAACCACTTTAATCCAGACAACTCACGCGCAATTGTCTTATTTCTCAGTAGAAAACACGAGAACGTGCAAGTCTTTTTCAGCATCATTTGTGTTCTTTGCAGAACATCTTCAACGTCAACTGTGCAGGAACAGCGACACGAATTAGGAATTTGATGGATGGCTGCGAGACAACTCATTTTTCCTAACAAGAATAAGTTACAAAAAAAACAGTCATGGCGGTTGATTATCGGCTGTTATGAATCTGTCTCTTTAAATAGTCTGTTGCTAAGGCCTTGTGGAAATTCTCTTCCCTTCGCTTCCAGACTCTTTGTTCGTTCGTCATGATTGTTCCATGCAGCCAGCGTGAAGTGTTCCTGATATCCAACTATGGCTGTTCATATTGGTTTCATTTATCTCAAAGATGGCCCTTTTTCTTGGGCAATGTAAACACGGGAATTTGTTTTGTCTTTGTCTGTTACCGGAATCATCCAGGAACGCTACGAGTGAGTTGGCTCACCTCACTGACTCATTTGTCAAACAGTTTATCAGCAGTGGCTGATGGGAACTCTTCACCCCTCCGCATGGCTCTGGGGTTGCCCAGCTGTTTTGTAGCAATGAAGTTGCGCGCTTGTTTACAGCGAAGATTTGTTTGCCTCTTCTCCCGAGTTTTCGGGTGCTGCTGCTGCTGCTGCCGTGATCTTGCTGAACGTGCCATTGTGTTTCTTACAATACCACCACACGGCACTAGTTTCGGCGCACCCCGAAGTGTGGCCGCCGCGACGGCGCTTCCAAAAATATGGCCGCGTATCTGCTCCTTCCATTGCAAATGCTGTCAAAAGACGATAGTCGTTATCGGTGTTTGCGAAGTAAATGCCTCCCTTCGCTTTCCCGCTCACCTCCAATGTTGTTCCTCTTGCGTCGCGCTCCTCCCAAGGTAAAGACGCCAAAGGTTTGCTTAAATCATTTTAAATTTCCCGCGTTTCACTGCTCCAAACCGGGTGTCTCTATGCGAACGCTGCTGTACGGCGAAGACGCGCGTTAATCGAGGCGCCCTACTTCAACGTTTATAGAACCGCGTTTGCCTAGTCCACATGCGTTGCAAGCAGAACGTGGAACCTATCTAGTGGAACCTTGCGTAACTGTTGCCAGTTGATTTCTTAAAATGACGCCAGAAGCTATAGTGGCGCAGGCGACAGCAGGCGAAGGCGGAGTGAATTCTTTTTCTTTTTTTTCTTCTTTTTCTTTCTATTTCTTTTTTTTTGCCATCGCAATAATCAATAATTTTTTATTTAAGAAAACGTTGCAGATACCAGTCATGTGTTGGTTGATGTTTTGCCTCAAATATGCCGAATATTTTGTTCTTGCTGAACAATGCTGACAAGTATCAAGTGGGTTTTAAGATTCGGCAGTTTAGAGAGCTATTGCTTATATAAACTTGCCTTTCAAGAATTCTGTTAAGTTTTGGCCGCATAGCTTAATCAAGGGAGAGACAGACAGACAGAGAGACAGAGAGACAGAGAGACAGAGAGACAGACAGGCAGACAGACAGACAGACAGACAGACAGACAGACAGACAGACAGACAGACAGACAGACAAAAATGTTGGAAGTTAAGTAGTCCAAGGAAGGCTCCAGCATTTAAAAAAGATTATGAGCACCACCTTCTTTCTGTTCTTTTATGCAAGAGCCTACGATGTGAAGAAGGCAGTGCTTATTTTTTATTCCTGAAATTCTGAAATCAACCGCTATGCAGCTTGAAAGGTCCACTGGTCAATTCTCCCGCGATCCCCTTCAACCTGATTGGGACTGAACATGAGAAGTCCTTGTGCGGTGCATATTGTTTACTGCACAAGTGCATAAAAATCCGCCAGCACCACAATTCAGTACACGCGGTGGCAGCAAAGCTAGTTTAGGAAGAAATGCACTATTCTGAACACAGCCAAACATTAACGTACGGATTCATATTGAGTGGTGGACATTGAATTTCATTTAAAAGTCCAGAGAGGTAGGATCTGGATGGAAGTTCATTTTCACAGGAACATCTTTCCTGTTCCAAATAAGCTCCCATATAGTTCTTCTATTTCCCGGAACCACTGAACAAACACAAAGGGCCCACATGTCCCTCATGGAACAAAGCTTTTGGGCAAATTGGTGCATTATGATTGTAAAATAGAGCGCGACTTGGACAACGACAGTGACAGTAAAAAAGGACGACGGGACAAGCGCTTGTCCCGTCGTCCTTCTTTACTGTCGTTGTCCAAGTCGCGCTCTATTTTTCAATCGTACCGCATCTCGCTGTTATGAAGGCCCCACGCGTCAGACGCCGAGCGAGCAAAGATGCGGGAGGTGCAAGAGGGGGGCGTTAGTACCTTCAAGTTGTCGTTTCGAGGAATTTCAATGGTCGAGCAGGTGGATTCAGAACGGAAGGGCTGGCAGGGAAGTGTACCGAAATTGTTTGGGCCTGTGTGGTCCGCGCAAAAGAAGAAGAATCGATTCCATTCATTTTGTTGGCATATGCTTGAATCAATTCTAATTCACACGGGGAAATATCCGTCTTGCGGAAGCCCTACGGTTTAACGAGAAGGCACAGTAAGTACACCACAGGGCTGTAGGCGTGACTGATGAAAGCACATCGCAATGCTGGTGGAGGGAAAGCAGAGAAGAGAATATAATGTAGTATAGCTACCATTTGTCGTGAACTAAATCGAATTTAGAGAATATAGCGTTGAATAGCTACCGTTTTTTTTTGTACGCACAACATAATTTGAAGCTACCGCAATAGCTGCGTTGAAACTAAGATGGGAACATATACATAGGCGGTATTTGCTATGGTGAGAAGACACGACACCAACTCCATACAAAGGGGATACCAGAGCAATCAGTAAATCAATTACTCAACCTATACGTTCTTCAGTTACCTCCCCGATCAATCAATCCCCACTATGGGGACAGCGCTGGTACGTTCGGCCGAACGTGTAGAGAATCTGCAGCTCGAACAGAATTATCAACGAAGATCTCCGAAGATAAATAGTTTAGTACAGTAAGTTTGATCGAACAAAAAACGCGGTAAGTGGGGGCAAAATCTCACTTTAGCTTGTCTGAAGGCCAGAATACATGGAGCGAATACGCCGCGAAAGACGACGAACAACGCCCGGCGGCGCGCGCCCGACGCTCGCCGGCGGAAAAAAACGTCGTCCGCCGCCGATTTAGCAGGGTCAGCAAAGTTCGTCGTCGGCGGAGCAGCGGCGAGCGGCAAACCGAAGGAACCATTTAGGTCTTCCGATTTCCCCTCCACGGCGTATGGCGTGTACAGGCAGCTGCAGAAGGCCGCTTTGGAAGAGTTCGATAGACGTGCGCTTGTCCCGGGCCTACTCGAGTTCAAAAAACGGATTGTACATCTGAGATCGATTGAGGAAAATGATGCTGCACGAAGTGAAGTCCATGCTTTTCTGATAGCCCAAACCGCAAGCGCAACACGGTCCCCACCCAACTACCGTCGCTTGTGTCGCCGAGATAGGCATGTACGATAGCTTTTATTAGCTTAAATAAAGGCGATCCGGCTACGTAACTTGCATTAACAGCAACATGGGGCCCGTCTTCAAGAACGGCGTGTGAAGAACAGGCTCTACTACTGCGAAAGCCTCTCACATACAGCGAAAGACTAGAAGCAACCAGCCGTGTGTATTCAGAGCCGGGCTTGACTACCTCTACCTTGCACCGTAGCGTCAAATTCTATACCCAACGTCGCCGATTACCGCCCGATCAGCCTCTTCTCAACAGATTACAAGATCGTGGTCCAAATTCTCGCCGGACGGCTGGAGAGCGCATTGAGCGCTGTAGTTGGTCCGCACAAGACATGTGGTTTCAAAGGTCAGTCCTTCAATTCCAACTTACATCGCATGAGGGTAGGCGTCGAGGCGGCAGAATCAGGTCTGCTACCTCTGGCCATTGTTCAACTCTACCTGAGGGAAGCTTTTGATCAGGTGGACCACAATTTTATATTGGATCTCCTCCAACACTGCGGCATCGGTGACACAATGATCGAGTGGATCAAACCTTGCTACGAGGACATTTCTATCTGCGTAGTAACAAATAGGTCTGTTGCCAGGGCTGCCCCATTTCACCCATTCTATTCACTCTCTATCTTGAGCCACTGTGCTTTATGGCCCTCGCCTCCGAGGTCATCAATGGCCTGAAGATGGGAGATGAGGAGCTCCGTGTTCTCGCCTATGCGGACGACGTGGCCTTTATTTGCACACATGGATCACAAGTGGGCTAGGTAATTAGGCTGGCAAACCAGTTTTGCCGCTTTTCGGGAGCAGAGCTAAACCTACTTAAGTCGAGGGGAGCCTGGTTGGGTGAATGGGCCTCGAAACCAAGTTGCCTATTTGGAATGGACTGGGAAGAGGAGATGTCAACTTCAACCAAAGCGCCGCAGTCACAAATCGGTGGAAACACAAACTGTCAGCGGTGGAAAGAAAGCTGAAACCATGGAGAAACAGAAACATCGCTCTGTCAACGAGGGCCCATTTATGCAATGTGATTTCATACCCCGCAGTGCTGTACGGGGCCCGCATAACTACCATTGACGCAGACACCCTGAATAAGCTGCACCGGTTCTGGGCGGTATTTCTCTGGCGTTCCACCTTCGAAACCATACGCCGCTCAAAACTCTTCTGGAGCCTAGAAAAGTGTGGGTTGGGGCGCGTTAACGCTGAGCTCAAACCGACTATTCAACGATTCTTGTACTTTCTGGGTCTACGCGATCCGTTCCTAGTTGCAGCCACGCAGTGCCTGTGTACCAGACATGTCGCCCCGTGGCTCGCCACGACAGCATCTCTCTGCTTTGACACGCGCGGATCGAGCTCCTACAAAGAAATCGCGCTAGCCTTAGCCCTGCTCGAGCAGCATTTCTCTTGGGATTATCTGCTCAAAACACAGCCCAGGAAACTGTACTGGGACCTCGTGGAGACGGTCCTGCCGCCCCCTCTCAACCAACAACCCCCAATACCCGACGATGTCTTGAAACGAGTAAGACGACTCCCTGTGCCCACCGCTTCAAATGACTTTGTCTTCCACCTCCACGTGAGAGCGATGCCCGCAAAGGCGTGCACATTTGGAGGATAAGGGTTTCTTCCTCCGTGGCGGCGCGGGTTGCCTCCTCTGTGGAAAACGGGAAACGGCAGAACACGTCCTCAAAGATTGTAAAACCGCGGCCCTCTTCTGGGGCGAGCTGCAGACTTGTAAACCGAACGATTGGACCTGTCGTGGTCAGGCCTCCGGCACCTGAGTGCGCCCACAAAGAAAAGGGTGCTTCGGGACTGCGTGCTTTTCCTGGGGCTACACTCGCTGCGGATGCAGTGGAGTGCGCTAGGAACCCCAGGCCTACCTTGCGGCACTTCACGGAAAAGGCTGAATGGACAGTGAGCGTGTTTGGGGCATCAGGTTCTGACACGGAGCTCCGCTACTTACTGCAAAAAGGATTCCAAGCACTGCAGCTCTTCGAAGAAAAAGAGATGCATCACCGGCAGCGGCTGTGATGTTGCCCCACTAGTACGTTGTAGAGACGATTGTGGCCTCTGAACAGGCGTTGTATATCCTTGCCCAGAGTTTAAACCCCCATGGGAACATGTTACCTTCCCACAATTCTCTGTTCACGTACTCTGATATTACAGTGTCTCCGAATGTCATATCTTCCTGCTTGTTTGTTCTTTGTTGCCACCGCAGTCCCACTGTGTTGCGTAGTTTGCGGCTCAAGTGAAGGCTCGCCTAAACGTGGTTGAAGTTCCTGTGGCGACCGTATGTACGCGTACCAGCGTCGGTCAACGCCTCGAGTGTGCCAGCGCATTGTGTATATATGTATATCTTTGTAAATAAATGTTGTGTTTGGCAAAAAAATCTGTGTAGATGGAGTGGAAGTAGAGCGCCAGTTCCATGTTCTGGGAGTCACTTGTTCGAATCTCCCCGTGGGATGTCCCTTCTTTTTTACAGTAAAGCTCTCTATGGATAGGTTCCAGCATATCGTCTCCGGCAACATAGTGATGTAGACAAGAATCGCACGCGAGCGTAGCGCCACGTTGCGGCGCCCAGTCTAATCCCCGGGATCGTAAAAGTGCGCCACATTTTCAAAGTATGTAAAAACTCAAAGAAAACAAAAACACGTCCTAGGGTCTTTATATTTTAATATAGAACGTCTTATATTTTCACTGGATAAATTTCTTCCCAGCAATGCATTGGTGTTTAGAGGCGAAGCCGGCTGTAACGAGATCGTTGTAAGCTTGGTCTTTGTGAGGTGGCTTTCCCACATTGAGTGTTCCACAGTGAACCACGTTCATCTACGGAGAGAGTATGATTGTAGAAAGTGGATCTAACTCTTTTTATATTGTGACTATTCAAAAACAAATTATATGACAATTAACCGCCAAGATGACTCTAACAGTACACATAGTTTTATTTAGTTCTCAAAATTACCTAGTTCCCGGTGAAGTTGTAAATATTATGGAATTCTCGTCTGCTGTCAATACATGCGCTTATACGGGAGGGAAACGGACAGCCCCGTTATTGCCCGCCGGAATAAAGCTCTAGTCCGCCAAAGTTTCCTTCCGGTAATTAACCAGGAAGTATTCTCAATCGCAAATTCCAAACAAGCGCGTATTGCTTCTTGCACTCCTTAACTACGACCCTGTCAAAGCATATGTCGCTCACGTTGAGGCTCGGCACCACAGTTTTGCTGGTCGTCCTTCTTCCCAGAGTGGAAAGGTACTGTTTTTATTCAGATGGTTTCATGAAGAAACACCGGAAATACTTAAATTGTAGTTGGCTGGTACGACCGATCAATGACTGAAACAAAGGGAACTATTGCAGGCAATTATTCGCGGAAATTGTCGAAGGAAATACGATCAAGACGCAAATTCACTCTAATGAATCACAGTCAGTGGCGTAGCCAGGAATACTTTTCGGGGTGTTGTACGTCACAAAAAAAAAGGCAAATGACTGATTACCTATGCGCAAACATCGTTTCATTTTCATTTGCTTATCTAAATTTCTCATTTTGTTTTTACATAAATACCGATGCAGAGTGTGAACATTCTAGAGAGAGAGAGAGAGAGAGAGAGAGAGAGAGAGAGAGAGAGAGAGAGAAAACTTTAATGAATACTGAAGAACTCCGAAGTGCGGAAGGGACACAGGAGGGAATGCAGCGCTCAGAAAATTAGGGGGTGTTCTCACACCAAGCATCACCCCCCCCCCCCCCCCCCCTTTCAAGTGTAGCCTCTTAGCTATCCGGGGTGATGGTTACTTCCGGAGCAGGCAGCACTCCATACCTGCATGGGTTGGGAACAGAAAGTCAGACGAAAAAGAGGGAGAAAGCGAGAGACGTTTCCCGTGGACGACGTTGCCGCGCAAGCCTGCAGTGATAATGAGTCAGCGTTTGTCGGTGTTGCTTTTTATACGCGCGGTTCTGAAGGAATAAACGGAGGCGCTGGCTTGCTAATGAGATCAACTGACGTCTGGCGTCGGAAAAGTAGGCCGCGGCCGTGTTCAAGTGTATATCTACAAAAAATGGCTATTTTGAAGTCCAGGTGGCCGAAAAAGGCCACTGAAGGTGCATTAGCGTCCTTTTTTTTAGCTGCCTTCAATGCTTTTGAGAAGTGAAAACGCATATTTCAGCAGGAGAAGCGCCCCCAAGTCACGCAGAATCGTCAAATGACGTAGAACTGAAACGGGAAGCTCCTTCACTGGGTCTGTTCACTGAACGCCGCCGTTGATTCTGGGCATGCAGGCAACGTAGCGGTGGCGCGGCGGCGGATGCCGTGTCTTCGCTCCATGTAGTACAACCCGGCGAACAAACGGCGTCGTGCGGCGGCGGATTTTCCGCCGCGCGAACTTCGTCGTGAAAGTTCGCTCCATGTATTCTGGCCTTAACACTAACGTACAATGGGAAACTAAAATTTTATTGACGCCATAGAATGGACTCCGAAGTCAAGAATGCCCACACAACCACGCGAAGGCTGGATAAACATAACATGCAGAGGTAAAGAAGATTAAAACGAACGCGCCAATTTTCGATACAGAACAAGCGTGGTCCAGTAGATATGAAATTAAGAAATTGCCGGTGAGAGATTCTGCATGTTTTGATTCGTACAAACTGTCCAGACCGTCAATCCTCGTTAAACGAATCTGCGTGACTGATGTATCGCAAATCAAATCTAGCGACTCGTGGACGTCAAGCCTTTTATGTCTAAGAAAATTTGTGTCCTGTCGGAGCGATGTCACCAGCCTGCTTCTAAGCTGTGCTTTTCGTAGCTACAAACAATGGCAGGGAGCGACACAGATCAACACGCTCAAGCTGCATTATTTCAAGCCTGCACGTTATCCGCGCAGATTATCCCCCATGGAAGTACTGAGGGACATCAATCGCAGACACACATCAGCACTTTCGATGAGAAAATATAGAGCTCATATTTAAATGTAGGCTTTGCTGCAGTGTGGCGCCCCCTCTAACTGCACAAGCGATCACGGAGCGCAGCGCGACACATCACGCGAGTACTTGCCCTGGCAGGTGACATTAACTAGATATCTGGAACGCCGGGCCCCATCAATGAACCTACCGCATTAGGGGGGGGGGGCGATTACGTGAGCGCTTTAACACTACACTGAACATAGTGTTAAAGCGCCCAATCATTCTACCCTATCATTATACACTATCACTCTACCCAATCATTCTACCCTATCGATACAATCATTCTACCCTATCAGCGGTTGTGGACACAACACAAGGTGCTTGCCCGCATGAATGGTGATGACGATGAAACGATGATGATGATCAGTTCAGTTCAGTAAGGACGCCTCTTGACGTGTTTTGCTCGTACCAACAAAGGGAGATATGCTAGCACTAAACCCTTGACTTTTTCCCAGTTGGAGCTTACGGGTAAAATTGAATTTATTTCCCAGAAAAGAAAATGGGGGCGTAAAACAAAAGAAAGTGCACAGTAATAGAACCCGAATTGACCATTAAAATGGCTTTTTTAGCAATTCAAATGACTTGTTGCCGGTACATAAGCTTGAATGAAGTCACGATTTCCCCTTTTCACGTAACCAAAATTGACTTCCCCAAAAATTGAGTATCTGACAAGCTGCCTACTACCCTCGTCATTTTCGCCGTCTTCATGGATAAAGGAGGCTAACGGAGACTCAACGTAAGCGTACATAATGTCATATGTCGTCTTCCTCTCCATGGGGCTATTCAGAAATAAATAATAACAATCTCTATAATAACGTCATTTTTATCGACGCACAATAGTGACAGCATGGTAAATTTTTACGATAATAATTGCCCTCGTCGTATGTACAGACATAAGCACATTCTGCAGCAAGAACAATAATCTTCATCGCCGTCATTCTCTTCGTAACCTCAAATCACTGGCCTAAAGCTTAAACCTTCTCGAAGTTCACTAGAAATGCAGGAACGTTCAAGGGAAACCGGTAAATAGCGTTATATCTCACATACACGATCACTCAAATTTGTTTCAGTGTCAAAAGGAACAAAAAAGGTATTATACAGATGAGGGTCTATTACTAATTTGTATACAGATAGGTACAAACTCGATAGGTGCAAGACTGGTACATCTTGGGTACACACAGAATGTGCCAGTAGTATTCCTTTCTAGTAAAGGGGGGTTAAGATTAAAAGAACCCTTAAATGCGGTTAGGTGTACACAGAATGTAGCAGTCTTGTGATTATCTAAGAAGGAAATGTCTCCTTGTCGGGAGATAGAAAGAAGTAGCAGAGACTAGTCTATAATTAAGCGGTCGATGTTAGCTGGACAGTCACCTAGCTTTTCTACGTCACATGAAGGTAACAACTGGTATTGGGGGAAAAGAGATACAACGGTAAACATTAGGTTGACGACGGGGATATTGTTAATATTCTGCACGTACGCATAGAGTAAACTACAGACTTCGGTATAGTCCTGTGACTCACAACTAATTTAACAGACCTTTATTTACGCCCGACGGTTGTCTGCGACAAAGCCCCGGGACTAACAGGTCCGTCAGACGATGCCACTGTTCAGCCCACTCAGGCAATGCTCATGAAGTAGGATCACCGTTCTTGATGTCCTCGATCCAAGAGATTGGCCGAGAAGTTGATAGTTAACCACTATTATGACCACTGTTGCATCCATCGGATTCCTCGGGCACCCTAACTCATATTATCTTGGAATGCACGTTTAACCCAGCCCTTCCCCCGTTCCCTACCTAGAGCCGCGGGAAAACCATACTACAAGCTCCGACTTGTACGCCCAGATATTCCTGGCCTCCAGAGCTGAAACAGCCTTGCTGTCACGTGGTCTTCTCAACTGAGGTCTCCACTTCCAAATCATCGAACTCAAATTAAAGGTTTTTGACAACAGTAACTTCATTGCCGCAAATGTATTGACTAATAATGGTTGCTCTCTACGAAGGCAAAGACTTCGTAGTCCTTGACAATGCTCTGCTAATTAACTGCGCTCTAATTGTTAATTAACAGAGCACTGACAATGCTCAGTTCACTAACCAATACACTAGAGAAAATATTCAGGACAAAACTTCAGTTTGCTGTGAAGAAATTCAGTTTAATCAAGCCTGAGTTGAAATTAAGTTAACCTAGTTTAAACAGGTTGCATTAGTTAAAAGGGGCGTGGTCGTGCCTGCCACGTAAAAGCCATATCTTCATTGCTAACGAACGCATGATCGCACCAATTTTATCTTTTATACTTATTCTCGCCGAATGAATAAAAGAGATGTTGAAATGCTTTTCACCAGCTGCCCCGATACTCACTTCCGACGTGTGTGCCAGGACATGTGCCAAGAATAACCATGGTAAACATTTGCAACATTCAATTCTCTTGGAGACGCGGCACTCCAAGACTTTTTTGCCCGTCAAAATGGCCCGATTTAAGTAGGATCTACGTGCACGCCAGTCGTACCAATTACCTCACCGTTAGTTCGTGTGAATACACAGCATCGGCTGTACTATGCAGCATCACTTGAAAAACGCGATTGTGCACCTGGTACCGACGTGGTTGGCCAACAGAACTAAAGTTCCTGCGTCCGCAGTCTCGAGCTATCAACACGGCGTAATTCGCGGTACGTGTAAATTTAAAGCAGTTAAACTTAGCGAGATTTGAACATATCAAGGAAAAACTGCTGCTAGCTAAATTTACGAGTGTTGCCTAGCAGTTGCATATCCTTGGACATCCGTCTCGCTTACTGTATGCATTTTATTGTGAGTGAATTGAAGCCACTCACAAAAAATATGTTTACTGGATGAGAAAAAAAACCACGCTCCATAGAAAAGAACATTCTAGGGCCAAGGACGGAGTAACGCTTCAGGACTTTGTAAATGTGCAAAAGGCTGGAAAGAGGCTTCCTGAAAAGTTGAGAGAGATAGCCTGGAGGCGTGGTCATTAAAGAGCCCGACGGTTGCTATCACCTGCGCGCCTGCGAATCACCAGGATCAAAGATCCGGGTGCCGGCAGCCCGGTGTAAACGAGCTCTTAGAAGTATGCCGCACGGAAAAGCAAATCCAGGCGTGTCAGAAAAGTTGCGAAACTGAGGGCTGCTTAGGAAGGCGAGAAAACGTGATAACGTAAGCAACGCGTTTGGTCTTTCACATCTGGCTTTACAAGAACCTTTGAAAAAACAAAAACCTGCTGTTTCTGCTTTTTCACGTCAAGCAAAGGTTTATTCACTTTACTCCTTTTGTTAGGAAAATTCTAAAGGGCGTATATTTTACTGGCGGGCGCTCCTATGGTTAAGCCGGTAAAGCTTATTACAGAAACTTCTATTCATCCGGGCATCACACGATGATTGCACTCTTGCAACGCACTCAACACTTAAAACAAGCTCTCGTGTGATAAAAGAAAGCGCAGTGATGCTCCCACGCACGCAAACGCATTTGACTACTTCTTCGGGTTCTCTAGGGCGCATGAAAAGGATAGTTGACTTTTTTTTTTTTAAAGAGTACTTGTCAATTCCGTTCAATGCAACAAAAGAACCATTCACTTCAGCAGCCAGCCGCAGAAAATATGGTAGCATAAGCAATAAGTGAGGAAGTGAGCCTGCTGCAAATCCTTACGGGACTCTCGGAATATGCCTAGGTGTAAAGAGGGATATCAATTTTTGGTCAATACCCCTGATGGTACAAGCAAGATGGGGACAAGCACGGGTCACGTTTATTTACAGATACAGGATGATCCTACAAACAGCCATTTGTTTCTCTCATTTTTTTTCCCTTTCTTTAGAATAGTGTGCAATAAGGGTCTCTCTCCCTCTCTCTCCCCCTCTTTTTCTCGCTCTCTCTCTGTCTCTCTTCCTCGTTTTTCATTTTCTTTTTTCAGTTCACGCAAACTTCGGATATCTCGATAAAACATTTTTTTTCTGATTTAACAAGTAAATTCTTATGCATAACTTTTCAGATCTACGTTTAATTCTAAGGAATTCCAAGTCAGCCTTAAAACTTTTGTAGCTTGGATTTCGCGTAGATAAAGCTTGCCAACGGTTCCTATCTCTCCTTCAAAAGCTACATGGAAACGGCCTTAGCCTTCGCTTCCAGTGGGTTCCTTGCCACGTAGGAGTGCTTGGAAACGAAGCCGCGGAGAAGTTGGCTCGTGAAGCGACATCGTGTACTCACTTCCGGAAAATGGCTCCAGACGAACGGCGCATTTTAAGAAACATCATTAAGCAATATTTGCGATCTCAGTGGCGACCACAACACCAACACCAACCTTGTGTTACCAAAGGAATTAACAGGACAGAGGCATCCTTACTGTTCCGCATCCGGACCTACTCTGCGAGGACACTGGCGTGGCTTCAAAAGCTGAACCTTACCTCCTCACCCCTGTGCCGAACGTGGGTTGTAACAGGTGACGTCGGACATTTTTTTATGGACTGCGGAGAGCATGCGACGGAGGGGGTAGCTTTGTTTAAAGAACTTGGGCAGAGAACCGCTCTGCATGCCTCTTTGGACGATGTCATTTTCCCTAAGGCCATTGGATCACACAGAAAGGCATTTTGCCCCTGGCCCTCCGGTTTTTGAGAGACACAAGCCTTAGTGACTCCTGGTGATGTCCCGCGCATAGTGGTCGAAAGGTGTTGATCGGGGGAACGATTGCCGGCATACCACGCAATCCTAGGTCCGCCCGTTAATAAACGTCACCTCCACATACGTCGTCGAAGGTGTAGAGGAGTTTACACCGCATAGCGTGAAACATCGTCTTGCACCAAGTCACGATGATAATGGTGGTTACGTACAATTTGCCGAACCGTACCGAAACACCGCCATGTTCCTCGTGCGGAGGCAGAAATAAATAAAAATTTACCCCATCTTCCCGCGAGGGGAACCATGGGGTAGATGCGACGCATCGGGAGTTTCCGTTGCGTTTACGTTATGTTAGCTTGTTCATTATTGTTGTGTGTCCATATTTGTCGGGGTGGCAGGTGCTTGTTACGGTTGCGCCGACCATCGTGATATCAGGCCTGTTAGTCTCCATTTCAAATCATCGGCGGTCACCGGAGGATGTCATCGGAGGAGCGCCAGCGGAACGACTGAGCGGAGTGGCGCAGTTACCGCGTTTATATGTACGGTGAGGGTAATGAGAGAAAGCGGCGCAGAGCAGCGCATGTGCATGTGTTAACCCGCACCCAGGCACAGCTGGCACGGCGACGGAGCGAGCGCAGCCGAGCGCTAACACGCAGATGGCGCTGTGGTGAGAGCGGCGCTAGCGCGCAGCTGGCGCGGCGACGAGAATGGGGGAGGGATGCGGACGCCGCCGGACTACGCCGGAGGGACAAGGCGGGTGAAAGAGATGCGTCGCATCTAAAAAAATGTCCCAGTGTTACACGCGCTCGTTTGTGCTAGTTCAGCTAAGAATCAGCTGGCAATATACATGTGCTTCCGCACCTTAAATCAATTATGGCACTCCTTTTTTTTCTCGCTGCGTTTATTTTGCCGAAATGTGAATTGACAAGGTTTCGTGTTTTTTATTTTAATCATGTTACCAGCAGAATGTCGCATGAAGGTGATGTCTATGGCGTCATGGACTGGAGAAGCCGGCAAAAATTGCAACCACCGCTTTATTGAGCTCTTATTTATTCAACTGGCTGGGGCATTGCGTACGGTGAGCTGATAAGGCCAAGGTCAATCCCCACTAGTGGGTGTGCCTCTTTTTACGGAGAAAAGAAAACAGCAGGAATGGCATCAGCCTCTGTGTCCTGGGTACCGGCGAAGCTGGCCCGAAGTCGCTAATTCATCCACCACTGACGATGCCCTGGCTTGGTCGCCGCTTCTTCAGCGACGTCGCGCCACGCCGGGCCAAGCGCTACGACGACACCGCAGGCCGTGGCTTTCCGTGGCACTGATTGCTCCCCCAGGCAGCGATGCACGGCCCGGCGGCCTGGCCGGCAGGGCATCTGCTGCTGCTTCTGCTGGCCCTAGTGCCATGCCTGTGCGAGTCCCCGCGTGGCCGTCGCGAAGTCCACAAAGAGGTTCAACCACTCGGTGGAGGGGACGGCGGTAGGCCCATCACGGGCCTCGAGATATTCGCCACCACCGTCGGCCCCAGCAGGCAAGACCAGAGAATGCCGTTCGTGGACGTGCGACGGCTTCTTCAGATGCTCTTCTCGTCCTCCAACGGCAGCAACAACCACGGTACGCAACCAAAGCTCAGCAGACACATTGATGCATCGATGGCCGAACTGGTAGCCGTGCAGACCCTCGAAGGGGATGTGGCCTGGATCGAGGCTAGGTTCGTGAACGAGTCGCACCGGCCTTTCCACCACCACCGACGCAAGCGGCCGTACAGCCTTGAGGAAAAGCTGATGCTCTTGACACCCGTCCTCTTTTTCTTGATCCCGTTCCTCGTGTGGGTCGGCTGCATGGTCGTCTGCATTGCTCGGGCGACGGTTCACAAAACCTACTGAGAATCAACGCCCCGCCTCGCACCTAGGAGTGGACAGACTGATCGGTGAGTGTCGCCAAGGCCTACTAGACTCATCGGCTTGCCAGCTTCCCTTGTGGATCGCCCAGGCTTGATGCCCGGCCTGTGACGTTGAATGTGAAGCCATGTATTTGAAAAAAATCAGCCGCAGAAGTGTTTTACGTGTGAGCCGGCCCGCTTCATTGACCTTGAAGACTCGCACCTTGCAAAGCGTGTACTGTGGTGGGGACGGAACGAGGTGTGCGGAAGATTGTCGCCCTGCTTTAGCGGCCGTATTTCGGTCTTCTGGAGAACCCAAACTCAGTGGAACGAGCTGGCATATTTCAGTACCGCGTTTCCTACCTGCCGAGTGTACATTTTCTTCGCGAAAGTGTAGTGCCCTGTGTTCTGAAGAAGGGTTTTACAAAAAAATCTTCAAACAAAACCGATGACAATCTTCCTTCCAGATTGCCGCACTTATTTGTGTGGTATAAGGTGGAATTATTTCTGTCCTACATTGCCTTTTCCATTCATCAGCCATGCTGCCCACAGGAGAGTCCTAGACAGCACTACCCGCCCCCTCGCGTGAAACATTCGACTTTGTGGTCAGGAGGGTGTGACTGTGCCTGCCAGAAAAACACGGCGACCTATAAACACCAATCTTAAACAGGGAGGTCGAATTTCACTACAACACTGCGCTATTTTTGTGCGGCTGACAGAAGACAAAAATGAAGAAAACAATTGCGAGTTTACGTAGAGATATCCAGAGCATGGTAATGTTTTCAACGTTGAAAATTTTCATCGTTTTTCTGATTTTATCTCCTTATCTTCGTGTCACGTTCCTCCATTTTATTTTATTGTTCCACATTTACAGCTTCGAAAAAACTGTGCGCACCCTACTGCCCGCCCGTGGCAATCCACAATTTCAGAATAGAATTCGGGTTGGGAAATAGCGGTAACGGCAGCGTGTACAGCACGTTGAAGGCTGAGGTCATTGTCACGGGTCCTGCCAAGACCCCAACCCAGCATGGTTTGTTGGTGAAAGATCTAGCATATTTAGAAGCAATGCCACAATAGGCTGATAACCATAAAAGGTCACATTCACAGTCACAATGAAAACGAATCCGGGCTCCTCCTTCTGTACCGTCTTGGCGTTAGCGGTGAATTCTGCTTTCTGGAACGAGATCTCTTCAGCAGTAGTTCACACCCCTCAAGGACACCCGTAATGCGCTCAAATGATATCACTAGAGGAAGTGTGCGAGCCTTTTTATCGCATTTTCTTATCTTGTTTTTATGCGTGGGCTAATGCCAATGTTCAGTGGTTGATATTACTATTACAATACCTTCTGCAAACAATATATTGCTGAGACAAAATGGACTTATCCGGCGAACGACAGGTAAGTGCTGTCTGGTCTAGGATTCAAAAATCTTTCACGACACATAGATTTCGTTTTTTTTTTTGTTTCTCCCCACACCTCCAGTGCTCCGTCCAGGACATTCACTGCTGCTTTATGAACACGAAGGAATGTAACGTTAAGCCCGTACCTCGTATCGCTGTATATTATGGTTTACGGTGGGTGCACGGGCCGAGTGAAGTCTGGTATCGTCTAGCTCCTAGTCCATTGGTAATAGATTGATTAGTGATCGGACCCTTATATCAATGAACAGTGGAAGGAGTAGCTAGATTATGGCCGTTTTTATATGGATCCGAAGTATAGTTTCTTATTAGGATCACTACGAATGCCGTCTGTAACTTCTGATCTGATTGTAGGGTTTAACGCGCCGACGCAACGCAGGCGATGAGGCGCGCCGTAGTGGAGGGCTCCGGATTAATTTTGACCACCTGGGGATCTTTAACGTGCGCCGAAATCTCGTACACACAGGCGTTTTTGCTTTTCGCCTCCATCAGAAAAGCAGCCGCCGCGGCCGGGAATCGAACCCGCGACGTCGTGCTCAGCAGCGCAACGCCTTAGCCACTGAGGCCGTCTTTAACTTCTCACGTACACGTCATGGTGGTTGAGTGGCTGGGTTGCTCGGTTTCCAACCATAGAGGCTGTATTTACGCCCAATAATACAAAAAGGCTGGGGCGGATTTGTTCTCCCACAAACTTAATAAGCTCGGTAGTCTATGTAGATCTCAAATTCAAATTCAGCTTTTTGGGTTAGACACACCGTGTTATGAGGTGCGGCATAACATATAGGAGTGGGCTTAGGGTTAAAATTTAGCACGTGCGGTTCTTTAAGTGGGACTTGGTTACATTCCTGTGGGACTGAACTAATTCATCACTTACGGGCTTAAAGAGCATCATGTACCTATACAAAAGGTTTAAAAATCCATAAAAGCGTTCTTGTGGCCTAGTTTGCTGGTTTTAGAAATATTTCGCTAATTTAACGAAATAAAAAATATGAAACACATTTGGATTTATACAGTTTTCTCGAAATGGCGCTTTTGTGTGTGTGAACGTTTTGTGTATTTATTTCAGTACAGAAGCCACGAGTTTTTAAAATATGCAAACTAGGCCGCGGCGAACATTTGTATGTACTATTTGTAAAAGCTTTCGTATTTGTGAACGATGGTTTTTTAAGCCCGTGGGTCATGAAGTTGTGGGTCTCGTAAGAATGTTAACGGGTGAGACCCCCCTTAACATGAGCCGAAATGTCGACAGACGGGCCTTGTCGCCTCTTGCCTCTTTCAGAAGAACGACTACCACTGCCGGAATTCACCTAGCGTCTTTAGCTGCGCACTACAACGGCTTAGCCGCCGAGCCACCGTGGAGGGCGTCTAAGTCAATCTGTAGTTTACACAACACCGAGCTTTTGTAGTTTACACTACACCGAGTTTACACTCGGTGTAGTTTACACTACACCAAGCTTCTGTAACGGCGCAGTGGTAAACGGCGAGTGTAATTTCGAAGGGCTGGAAACTCTTCTGAATTCAGAATCGTATGCTAAAGCGAATATGCGTCGGGAAAGTGTTCCCATGTGGATATTCGTCACAACAAGGATAAGAAAAAACTAAATGATTCCCGGCTGAAACCAGGCGTTATAAAATCGAGCAGTTATGGTTTGCCATACCTGGCTAACTAAATAGTAGGAGGTTTTACAGCACCAGCTAAGTGGCCCGCGTGCCTGAAATTTTTCCGACTAGTGCCACACCTCACAGCCTACTAATGACTTGTGAACCTTAAAGAAGCCATCCTTGCTGTCGAAGCCGCACCCCTCACATTTACTGCACAGCTTTGCATTCAAAGTGCTCTAGCACGAGCAGTCTGCTCCCCGTACCAACCCAGCTCACCCATACAGTCTGCCTACCGTCTCGAGGACGCCTGTCAAGCTTCCTTGACCTAAGGCCACATCACCTCCCTCCAACTTCCTCAACCACTGCCTCCAATCGGGCCTTAAGCCCTCCTCCCAAGTAAAGATTCCTCCTCCTCTACAAATCCGGCACACTTGTCATTGCGGGGGATTGAGAAATAAGTAATGGTTGGATAGGTTATTCGCAGCAACTTCCAGAAGGGCTGCTCTGCGCATGCTTTGTTTACGCGTCTGCGGAGAAGAAACCAACCCGATACCTTACGAAGTAACTATTTAAAAATATTGACGCTAACCTACCCAAGGGGGGAAACCACCTCAACTTGCAACAAGTTTGCTCTGAGTAGCCGAAAGGAACCTAAAGGAGAGAAAGATAGCCCTACGGTATAGGTTTCGTATCCAGCCAGTGACGTAGTTCTGAGAAAAATTCTACCGTGCTATCTTGAATAACCATCACATTTTACTGAAGTGGCTGCCAAGTCACTGCGGAATCACCGGAAACTTTGTCTGATGAACCTGCCAACACAGGCCACGACAAAGAACTCATTTTGTCTCTTGCACAATCTACCAATGATCATAAGAATCAGGTTCATAAGAATGAGATAAGAATGATCATAAAAATGAGATATATAGGACAGAGGCGCTCCTAGCGTAAGAGTCAGTGGTTCTGCAGTGAACTACTGATGCCTTGAGGAGGATTCGGTGTTAAATATCACACAAATGACTGGAATGAATCAATGCAAAACACCGGAGTTTGCGACTCTCTGCCTCTACATCCGGGAACTTCTACTGCGGCGCATCCTCTCATGTAGGCTGTCTCAATTTCAGCCGACTTTGTAGACTGTGGCTGGGAGTAGCCTTCATGAAAGCCTACTCCATTCTCATCGCAATGACCTGCTGAGACGCATGTGGGGCTGACGAGGCCACCCAACGTGTACCTTATCATTTCCCATTCTCCGCTCGCGCGACGAAAATCTGTTTGCCAATGAGCTGATCCGATTGGGCAATGGGTCGTCCACCGTAGGGAAAATCTTGGGACAATGCTCCCGATCAACTCCACGGGATGCAACCCAAGCCCTTCGCCTTTTTCAGCGATGCAGATTTACGCGAACGACTACAGCGCATTACCGAAGGACTATCATGACGCGCGCGTTCCTGCTCCTATCTCCGCCCCCACCCCCCATCCGCGCGCGCCCTGTCGTTTTATCCCCTGAATCCCAATCCCACTCTAGCGCAGTGCAGAGTAGCCGACCGAACTCGAAGCCATGTTAAGCTCCCGGCCTTTCCCTTCGCTTTATCTTCTCTCTCCTTTTTTCATTCTCCTTGTATCTTTTCGTTTTCTTCCTTGTTTCTTTATTTTTGTGCCGTTTGGCCGATGAGAGAATAACAAAGAAATATTTTTACTATGACAGGGGGATCATTATCGCCGAGAAGAGACATGCTATCAATCTGAAACTGCGCTGTACCAATCCCTCCATTTCTTCTTGTTTCGTGTCGATAGTGCCATTAGACAAAACTCTTCTACACCTGCACGGATATGCACCTTCTACGACAGAACATTCATTAGGATTTACGGAGCCTTTGATAGACATTTGCGGAAAATGACTGTCCAACATTTTGTCACCTTAGTCCGCCCCGTCTCCTTCGTTATTTTATGTGTTATTCTCATTCGCGTGCCCATCTTGGTATAATAACTGCCATCAGACCAAGGACGAAGAATGGGGGAGGCAACAACACAGTTCCAATTTTATTGTCGCACGTTTCTGCATTGCCAACGCACTGGAAGTGCTTAACGCAACTGAACAGGACGACTGGGTGTGGGCACTAGGGAATTCTAATTCTAATTCTAATTCTAATTCTAATTCTAATTCTAATTCTAATTCTAATTCTAAATCAAATTCAAATTCTAATTCGAATTCGAATTCGAATTCGAATTCTAAAGCCCAATAAGAATAAAGGCACCCGTATTGCCGAGTGTAATTAAAACAATGGAGCCGATCAACTGGGCCGTTTTAGCAACTGCTAAAAAAAACACATTTTGCTCTCAAATAACCTCGCTTGCTGTGCGCCTTTGAAAAATAGAAACTTGATGTTGTATCTCCATTCTTCATCCCCGTTTTTGTTCCGCTATTCATTTCACGATGTTCGCAAAAACTGCTCTTGGCATACGTAATGAAAAATTAGGAGCCACGCTCTAGGAAATCATGTTTACGCTGACTTAATTTGGATCTTCTGAAGCCTTGCGGCGCATGGCAAAGCAAAACATTCCTTTTGCGAAGCCCTTCGACAACGCGAGGCGAAACAAAGCGTCTCAGGTGCTCAGCTGGACGCTCATGCTTTCGCATTCACAACCAATAACAAGTATTCAGGTGTCCTCAGATTTTTCGCCAGTATTGGCAGTTTCCCTTTTCAACGTTATCTTGGGTAATTTTACGGCGAAACCGCACATAGCGAGGATGACGGAGCTTTTGCGTGTTCGTTCGTCACCTGTTATAACGCACCCGTCCCAAGCTCGATCTTTACTTCCTAATACCCCCTCACCTGTCACTTATGCCCCTCTCTTATTACTCATTGTGCCTACCACATGGTGGCGCTGCCAAAACACCTCATCGCTCATCCACAATTTCCAACCCTTCCCCCGAACCGTGAGAGGGCTTGCTGACCAGCTCCCGTCACGCTGACCAGATCTTTCTGGTCACCCGTACCAGGACTGCAGCAAAGGCCCAAGGGTACCTGGACTGAAACTAACCCATCCCACCGAGTGACGGCCCAACTACCACTGTTTGCTCGAGTAAACGTTAATTATCTCTCTCTCGTTCGTTGTGGTGGTGGGGGTTCCAGTGAAATGGCACGTACCCACCCAGGGGGATTGGCCAGGAAGTGGGCGCCTTACCGAAAGAAATTATGTAATTTTTGTAGGGAAAGAAAAATATTGAAATATTAGAATGGATTAACAGTAGATTACTAGAGAAATAAAAGTAAAGAGATTAGAGAAAGAAATGAAAAAAGGTAAAAGCGAACACCATATAATGTCAGCAGCAATCAAAAATAGCCCCTGGCTTACCCCGTATGAAACGTACAGGTGAGGGGGATTGGGCAAGAGTTAAAGGGACCCTGCAACATTTGCCATCGACTACTAGTAATGTATTTTGGAATAAAGTCTATTGTCCCAGAAATCACCTCCCGCAAGAATTATGAAAATCCGTTCACAATTAACGAAACTACGCGCGATGAGAAATCGCGCATATTCGTTCCCTCTCAACTCGACCGCGGACAACGCGTCGAAAGCTGCGCGCTCTCTTCCGGAGAGGGGGGCGGCTCGCGGCGTTCTCTTCGGCGGCCTTCGATAAATCACATGCCGGGTAGTTTTCTCCTTTTCTCCGCAACGCCGAGGGGCCTATTTCCGGTCTGGTGCCACAAAAACGCAGGCATGGGTGCCTGCTCGCAAGTGCGCGCTCGGGCTGGTAGGGCGTTTTCGAAGCAATAAATGTTTGTAGTCGAGTGGTCTCGTTGAAAGGGAAGTATTGAGCTCATCACTCAAGCTCCGCGCGCACTCAAAACACAAAATAAACGGCAAAACTGTGCCTACAGGTTGAGGCATAGAAGAGGTTCGTACACAGCGATGACGACGACGGAAATGGGAGAATCTAGCCGCGAAGTTGACCAGTGACAGCCGATCGGGCAGCCATGGCCTATGTGACGTCCCTTAGGCCATGCATAATGAGGACAACTGAAGAGAGAGCGGTTTGTTTTTCTGCGTCTTTCACATCGATTTGCGCGCTCACCGCTTCACGTGCACGTGTAATATTTGGCTCAGGTATTCCTGGAAGTGTAATCTAAACGTCGCGCAGGTTTACTTCTACTGCTCAAAGAGCGTTGCAGGGTCCCTTTAATAAAGGCTCTGGCGACTCCTACTAGAACTGCCTGCATCCTCTAGGGAATGCCGTGGGAAAGCAGTATAGCAGTATCTATAAATTTGGCTACTCTGCCGTCAGAGGCCTTCAGCTAAGGCCCTTCGGTGATGAAGGTTGCGGGCAGACAGAGCATTGGTCGTCTGCAGCGTCCTCTCAGTATACTGGCCCCTTTGGCTACTGGCACATCTTTCTAAAAAACTAAATTGTTGTTTTTATGGGTTTTTCGACATGATTATTTTTTTATCCTTCTTCCCGGCTGAATAAATTTATATAGGAATTTTTGAAGTGTAAACAGCGCTGCTGAGGCCTCTGGTCGTCTGCTGACTGCAGAGTACAAACGACCACGCCTATAAGAGGCGGGCAAGCGCACGACGCCAATTTTCACTTTTAATTGCTGGAAAAGATCATTCAGGCGAGAAACGGTAGGCAAATTAACAGTTTTACAACAAGAATTATTTGCACAGCAATTTGATTCTTAACAATGACTCCATGGCAAACGCGATGAGTGCGCTGCGTGGTGGTGCACCGAGAGGGCGCCACGGTTGATGGGTGGGCTGTTCTCCACGCTCTTTCATTACCGCGGCGACACGCCGTTGCAATGAAAAACTTCTCCGAATGGCAGACTAGCCAAATTTCTTACCACTTTACCAGTACAAATTTTCCGCAGTGTATTTGCTATTGTGTTGGTATATGTAACACTGTGCCATGCTTTCGAGAATGCACAGGCATTTTTTGTGCTCTGAGTAGTTGGGGAATTGATTGATTGGCTGCTTTAGTTTGTTTATTTATTGATGTGTTGGTGATTTATTATTTATAGATTAAACTTCTGGAATGGATAAATTTATCCAGATTTAAATAGCAGTTTCATGAAGCCTTGTGCGATACATGTGTGCAGGTTGGCTGGCTTGATTTGAGTTGCAGAGGACATATCCTCTTGCTTGGTATAAGATGTCGGTGCGTAAATGCAATCGTCATAACTGCACCCCTTTATGATTTTTTCTTATTTTTTCGGTTAGAAAGAGTAAGAGACATGGCTAATCGTACTTGTTACGTCTGTCTGTCTGTCTGACCCACCGCGGTGGCTCAGCGGCCAAGGCGTTGCGCTGCTTAGCACGAGGTCGCGGGTCCGATTCCCGGCCGCGGCGAGCGCTTTTCTGACGGACGCGAAAAGCGAAAATGCCCATGTGTGCGATATTTCGGCGCACGTTAAAGATCCCCAGGTGGTCGAACTTAATCCGGAGCCCTCCACTACGGCGCGCCTCATCGCCTGCGTTGCGTCGGAGCGTTAAACACCACAATCAATCAAATCAATGTGTCTGTCTGTCTGTCCGGGCAAGTGTGTGTGTGTAGGGGGTGGCATTGAAAAGGAATGAATAGCCCCAAGACTAATTTACTGTAGCTAGATGGGACTAGAGCACTGCTGAAAAGGAGCAATGGGAGGTGACTAGCGGAGGCCTTCGACCTGAAGTGGACTTAAATAGTCAGATGATTAAGGTGATGATGGCGAGAACGCCGACGCCGACGACGGCGACGGTTATTATTATTTAGATGCCATGCAAAACCGCACTGCATGTTTCATCTAATCGGATTATTCACGGCACATCAGTGTAACAGCTTTAAAAAAGTCACGCACCCATACGTCCGACGACGACGATGGTTGAACGTGAAGCTTTTTCGTAACGAATTCTTCGGTTGTCGTCTGAGTTTTCCAAACCGCTTTGACCATGTCGAAATGGATAAATCGGATAGGTTCCCGGTTAATATCGCGAAGAACCCAGATAAGATTCGGGCCACCGCAAACGTTCTTTAAAGCGAAGCTTTAGTGTTCTGATTCAGTTGTACGCCGATACCCGCTCCAGTTAAGCCAACTTTCTCTGATGATGATGAAGGATCATGGATGAAGTGAAATAAAAAATTGCAGTGACGATTATTATACTCCCTATGCGAACCTAGGGCACAGCGCGAGCTGCAGTCTTTTGGGTCATGCCGCATATCTGCTGCGCCTCAGCATAGAGTTTCATACTAAACACTAAAGGGGACACTGGCGCTGCAATCGTTCAACCACCATGGAGCTGATTGTGTAACTGAGACCTGTAACTTTCCAACTTGGCGTAACTTGAGGCTTAGCGGTTGTTATATGTACTCGGCTTCGGATTTTTCTGCGCCATAAGTTTCGCTTTCGCGTCGAAAGCGCCGACGGCTCGTTCCGAGACAGAATTGCTGTTGGCGCCCGATTCCCGTGGCTGCAATGAGCAAACAATGCTCGGCTGAAATGAAGTGAATGTTGAAAGGAGTTGCATCTGGCGCTTGTCATGTTCTACGACATTTCTCAAAACGGACGCAAATTCGGGATTCAGAACAGGATAGATGGTAGCAGCAACCCATTCATAACGATGCTTGCGAGGACGACACCAGTGCGTTGGTGGCTAAGCTACATAAAAATCATTTACCAGAAGTAAGCATATGTGTACAGCCGTCGACTTTGTAAAAATGGAGAGTTTTAGCTGACCGTTTTCGACGCTCCGCTATGCTCCCGACGGCCCGCCTAGCACAACCGGAGCGTCAGCAGCAGAAAGGCTCTTAGCTAAGCGATTAGCGTATCTCCCGCGACGCGAAATGATTCGCGTCACTGGTATTTTCCTGCGCGTGTGTAAACCACAACTTCATCCAAAAGGAAGCATAAGAATTTTTATTTGGTCACTCAAATAAATCAAAATGCCGTGTTTTTTGCCTCTTTTAGCCTCTTTTGTATAATGTAGTCACATACACGGTATAATGGTTCAAAATAATTTAAAAGAAGGCGATAAACTTTGGAATAGCCACGACAAGGCTGTCTTTCTTGGCGCTGCATAGAAGCAGCCGTGCGTTTCGGTCGGCGTTTTTCGCTTCCTTTCTAAACCTCGTTGAGGTGTGCGGCACCTTTTCCTATTCGGAAGCGCTTTTAAGATTTCGTCCCTCGTGTTCCAACTGGCCAAACGGAGTTTGCCGTAGCGCGCTCGCCTCGCGGGGGGCAGCTATGTTGGAATTCCGCGCGGAAGCGTAAGCTTCTGAGACGGTCGGATAAGGGGCCCCGGTCACGGGCCCCGGTTAGCGGAGCGGGGTCCCACTCCGGTATCGCCGCTAGCGCCCTAGCGCCCCACGCATATGCAATGGCGCCCCCGCTTGCTATCGGAGCGGAGCGGACCGTCAGAAACGGTCAGCTAAAACTCTCTAATATCGAGCAGCGTCAAGCGGAGGGTGGGTAAGCACCACGTTGGTCGTAGTCAGCACCTTATCACGGTAAAACGCGGCGAAACATGCGAGGGTATGTGGCATGCACAGAACGATTTCGCCAATGCAACCGTCGTTCGTCTGCTAGGCTGTTCGCGCTAGCACACCACAGCCCTTTCCCGCTGGTAACCAGCTGCCTGTAATCATTGGCGTGAACAAGACGCACGCAAAATCGCTGTCACCACCCGTGACCTTGCAAACTTGCGAATTACAGTACAGCCGCCCTGCGTCAGGCGCACGCCATTGCAGAATCGAACGCAAAAAAAAAAAGAGAGAGAGAGAGAAAAAAAAAAAAACACGCTTCGCCGCCTAGCCGCCAGCTCCGCTATAGTCAGCCATTTATATACTCTCCAAACCCCTTCCCATCTAATAGAACAAATATTCTAAACTTCAATATAAAAAAAATGTGGTTTCATCCTTCTGTCATACGACTCGGTAAAACACGAAATGTGCCTTCACATCAGCATTTCAATGTTTATTGTGCATCGATATGAACTGGCACATCGCTGTTTATATTTTGTCGGTATGGCACCGTTAGACGCATCTATAGTAGACACTGGATTGCACGCGCCAGGGCATTGCGTAAATCCGATTCATGAGCCGAAGTCCTGACGCACTACTTCGCTTCACCTCTCCTAGACGGCAGCACCATCTTAATTTAGAAGTTAGAGGGAAGGACATACGGCGCGTTCATGCAGCTTCCGGGGAATTATTCATAACTCAATCGGTAGAGCATATCACACCTCCCGTTACGACCAGAGTGATCTAGGGCTCGAAACCTAGCGTCGCCGCGCCAATAGAACTTTTTCTGGTGATGTCATTTCCGTGACGGATATGACGTCGGTGAGGTTTGTGTACCCGGCATAATACAATTTCATCATGATAAACAGGAAGGACAAGTTGTTTACACGACCAATAATTTATAAACCTTTCAAAAATATTTATAGCTCCTCTGTTTCACAAAAAATCACTTTGTGTCAAGTCAAGATGACCGATGGGTCAAGCGAAGTTCGAAAATCACGGGGGGTTGAATCCTCCGTGAGGGTTGAAGCCGCTGTTCGGCGGCTCGCACAGTTCCGCACTCATAAGTTCCGCAGTCGGCTGACAGCGGCCGTAGCGCCATTATCAGATGATTGCGGGGAATCAACACAAGCGCGAATGGGTGTAAAAATACGCGAAAGCAGCCGCCACCGCTGCCGCCGGGAATGTTGCCGCGGCCGTTTCCGCCTGAAATTCCACCTCGCCCACTAGCTGTGGGTCCCCGCCGGTTGAAGGGAACTTGCCCCTTCGGAACGCCGACGGGAACACATAATTCTTCTTTAGCTTAAAAGTCATTCCCAGCAACATTGTCGCGTCGGCAGCCCTCGTTCACCAGCTGGTCATAGTTCTTCTGGCGGAAAAATAATTCTAGATCTTAGTCCGGTCGCATATAAAGTCTTCCTCTCTCCCTTCACCGGTGTATTTCACGCCTAATTATGCGCCCATCCCCAGCTGCCGGTTTACGCGTGCACGGGTTGATTGATTGATTGTAGGGTTTAACGCGCCGACGCAACGCGGGCGATGAGCCGCACCGTAGTGGAGGGCTCTGGAATAATTTAGACCACCTGGGGATCTTTAAGGTGCGCCGAAATCTCGTACACACGGGCGTTTTTGCTTTTCGCCTTCATCAGAAAAGCTGCCTCCGAGGCCGGGAATCGAACCCGCGACCTCGTGCTCAGCAGCGTCCGGTGAAAATTGTGAACATGAATACAATTTCTGATGCCGCGCCGTACAAAGGAAGCACCGTCCAGGACATTTTGTTCCAGGACATTCCCAGGACATTTTTCAGGAAAATTCCAGGACATTTTGTTTGGGATTGGTCTGCCTCGAGGTGAAGTTTATTTATTTATTTATTTATTTATTTCAGAGTAATCCTAAAGGCCCTCCGGGGAGTATATTACATACGGTGAGCATTATAATGGTGGAACGCAGTGCAGTGAATCAATGTACAAAATAAATCAGAAAAGATAAATGAAAATAAAATAAATTACAGTGCATCACGTAAACAAACACACAAAGGAAAGACACGAAACAATAGTTATCGAAACAGCTTCTCAAAAACACGGTCAACACTAACGACAATGTATGCGGAAAGAAAAGAAAAAAACTTGGTGCTCTTCCGCTCTGTGAAAAAGGATTACCTGCAAAGCTGCACGCCTTCCACGGAGTGCACGAAACAAAACACGCTTCTTTGTAATAAACCTTACAATCAATCAATCAATCAATCAATCAATCAATCAATCAATCAATCAATCAATCAATCAATCAATCAATCAATCAATCAATCAATCAATCAATCAATCAATCAATCAATCAATCAATCATTTTCACCAGAAGCAACCCAATTTGGTACGACCCCGACGCAACCCAAAATGCCGGTACCGTGATGAAGCCGTCAAGAGAGATCTAAACTACCCGGTCTGGACATTCCCCAAATTCTCCGATACCGGAATTTCACTTCCTCACACCCAGATTCCTCAAAACCTATCAATCCCTTCCCACTGGATGCACGCACCATCAACCTGATTATACAGTTCTCGACGCAGAGCAGTCTAGCATGAGTTATACAGCGATAACCATACCCAAGATGCTATCATTACTATTGGCCCAGGGCACAAGAAAATGGCAGCTTTCGAACAGCGAATCGTGGGCAGATGCACAACAAGTGATCTATAGTCTCACGCAAAGCGAAAGTACCTTGGCAACTAAAAATCTGCTCCGCTTCTGACTAGACTCTGAACTCGAAACAACTCTTTAGATGGTAATCAGTGCAAGTCACTCGAAATATGTACCCTTTCGTGCTGTGTTGTTTATCTATCTATTTCTCTTGGGTCGGTGTTCCTCCCTTTATTCGCACCGTTTACATTGTCTTTGATTCAGAGTTTACCCTAATGATTTCCTTTCCAAATTTGATATCTCTCGGAATTTCGCTAGCAGCAGCTACTTCTATCTCGTTTCCAATGTTTCTTGTTTGCCTGCTCGCTGTTATACACGTGACGCCCAACATTCACCCCTAATCACAGTAGTCATCCCCCATCTGGCGCGAGCAGGGCTGACTTCGCCAGTTCCCATTAAAGACCCCCCCCCCCCCCCTCTCTCTCTCTCTCTCTCTCTCTCTCTCTCTCTCTCTCTCTCTCTCTCTCTCTCTCTCTCTCTCTCTCTCTCTCTCTCTCTCTCTCTCTCTCTCTCTCTCTCTCTCTCGCAGTCTTTCTCGCGCGCGCGCCCCGCATACGCTGTCTCCCCATTTCCTACATCAGTGAATAAATCATTCAGTGCTGAACAGTACCCTCCGAACAGCCTCCATCAATGAATCGCACCCCCGCCCCCCACCCTTCTTCTGCTCCCAACTCACTCAACGTGGCCTCCGGCCTTCCTTTTTGAATAAAATATTGAACAGCAACCGTGAAACCATCATAAGGCCGGAACTTATAACGCCTAAATGAGTGCTAGTTGTGTGTTTCCATAAAAAATGAGGCCAAATTTGAGAGACATCTCCCAAAGGAGTGCACATATCCGTTGCAAATATCAATAACAATTTAGCATTGGATGGCAAATCTCCATGCATCCGGCGCAAACATTCCAATTTATAAAAAAAAAAAAATTGGCGCAGCTAGCACTTGTGGTGCAAGGCTGGAGAAGAAGCAGAGCTGGCGGACCCTTTGCCTTCGTCGGAGACCCGGCTTGCTCCTGACACGGATTTCCGAACTTGCCGCTGAAAGTTCTCCGTGACTGACATCTTGCCCCAATCGTTTTGGGCGCAGGCTTTCACATCTCTCCCAAAGGGTACTGCGTTAACACGCGCTAGAACCGGCGGAAACCGGCTTTGCGAACTCGGCGTCCGTCTAGACGAGCGAGGCTTGGCTCCGCTTAATGGCTAAGCGAAGGTCGTGCCGGGCGACACGCGCCGGAGGAGCTTTTTCCTTCCTTGTATTATCACTGGAAGCTGTGTTTTTTATTACCACTACATGACAGCAAACGCACCCTTTCTGACTCGACATTCTTATCGGCGCCCGAATTTCTGCCCATTTGCATCGACAAGCGCGTATTGATTTGTTCTCGCCAGATAAGAAAATAACGGCCACTACGAAAAAAAACACAAGATGAGAAATAAGTGTGTGCAGAGCATGCAGTAAAGGTGCCGGCGGTCCTTGACCCGAGATGCTGAAGTCATTAAGCGAGCGTCGCCGGTTTAAATTCGCTCAAGGGCGTAATCAAAAAGCCGAGTGCGGGGATTATGCAGCTCGCAATTCGTTATCTGGCTCGTCGCTTATTTTTGCCGGAAAATTCAGCGAAAGTTTCGCAACATCTCTGCGCCAGCACTTTACTTACGCATGACGTTAGTTATTATAAAACAGTGAATATCTTCAAGCACCGGTTGACCGTGTGTAAATGGGCATGTAAGAAATCGCAGGGTAGGAGTGGTTGTAAGTGTATGCGAGAGGTCTTCGTCCTGCAGTGGATATAGATAAGGCGATGACGACGACGACAATGGTGATGATGATGATGTACAATGCAGGATTTCTATGTGCGTTTACAGGACCACGGATCTGAAACCTCCTCACTTTTCTTTTTATTCTGCGGCCAAATTAGTATACTTCGTTTTCCCGCGGATGATGTTCCCCAGAACGCACTTTAAAATTCAGGTTACACCCGATTTCTCGTCGAAAATTGAGCGGTAACGGCCCAAGCGCAGAACAACATTATGCTGAGAAAGGTTGAATTTGCTGAAGACAGTTGGTTTAGCAGTAATTCTTATACATAAGGAAACCTACGCAACTCGTTCGGTAGCCCGTACATCTGTCGCGTAAATGAACTTTCGTCTCCCCTTCCTCCCTGCCTCCTTTCCTTCCTACCCCCCTTCCCCCCCCTCTCTCTCTCTCTCTCTCTCTCTCTGTCCAACTGGTAAATAATTTTGTCATCACAGAGTTTGGTTTGCTGCAGCCGGTGAGGCTCAGGAACAAACATTCGAGCTAGAATTCGCGGACTCGATTCCCACCAGCCTCGGGCGGTGACCTGACGGCGGCGAGCAAACTGTCCGGCGTGTTGAGACTTTGGAGCGCTGTCAAAATCTTGGCAGGTGGTCGGAAATCATCAAGATTCCTCAACTACGTCTGGCCTGATTCTCATGTGCGTTTCAACTGGAAGAGGAGGAAGAGGAAAGAAAAGCACTCACCCTTGTCACATTTACGAAGGTTTCCCCGACCCGGGCTCAGTCGCTTTCGTCATGAATCCGTACCAGCCGAATAGTTGCCTCGGTGTTGACTACAAAGAGCCGAGAGCAAAAACTTGGTTTACTGCATGGCGAAAGGTGAACAGCAACGACACAGGAAAAGAACCCTTGCGCGCTTACAGCATGGCTCGGGCGCAGTGACGCTCCTTACGGAGCGCCGAAGCGATCTAACACGGGTCACTGAAAGGGCGGAATTAATACACAGAAGCGCTAAGGATACCACCGCCTTAAAGTGCTTTCAGCGTGGCCCGAACAAAGTACAAACGCACAAGAACTCCCTTCCCCAGTCTCGCTGCAGCCAGCGCACGTTGACTTTGAGAGGGGGGGAAAGCAGTGTTGTCAGCGGAAGGAGTCTGTTCACAGAGTGAAGTCTGAACACGGCGATCCTAGAACCAGTTTATTCCAGATTTTGCAACTGCCGCGGGCGCGAACCGTACGCAACGAGGGCCCGCGCGGAAGACACGCTCCGGCTTGTCGTACCTTGTTTGAGGGGGACGGGATTTGCTGGAACGCACGAAAACTCTATTGCACTGCACCAAACTTGTAGCACGCGCGCTTATGGTAGCGGCGCACTGAATCGTACCATTCTCCAAAAGGTGAAAGTCTGGGGGCGCAGCCCTACAAAAAAACCCCGAATTTCGACTGTAGGTAAGTAAATAGCATCACAAAGATTTGGCCAGCACGTGGCTCCTTTTGCGTTCGCGTAGGATCTGATGTAGTAAGATGTGTCGGGCTCTGCTAAATCAAAATTGGTGTACCCAGGGCCCGAAAAGGGGACCAGTAACACTGAGAGTAACCATTGTCGCTGAAGAAGAAAGTGTATGACAGCTGCATCTTACCGGTACTTACCTACATGGCAGAAACCTGGAGGCTCACTAAGAGGGTTCAACTTAAATTGAGAACGACTCAGCGTGCAATGGAGCGGAAAATGATAGGTGTAACATTAAGGGACAAGAAGAGAGCGGAGTGGGTCAGGGAACAAGCACGTGTTAAAGACATATTAGTAGAGATTAAGGAAAAGAAATGGACGTGGGCAGGGCATGTAATCCGAAGGCAAGATAACCGCTGGTCATTAAGGGTAACAGAGTGGATCCCTAGAGAAGGCAAGCGTTGCAGGAGGCGGCAGAAAGTTAGATGGGCAGATGAGATCAAGAAGTTTGCGGGGATAAATTGGTCACAGTTGGCACAGGACCGAGGTAATTGGAGAATAATGGGAGAGGCATTTGCCCTGCAGTGGGCGTAGATAGGCTGATGATGATGATGATGATGATGACGATGATGATTAACACTGAGAGCCCCGGTCGCGGGAGAAAGTATAGCCGGTTAGGCCAGTAGTTTTGAAAACTTCATTGCGGCCCGGTCATACCATGTGCCTTTGCCGCTTAAACCGAAAAGTCAGGAAAGAAATTAAAAAAAAGCAGCAGTTGAGGAAGCTAGCGGAAGATAATGCTTGCCTGCACATCGGACTCGAGGTTCGGAATTTCCTCACCGCTTTGCTATCTTGTCGCTGACCAGTAATCCTATATATGTTGCCGATTCCGGGGGGAGACAAACTTTTGAAATCGCGGATAGGAGGCAAATTTAGCATCGTCGCTCACTGATTTTTTGAGCTTCAGTAACCAGTACGCCCGCTTGTTATTCAGTAAGCAGCAACGACGAGTGGGCTCTGTCGCATCGAAGTTCTTACGGTTAACAAACTTACGGTTAACAGAGCCCGAAATCTGAATAAAGAAAAATGTGAACGCTGATGTCGCGGAGGAACGTGTTGCCAGTAACGCCAGTCGATTCGGACACATTTCCGACTGGTCATAGCTTGCTTCCTCAGGGTGAGAGGAGAGAAATTGCGCAAATAAAAAAATACAAAGAGCTAGCGAAGATAACAAATTCCTGCGCAGGGACCTGGAGTTTCGCATTTGGTTCACCTTTTTTGCACTTTACCGCTGACCAGTAATTCTTATGGGTGTATATACGCGTGGAGGGCGGCCACTTCGACAGTCGCAGAGACGGATCAACTTCGTTTGCCATCTTTCGTGTCCTCGCAGTTTTGCCCAGTCCGTGCACGAGTGTGCTTTTTTACTTGCTTTCCTTCCTTCTACTTTATTCTTATCTACTCTGAACTGACTTCTAGTAACTGCAATCGTCATCAGCACGAATTTTAGCCTGAGAATCCTTTGGTCTAGCCATATAGGTGGTATTCATTTAAACGTTTAGCGGGTGCTTTGTTCGCTTGGAAACACTTAAAACCGCCATGTCCGTGCCACTGTGCCAGCGCATGCGCTTTGCTCCCGCATCTCACAGAAAAAAATTCCCTCGCACTTCCCCGAGGGGGAGAGTGTGTAAGTGCGAATGCACGGTTGTTGATTGCGCGATTACGGTGGATATCGTGATCTTGGAGTGGAGAGGAGGCGCCCAACACCCGCAGTCACTGAGCGGAGAGAGGAGGAGGAGAGTAGCGCCCGCCGTTACGGCGAGGGCTACACGAGCGCCCTCACGCGTCGGAATGCGGAGCGCCCGCTACGCGAGCGAGAGCTCTCCCGCCCGAAGTGGAGAGGAGGCGCCCAACACCCGCAGTCACTGAGCGGAGAGAGGAGGAGGAGAGTAGTGCGCGCCCATCTCCCCCCGTTGCTAGGGAAGACGAGGAGGAAGACGAGGAGCGCGCGCACCCGCAGCTGTTGCTATGCGGACGACGGCGGCGGATGATTCAGGCTCGCTTAAGAAGTGCATTCGCACTTAAAAAACATCAGCGTCCATCGTCTGCTGCGTTTCAATCAGACTATCGGTAGTGGCGTCAACCGATATATTATTAATCGCACTCACATTTTGTGGTGGCGCTTTACCTGCCCTCGTGCACTTCACATCACTGGAGGATGAAACCGCGGCTGCGAACGGCGCGCATGAGTCCGACGCTGCACTTGGCTGCCGCCGCGGATGTCGACGCAAGTGCACTCGCACCGTATCCACGACTTTGTGTCTGGTAAGTGCGCTCTAATACGTGGTTGAGTACAAAAAACGAATAATTTATTTATAGAAATGTTTCACATGTACGCCGATATAGCTCTGGCTTTCTCGTGTGCTGAATGATTCACGCTCAGCAAACCAACTCACCTCTGATATTAGAGCGCGGCGGCTGGCAATCAGCTGGTCTGCGGCGGCGACTTCATACGCCTCTAGCGATAGGTGGATCGCACTGTGGTGCACTCAATAGTACTTGGCGTCTAGGTATTACCAGAGTCCTTCAATGCTTTTCCGGGCATGAAACTCCGCCGTCACGCTATTGCAGAGCTTCGTGCGCTTCCCAGGAAGGCCGCGCCGCGGCGCTGGTGTTGATCGGAAGGCAGCCGGGGAAGTGGTCGTCAGAGCGCGTTTGGCAGGGAACGGACGCTCGCCGCCTTATCAGCAGCGCGCTTTCCCTTTACGTGTCGTGGGCCGCTCAAATGGACTTATCATTTCGCGAGGGGCGAAAAGATTTGGCATGAACAGACTTGAATTTGGCTGCTACTGCGTTCCTGCCTGCCGGTCTGGCTACAGAGCAGCGGCGGCCGCGCCCGATGCCCTCCGATCTGCGGTGGTGCCCTCGCGGTAGCCTTTGTTCCCGTACGAAACTTGGCTGGGAGGTTCATGACCAGAGAAGCATTGAAGGATTCTGGTATTACTTTGCGTTCAGTGGGAAACAGTTCGGAAATGATGCAGTTCCTGCTGTCAAAACGACCACTGCGAAAAAGCGAATCTCAAAGATTCGCTTTAAAGAAGCAGACTTGTCCACCTGAAAGCTGTTGGAAAGTAACCGCATGATTGCACTCACACTGGTAATTTTGTAAATAATAGCATCGATATGTAGACAGAACATTGATGCTTGACATACCACAAGAAGTACAGAGTCAAATTCATTGTGTATGATGACAAAGGAAAATGGTTAGGGGGCAAGAAAACAACGATAAAAAGTCAGCTGGCCATTACGATACTCCCTAATGCGATATTTGGGCGCAGCAGCAGTCCGCTGAGGCAGCACTCACTGGTGGGTTCTCTCGACGGCAGCGATGATGAGCCTCTACGTCGGAGGCGCGAAGTGCGTCTCAGGAAGGGACCGTGAACTGCGTCTTAAGCGAACGCCAGGCGCCGCGCCGTCGAGCGCCTCGTGCGGGCACAGCATACTGCCCCATCCCCTCCCTCCCCGCAAACTTTCACGACTTCCACGCAAACTTTCACGCAAACTTTCACTGGCTCGCGTAGCCTTGGCGAACCACCCTCCCTTCCTAATTTCGCGCCGCTCTCCTCTTTTGCTTTCTTTCGTCGTTCTCTTTTTCTTCCACTCGTCGGCCTCACCATAGTTCGCTCGGTTACGTCGACGACGCGGCTCAGCCCATAGACGGCCGCCAAAGGGCTGCGCCCTAAAATGTAGAGTAGGTACAAACTCACGGATGGGCGAAATTCCCCGCCCCCTTCCTCGAACACTAACAGGTACGCCACTGTTCGTAGCAACGCAAAAACCTGATTTTATTTTTACTCCGGATTACTTCGTTGGCTAGCAGTAAAAACTTGCTTGGAAGCGGTTTTGACCCCACCATGACTGGAGATTGCTTCCAGAAGGTCAGTACATTTACGGGAACAAAAAAACTAATCGCCATCATGCAAGCCTACTGACGTTATTCGTAATAACAAATGAAAGCATGTCTAAGTCGTGACATAACGGAGGTGACCTTCCTAAATAAGCAGTTGTGCTAGATAAGCAACTTTCGTTTCACACTTCTGACATTTTTAGGAATCCCAAATTACCTTTGCCCAAACCTTTCACGTCATAAAAATATGAATTCTGCTGAATAAAATCTTGTTTTGTGTAAGACTTTTCTAAAACCACACCCCTGCGTTCTTCGCAGATGTTCAATCTTCGCTCGATTTATCCGCATGATTTGGCAGCGTCACAAACCGGAAACTGAATGATCCGAATTATAATGCATACCAGCGAAAGATGCGTATTCGGGTAATACACAAAACACTGACATCCCCATTTTTATCATGACCTGCGCCTCCTTAGCCGGTAACGACTTATTGCTCCAGCTTTCGAAGAACAGTATGAAGTTTGATGATACCATCGCCTTCGTAACAGAGAGTGGCAAGTCATTTCGTTCTTCACCCTTGTGAAGTGTGCCACGAGGAGTCCTACTGAAATTGTGTGCCCCATGAAAGACATTAGAGTATAAATACGTTGAATGACGATGGATGATAGAGCAGGATGACGGGATTTTGAGGAGGAGGAGGAGGAGGAATGCCTTTAATGAATGAAGAAAAGTCAGCCTGGCAGCGAGCTTGGCTTGCTACTCCACATGAACATGATGTGCGAAAGTGAAGGGAAACGAAAACACAAAAACTCATACAGACACTACGAAAGCAAATAAGCACACAAACTGACAAATGCAGGATCACGCACACGGCGCACAAACAGAAGTGAAGTAAGGCACACATTCACAGAGTTTCGTTCAGGCCGGAGGCACGGAGAAATGACACCAAAGCCCGTGTACTCCGTGTTGCCGCGGCAGTTGAGTGCCAAGGACCAATGGCGTCACAAAGCTTCAATGGTGCATCAGCACGCAGTCCCAAAGTTGTCTTCCAGGTTAGCCGCGGGGTGTCATAACGGGGACACACACACAGTACATGTTCTATGTCCTCACGGACACTGCATACTTGACAGTGAGGGGAGGCAACTCGGCGTGTCTTGTGCAAGTAGTGGCTGGTAAAAGCGACGTTGAGGCGAATGCGGTGAACGACTGCTTCGTCGCGCTTTCCCAGGCCACACGGCATTCGAAAAGTGCAGGCGGGATCGATTCTGTATAGTGGCTGATACTTTTTTGTCCCGTCCGTCCATATAGAGAGTTGTGACTGCCGCGCCACGGGGTACGCAAGTGTCGCGGCGTCACGTCTAGAGAAAGGAATCGGGATGATGACACTAGATTGGGTGTGGGCCGGGCAAGCTGTTTCGTCGGCAACCACATTCCCATTCACCCCACAATGTCCAGGTAGACACTGTAACACTACCTCGTGAAGAATTCTGGCAGCCTGTGTATGCAGGGTGTGTATTTCGTGGGCCAGTTGCTCGCCCGGGAAGGATGCTAGTTGCTGTAGCGCCGCCCGTGAATCTGTGAAAATCACCCACACAGAAGCTTCTTGCCCAAGAATGTACTGCAAAGCGGAGCGCAAGGCAGCAAGTTCTGAGGTCGTCGACGTTGTTTTGTGGCTTAACCTGGCCGCAATTGTGCTGCGCGTTGATGGAACCCAGATTCCGACAGCAGATGATGTGGCCGTCACCGATCCATCAGTGTAGATATGCTTGTGGTTAGGGTAGCCATTCCACATGTGCTCTAGAGTAAGGTACTTTAGGGCTGGAATTGGCAACCTCGATTTACTGCTGATGCCCGGTATTGTGGTGACGATTCGCCAGGGGGAGATTTTCCCTCTTGAGTAATGATCGTCATGAGTTTTTACTCACAAAGAGCAGTGATTAATCATGAACGCTATTATAAATTGTCATTTCGCTTTCAGGCGTAATGTGTTCCGCTTTTTTGCGGCTAAGTTGATATTTTCAGAGTTGTGTTGCACATAACCCGTAAAACCACAGCCGAAATTTCGGCTGCCTTGACTGAGTATCTTTTATGCTAAGGGTGCCTCACAGGCTTGCACTTTTTTTGAAAAGAAAACCCTGCTCGTAATGAAATGAATCATGCGAGTTGAAATAATTTACTCGCTGAACAATCATTCGAAATTATTTTTAAGCCACCAAATAGATAGGTCAGCTATATTTGCGGCATGCCAAAAATATAGCTTCCGGCACTTCAATCTGCATGACGATGACCTAATATATATTCAAGCCGTCTACATTTTCAAGCCGTCTATATAGACGCCTTGAAAACATGTGGCTATCGCGGTTGAACACATTTCCAGGATATGCCGACTTCCCATCCTGTATGGCTCAAAAGAAAATTTCAGAACGTCCGAGTCTTTTATGTACAAACCTCTGTGTTTCAATCTTCTCTCCTGCTCGCAGATAAACAATATATTTTCGTACCTCCCCGCTTACATTGCGTCTTAAAGATGCGACGTCTTCTACACCCTACCTCTAAAAAAGAAATAACGCAAAATATTAAGCTTGCAGGCCCAAGCATGAGGTGTAACCGTAAAAACCTGCCAATACACTGGTCTTCTCTAACGCTCCAAAGAAAATTCTGTGCAAGCATAAATGGAAGCATAGGCAACCGTTGTTTAGGCATGTTCTTGTCAAGTTCGCTTACCTCGTATATAACACAAACGATTTGATGCTGTTTTCCCGCACAGTAAGCAAAATGGCATTCAGAACACGCTGACGCAGACAAAACAACAAAGGTAAGACATAGTTTTTTTTTATAGCTACTGTCCCCCCGTTTTGCCACCCGCACGTCTACGGGCTTATGCATTGTGGGTATTCTTTTTCCTCCCGAAGAAATAAGACGTAGCAATGGTTGTCAAAGTTTCAGCAGCCAATGCAAGCAGTGCTGCATTTCTCAACCTTTGCTGACGAAAGCGGAAACTGAGCACGCTTCGTGCGTCGCGTTGAATCAACACTCCGGTCCACATCGCTGGGTGAATACAGTACGCCCTACTTGCAGCACAGAACACCCTGCAGGAAGAAACTTTTCCCCAGGCACAAATGCGCGTAGGAAGCAAAATCTTGCAAATTTATTTGCGTACTGTTTTTTCAACCGTTTTGTGTGTCTGCATTGCAGACCACACACCCTCTTTATACACACACATTTTGAGAGTAAAGCATCATGGACACCGATATTTACATCCGGGGCCTGTCGTTTGAGCTTCGCATAGCCAAATAATAAGCATCCCAATCGTTATCTGCAACAGACGTTCGGCGATGTTTGCTTAGTGAACGTTAACTATCAAGATATCTTTTTTGTAGATTCGTAACAGATGCGTACGAATAGTCGGAAGTGCCCCTAGCCTGCCAATTCCCGCTGTGTGTTTTACCATACTCGACGTGCAAACAAGCGTTGTTTTGGGAAGCATCTCGTAGAGATGCGGGATCGTAATATTATCACTAACACCTCCAGTTCTTTCTTTGCGCTCTTGATACGCAAATATTTAGCTGTTTGGCAATAACAGTTGGGATTGCACAAAACTACAAACTGGTTGCGACATGAGACAGCGTCCGCAATGCAAAATTCATACGAACGGTTCTGCGGTTATAAAGTTTGCGTTGCTTCATGTTTTTCAGACATGTTTACCTCTGAAAACATGGTTTATTTTACACTGATTGCGAAGATAGACGCGTATTTGTTGAAGCGTCGGCGGCTAGCCACGGAGAGGGCTGACTGCTTAGTTTACGTAGCTCCCGTAAACATGGCCAGGTGTTCTATCCTTTTTTTGGGGTGGTTGTCATTTTATGAATCAACTAAAACAATCATACCTGTGAATGAAATTTTGTCTGAGAAATGTTTGGTGGTTGAAGGTTTTGCGTACACGTCCATTATATTGCACAAGTGTTGCATTCGCCAGTTAAACGTGTTGTCACTCGTGATGTCAAAGTAACAGACCCCTAAATTTCCCCATTTTTGATAATGAGTTCGAAGTTCAATCACGTTCATTGTTGTACTTACCATACTTCTTTCAGTAGAAAGTTAAGCTGACAAACTGTACCCAACGAATGAAATGCTATGCACTTAGGTTTAAAATTAAGCCTTGAATAATTTAGAAAAAAAAATCGGCAAATTCGTGCATACTCGGTATTTTTAAACCCTTGCCGAGGAATTCATTAAAATGTCACATGAAGTGTGTGTTACTTGCTTTCGGCAAATAGTGTAAAAAAGGCAGATATTTTTACGCGGAAACACTCGAGATTACACGACATGCAGAAGAATTTCAAAACGCGTCGTCACGGACAGCCAAAATGCTTTCCGCTTCAAAGCAACCAAAAAGTTTTAATGGCACAAATACTTTTTATTCCCATATAACTGCCCTCGTCTTCCTACAAATGGTTAGGCAGTAAATGGCATTTTGTGGCTGCAAAACTACCCTTTTACGACAAAGCAAACTGCCTCTAGAACAAACCACGATCAGGCCGTGAAGATGTGTCACTGAGATAGAACATTTTACCGCACTTGACATGCCATCAGAAGGATAGATTTGTGGGCGCAAAAAGCAACACATCTTCGCGGTATATAGCTGAGTGGCGTGCTGCCGAACAAGTGGGAACCATGATTAAGCAATGGAGAGGCAGATTATAGGTCATGCGGGAAGTTGTGGTGCTACCTTTTGGAAGATCGATCGAGCTACGAGTATAAAAGCCCGGAGATTACATGAATGTAGCTGGGGTAGAAAAATGTTTTCCTGGTTCTTAGTGAGGATACCATCACCAGTGATGTGAAAGAACGAAATTGCTAGGACGTACAACTGAAACAAATTCAGCCGCTTTCAGGATTGTGGACTCGTTCCTTGAGCGCCGGTTGCACTCCTGGGGACGCGCTTGTGAGTGCATTTTTAAATTTATTTATTTATTTATTTATTTATTTATTTATTTATTTATTTATTTATTTATTTATTTATTTATTTATTTATTTATTTATTTATTTATTTATTTATTTATTTATTTATTTATCTATCTATCCATCCAAGGTCCCATCGGGACATTAGAGGTGGGTATATGACACAGCAGGAAGTTAGGTGGCGCTTCTTCAATGGCCTGTTTGAAAAGGAATTGGTCGGTGATAGTGGCAGCTACAGGAAGTAGGTGATTGTAGTCTCGAGTAGTGCGGAGAAAAAAATATTGTTGGAACGTGTTAGCATGAGTACGTTCCGAATGTAACTAATTTAAAAGCTACAGAAGAGTGACTGAAAAGTAGGATTAAGTATCGAGGACATGGCGCCTATCGGTGGAGGCGAAACTAAGACACGCATTTTGTCCTTTCATATCATCTGCCTTTGAAATCACCGACACGCTGCCTTGACGTCTTCGCAGCCCTAACCAAACTAACAATAAAGAACCCTAACCTAATAAAGCCTTAACCAAAACTAACAATAACCAAAACCAACAATAAAACAACAAATAAACTAACAAAATCGGACCTACATTTATCGGTGTTCTCGAAATTTCCGGAGCTCTAGAATATGTGCATTTCGTCATATATTACATCGCGTGCAAGGGCGTACCCAGGGGAGGCGCTTCGGTGTCAGAACAGCCCAGGAAATTAATGCACGCAGAAAAATTACATATATATTTTTTAAGCGTCCGGCGCAGTCCCTGTTTCTTTCTATTTTTTTTTATTTTCCCGGTGGCGTATAACACACCGCTAAATATATTTCCGGCTACGCCACTAATCGGGCGGGTTAGATTGATCGTTCGAAAAATTAAAGAACTTCCTTGAGGCTTGATAAAATACTGATGGCTTCATAAAAAAAAAAAAATTGAAGTCGCAAGACTAAATTTTTCACGCGGACTTTGCAAGTTGTACACGTTGTAAAAGATGCTGTCGCGCCCTGCTTTCACATTTTTGAAGGCTGAGAAAATAGTTAAGATAACACGAAACGTGTCCTCAACAGTTCTTGCTCTAAAATGAAGTACGGGAAGCTAGTTGGTTACCCCTGAATTTCCGCTTTCGTAGACCATCTTCTTCACGAGCGACCGCTTTAACACAAGCGGCCAACTGAGCAAACCACGCCAAGGAAGAAAAGTCAGTGCTGAAAAAAGTTAACTACATTGGTATAATACAAGGGCCATTTTTTTCTCCTTGGCTACAAAGAGGAAGAAAACATGTTTAATCGAGCCTTTCATATTCTAACGCTTTTTTTTCCAAGCTTGGAACGTTACCCACATGTATCCTTATCTCTTCCCACTACCCCTTTTGCTAATTAAGTCGTATCTCATCAGGCAAGGCACGCCAATATGAACCGACCGTGGTCGCTAACAGTAAGTTATAGTTCAGAGGGGCTGAGAGAAAGCGGCGAAAAAACAAAAAATGAACTGTCCCTAACGCCTGTGCCTACCAAGACAAAATTGACGACGTTGCGAATAGGCACGCCTCGGAAAGGGAGATAACCCGACATAGCCCTGCGGCGTTACGGCTGGTTAGCCGCATTTTCGGACTCTTTTAGCTTAATCACAAAGAAGGAAGCCGCAGCACTGTTCTGGCAGACTGGAACTCCTCCTGGGGTAATGTAGTGGAAAAGAGATACAGGAATCGTTGAAATATGAAGAGGCAGCTTTACCATGGAAGCGTATGTTTTTCCGGGACGTGATTGGATTAAATAATACAGTAGCAGCCGAGCTAGGATTTATGGACTAGGGTTGTATCCGTTTGCTTTAACATGACTGGCGATTCAGCGTTTCAGAATGGCGATTCAGCGTTTCTGATCTAAAAAAACTTCAATCATACTTCGTACTAATTTTCTGCCACGAACCGGGCAGACGAAGCACTTCGTGTTTACTGGATAGAAGAAGTATTATACTATGCACAAAGGTCGTTCATACTACCTGTATTAAAACTGTCGTGAGAGGTGATCAGAAGAACTTTGCGGTGAGGAACAACACGTACCATATAGCTTCAAAGAGCTGCTTCAGAAAGCACGTGGAACGCACGGAAATTTTAATTAGAAAGCACAGGAGCGAAGCTGATCCATGAACAGTTTTAATAGCGCATGTAGAAAATAAAACTGCAAATTTCTTGGCTGAAATTATGTCTAAGTTGCGAAACGCGTACACTAAAGTAGCTCAGCTACGGGTGATTGGCCTGCGGGTAGGTCAGCAGCATATGAGTTCGATTCTTCAGAACTTTCAGACTTCAGTATGGTGGAGGCGAAAAGCAAAAACGCTCGTCTGTTCGAGATTTGGGCGCATGTTAAAGTTCCGCAGGCCAGGCGGTCTAAATGAATCCAGAGCCCCCCACTACGGCGCGCCTCATTGGATGTGTAGCGTAGGCGCGTTACATCTCAACTAATCAATCAAGTTTCAGACTTCCCTTGTGAAGACATGGTGAATGAGTATGCCGGCTCGGACCAACCATTATAACTGCATAGCACTTTAGGGGCCGGCCTTGTCGTCGTAGCTCGCTCGATGCACCCAAGTAGAGCCACAAGGCGTTCCGTCGTAGCGGCTGTCGTCGCGGCGTTACCCCGAGGCGTGACCCCTGCCGGAAACAGCGCCAGCGGGAGTTCTGCTCTTTTTGTGCTTGGTTTTCGTCCCGAAGGTGCCGGCGTTGCGCTGCCACTTTTTTTCGCTTTCTATCCTAAAACTACACCAAACCAGCGTACCTAACTCAATGGACGCGGACGCTGCCGGTTAATTGTGTATATTTTGCCTCAAATGTGCCTGAAGTTTTCTTTGCGATAAACAACGGCGAGATGTATGACAACTGCCAGCGGTTCACGAGTTTCGAGCGCTTATGGCTATATAAACAGCTTGGCTTTCGAAGCCTCTGTGGGACGCCGAGACGACAGAACGCCGTGTGGCGCTTCTTAGGTGCAGCGAGCGAGCTGCGACGACAAGGAGAGCCATTAAAGCGGTCTGCACTTGATTGAATTAAGGCGTCATGGCAACTTTATCACTTGCTAAAGCGCACTCCAGACAAACTGTATCTGCGGAACTCAACGTTACGCGTCGTCCTAAACACGTAGTAATTTTTCTTGGACAGCTTCAATCAACAGCTCTGCTTCCTACTTTTCATCCTTGCTCTCTTTTGTAGCGTAAGCTGCACTGGCCGAGGTTGAGCTGTTTCACGTGGACCTTGAAGGGCCGTACTGCGCAAGCGCGAGAAGCATTGGATTGGATTGGATTGAATGGAATTTGGATTTGATTGGATTAAATTGAATTGTATTTGATTGAATAGGAAATCCAATCCAGTTTGAGTACCGGTGTGTAGAGTATTCGGTCTGCACATTCGTCGGTCTGAGCATTCCAGAGGAGTGACGTCATAGCCGTGGCAGGCGCACTGGCGCCGGTGCGTGCCCAGCTGTGCGCCTCTGTTGCGCAGTAGCCAAGTCTGACGCTGCGCTGGAGCGTCTTGACAGCCGTTTCGCGTGGCTCCTGGAGAGCCGTGCTGCGCATGCGCGAGGAGCAGTGACTTGACTGGACTGGACTGGACTGGACTGGACTGGACTGGACTGGACTGGACTGGATTGAATTGGATTAGATTGGATTCGGTTGGGTTGGATTGGAAATCGTTTTAGCAGCAGTAAGCATGATAATCAGCTAATCCTACACAACCAGGAAACCGAAGAATAACCAGCTGAACCTTAGCTCACGCTACGTATATCCTGGCATAGGCGAGCTAAGCCACTGGTAATTTTTTAGCAGTATTTCCGCTGCGTACCTAACCTATACTAACCAATGCTGCTGTTCCGAGTCACTACATATGGTAAGACGTCGGAATCGTTAATCACGTTTACCACACGGATACCAACCAAGAAAAAATTTGTAATAAATTATGGTAGTTATATCCTACTGAAAATCAGGATGATTCACAAAAATCGCATGTAAAACGCAGAAACTGCTACAGAAAGGTCTGCAATAAATTGTCTATTTGAAGGTGTAGGTATTTCTTGTGCTGCCGAAAGTGACTATTACGTTATTATTTTAACTGATGGGCCTGTGACTCTCTTCATAAACTTTAATGTATGCCGAACGAATAGAGGTAGAGCTAGCTTTTGCACTGAATATCACTGAAAAATTTACTTCCCAACTAGCAGAGGAAACTGGTTATGCATGACGATATGTGACTCACTCATGCACATTCATGGACAAACGAAATGAGAACTCGCAAATATGAACCAGAACACGCAAAACTGAACAAATACTGTTTGTGGGGGTCCAATAATGGTGCACTATTGGTATATTTGGAAATCCACATTTCCCACATTTCCCACATTCGATTGTAAATAATCGAAGCGCCAATTTTGCTAGCATGTAAGGAAATTACTACATCTGCGTGTTCTGGTTCATTTTTTCTTGATCGTTATTTACTTGTGTATGAGTGTACTGCGGAAATAGCGACAGAGTACATGCCTTCACTTGATTTTCTTTATTAAAACGATATTTTCAATGTATAAATCATACCCGCAATTTTCTCTATCACTTGCCCGAATGACATTAAAAAAATTAGCAGTGGCTTAGCTCAGCTACACCAGGATATACGTAGCGTGAGCTGAGGTTCAGCTGGTTATTCTTAGCTTTCCTGGTTGTCTAGGATTAGCTGATTTTCATGCTTTTTGCTGCTAAAATGATTTCCAATCCAATCCAAGCCAATCCAGTCCGGTCCAGTCACTGTTCCTCGCGCATGCGCAGCACGGTTATTAGGGCTAGCACCCTATAGCACGGCTCTCCAGGAGCCACGCGAAATGGCTATCAAGCGGCTTTGGCGCAGCGTCCGAATTGGCTACTGCGCAACCGAGGCACACAGCTGGGCACGCGCCAACGCCAGTGCGTCTGCCGCGACTATGACGTCACTCCTCTGGAATGCGCAGACCGGTGAATGTGCAGGCTCAATTCTGTACCCACCCGTAATCCAATACAATCCTACTTAATCTAATCCAACGCAAATCCAATCCAATCCGATCCAATCCAATCCAATCCAATGCTCCTCGCACTTGCGCAGCACGGCCTCTCAGGGTCCACGCGAAACTGCTCAACCTCGGCCAGTGTAGCTTACGCTACAAAAGCTCCTTACTTGTTTCTCTACAAGCCTTGTTGGTAGCCCAAAACACCCGTCATTCAGCGGCCTGGCGTTACATTCTGCTGCCTGTCGAATTTTCTCAAACTATTACTCGGTCACAGCCTTCTTCAGCACCGCAAGCTTGTTACAAGGACAGATAAAATTATCAATTGGCTGTAGGGTTTAACGCGGTGAAGCTGCAGCTGAGCTATGCATAGAGTTTCTTAGTAAGTATACTATAGAGGAAACTGCGCCTGGGAATCCATGTCGGCGTGGGGTGGTTATGGCCTCATGGGAAGACTACAGCTGCTGGCTAGACATGTCTATCGGATTCTTAAGCGTCATCTTTGGTTTGCTTTTTGTAGCGTAAACTACACTGGCCCAGGTTAAGCAGTTTCGCGTGGACCCTGAAGGGCCATGCTGCGCAAGCGCGAGGAGCATTAGATTGGATCGAATTGGATTGGATTGGATTAGTACGGGTTTGTAGAGAATTGGGTCTGCACATTCGCCGGTCTGCGCATTCCAGAGGAGTGACGTCATAGCCGCGGCAGATGAACTGGCGCCTGCGGGTGCCCAGCTGTGCGCCTCCGTTGCGCAGTAGCCAAGTCTGACGGTGCGTTGGAGCCGCTTGATAGCCGTTTCGCGTGGCTCCTGGAGAGCCGTGCTGCCCATGCGCGAGGAACAGGACTGGACTGCTCTGGACAGAATTGGACTGGATTGGACTGAATTGGATTGGATTGGATTGGATTGCTGAACCTTAGCTCACGCTACGTGTATCCTGGCAAGCCGAGCTAAGCCACTGCATATTTTTTTCACTATGCATTGCTATGTCTACGATGTAGCCGCTCGGGCCAAAATGTTCGAAACTCGCTTCGTTTCTCTCACTTCGCTCGAAAACTATGAATTCGCTCCATTACTTCATTCTAAGACAGCTGTGCTTCATTGTAAGCAAGAGTTAGGACTAGTGCGGTGAGTGGCCATCAGTACATATTTACACAAGTACAAACCGACCATGTAAACACATTAGTTTGCGTTAAGGATAGTGCGCCCTTCGGTTCTTTTTTTTTTGCAGTAGCAGTGCATATATAATAACAGTGCCTGGACATCTTGACTGAGCGGGTAATTTGCTTCCGCCAAAGTTATAGCACATGGTCTCTTCCATAAACAAGAACGAACGCACCGGGAGGGCGATGTTTTCATAGGTACCCGCATAAAACCGTTTTGAGTTTTTCAAAAAAATTATTATTGGAAATATTCGCAAAATAAGAGTCTGTGATGAGTTTCTTCCAAAATTTCGCATTATTGTTAACTATACCAGCTTGGCCTGCAGAATATTAGGCATAACCGTTCTTATAGAAATTTAGTAAAAAGAACAGGATTTATTATTTTATTTCTTTGGCTTTAAAACAGCGTGTTTAGTTTTATTTTATATTTATATGATTACACACTCCTGTTTGCGTTTTTGTGGCAATGTATTTGAATTTACGGCCACTAAAACGTTTCAATCCAGGCCAATGATGAAACTAAGGCGAGCGCATGACATAATGGTGGCCCATGATGACGCAGACGGCCTTGATGTGAGAAACATAGACGCTAGCGCCAGGTTCCTCTCTAGTGCGTATAGTAGGAAAGAAACTGTGTAGGGCTACGAGGCGCGCCGTAGTGAAGGGCTCTGGATTAATTGGGACCACTCGGGGATCTATAACGTGCGCCTAAATATCGAACACACCAGCGTTTTCGCTTTTCGCCTCCATCAGAAAAGTGACCAGCGTGGACGGAACCGAACCCGCGTCCATGGACCCAGCAGCACAACACAACGCCTTAGCCACTGAGCCACCTCGGCCGGCCAGGTAAAGTGATCTTTTGCAGCTGCAATATAAAGCATACTACCATAACAGGACCATGTATATATTATTAACGCTCAGCTTTCCCAGAAACCTGCGATATTTGTGAGCGCTTGCGATTAAATGGCGATACACTGCAGAACCGAGGGACCGCATTGAATGATGACGGATATACAGTCCAGCCCGCTTATAACGAACACTTTGGAAAACGGAAATCAGTTCGTTATATCCGTTTTTCGCTATACCTGAGCATACAATGTATGTATATTAACAGTAACGGCTAACGAATATTTGTTCGTTGTAACCGGGATTTCGTTAAAACCGGGTTCGCTTTAAGTGGGCTATACTGTATACTGTATTTTTCTCCGCTTTCTTTCTTTCTTTCCAAATTGTTTATCTGTTTCAATGACCTACCACATCCTCCCCTTTGCTTTCCGAAATTTTCTTGACTGCCAACCCTTATTTCTGTGTTATTTCTGCGAGCCCCTCATTTCCTATTCTGATTCGCTATACTGTATAAGGCACGTACACAGCGCTGTGTGGTGCAGAGGGTAGGTGAAAACGGCGCTCGCGTATTCGGGGACGCCCTCCGTCGCAAAACACATAACAAAATATTTAGGTGCCCTGCTGCTCGAGCTTGTGCTTCATATAGGTCACATTACGGCCTCGCAATTAAACAGAGACATGGAGTTTGGTTCTTCCACCGCTTTGGATCATTATTTAAAAAAAAAAAGGTTGCGTGTACATTTTTGTGTTTTTATAAAAAAAGTGAAAGAGAGCGGCGTCAAAATTCACAGCCCCCATATATTCGTTCCGGAAATTTATGGTTCCCAGGAACGATTTCAGTTAACCGGCTTGCCAGAAAGGCACGTTGTTGGTAGTACCGAAAACCAATTACAAGTTAGGCCATACATCATGCGAGCTCTGCTGACATTAAAAGTGTCGTCATAGCAGCCATTAGAAAGGTGATTTTTCATTTTCCTAATCTAGAGTGGGCTTTTTAATATCAAATCCGCAAAACGCGTTCCCAAGCCCTGGCATACTGCATCGAATGGCCGACATGAACCGTATTGATATTTGCTTCCAATACAGATTTTTCTATCTAGAGGCGTCGAGGCGAATTTAAATAGTTTGAGGGACCTTGAGCTGGTTCGTGCAATTTTGATATTTGTTTTAAGTAAATGTTTCCCAGTGCAACCGGACAGGCACTGCGTACAGAAACGCCACTTCAGGGCTACCAAATGTAGACTTCGCAGAAAATCAGGCATACGCCCAACACTTGGGCTTCTGGGGTTGAAGTAACTTTTTATTCCGGAATCTTTATTCCGTATAGTTTTATAACAGCTACTGCATTTGTTGTAAGCCTCCATTTTGTCACGTTTTTGTCAAAACGTGCGTTTCGCGTTCGTAAATAAACACGACTTTCCATCACCGGCCGAATCCTCTATTACAAAGCCCCACCTATAAGGCGTCGGTATCAACCGTTCATATTCTGTAGTAGTGGTCAGGAAAGATGCAAGTTTCAAAAAGTGGTGCAATGCACTGGAGTGAACTTGGGCTCCACAATAACTATACGAGAACTATAAACTCGGAAAAACAGTCAGCAAAGTAACGAGTACAGCCGAACGTCAACCAATTGAATTTCGTGGCACTTGCTCTGAATGCACTTATTGCCGCTCTTCTTTTTAGAAACCTTAAAGGGACCCTGCAACACTTTTTTCAATTTCTTTTTAACCTTAAATGCTTGCAGAACGTAGTCACCCAACACACCCAGTACTTGTATGAGGGGGTCGCAAAGTAACTCTGCCAAAAATTACTGTTCTCTGCCCATCAGATCAATTGCAAACTCGCTCAAAAGATTTTTCTCTCTTTCCCGGTCTTGACGTTCTTGGACGTCTCGAATTACGTCGTTAAGACCATGTAGCGGCTTTTCGCCGGTTTTCCTTCAGTTGTAGCAATAAACACTTTTCGATAGCAACGTAAAAAAAAGCACCAAGAACAAAGCAGAAATCGAAGGCGTACCTGGTGTAACGAGCAAATCACGCAGTGCCGCTCCGTGCCGGTGATAACTATAGCTTTCGCAGTGGTTCCAAACGTGAGGGAAAGGGTGAAAGCGCTTATCAAAAGGGTTGCAGGGTCCCTTTCAATAAAATCTAGAACATTGTCGATCAAACAGGAGCAGTCTAGATTAGTCATGGAACGTCTTTTTCCTATATGAAGCAAGATTCCCCGGCGCGGCCTACGGAAGAAGGAGCAAACACGCGCGCCGCTTGACACACGGGATAAGATAACAAGCCGTCTCCACGCGCTGGTAATAAAATACAAGTAAGCAAGTCTTAAACAATGGTTCGAGGCAATATTTAGTATACACGTGAATGTTTGTCGCGTCTTCATAAAAGCGTCAGCCGCCTCGTTCGTAGGCAGTACTCTTAATCTAAAAGGACGCCCTCCCCCCCCCCCCCCCAGGGCTTGCTCGTTTTTATTAAACGTTTCTCTCTCTCTCTCTCTCTCTCTCTCTCTCTCTCTCTCTCTCTCTCTCTCTCTCTCTCTCAATATAAGGCCCTACCGTGGCAGGGTCAGTGAACACGCGGCGGCGGGAAACGATATTGTCGGGGCAGCGAAGGGCGCAAGAGCGCACTGAAGACGGTCGGGGGGCTAAACTTCGTTTGAAATGCGAATAAAAATTTGTTCAATAAGGCGGAGATGTCTATGTCTCACTGATGTCTATGTCTATGGCGTATGTCCGTCAAAAACGCACTGCAGGAAAGCCAACTTTAACTGACGATGATGGTGATGATCGTGGGTGAAGTGAAAGGAAAAAAAAAAAAAAAACTCTTCTCGTCTTCGGAATCGATCCTCGGTCCCTCGCGTGATGAAGCCGATATCTATCCGATTGAGCCACTCTGACACGGTCGAAACAATTTGGATTTGGAGAGGGCTGCGTGGACGTGCAAGTTATGCGGAAAAATCAGGCACCCCTCCGTCTAACGACGACGACGGCTGTACGCGGAGCTTTCTTCGCGCGAAATGAAATGGCGAAGGGTCAAAGTCAGAGGCCGGGCGATCAAAAGTCCAAACTGCATGCGAGTCAAAGTCAAACTCCAAGCCGTCTGTGAGTCAAAGCCAAAGCTCAGACAACCAAGGAATCTCTCACAAGAAAGCTTCGCGTTCAACGATCGTCCTCGTCAGACGGAGGGCTGCATGATTTTTGGGTTGAAGATAAAGAAATGTTGCTGAACCAGCAAAAATATCGTCAATCCTAAATTAGCACAAAGTGATCGTACGCGCGAAACAATGTTTTCGGATGCAGAGCCAAGGTCGCCTTGGTCTGTCTCAAAACATGTGAATTGTTGATCTAAAACGAAAGCACGCAAGCAGTCACGATCGGTCGCTCACTGCATTGGTATACGCTATTTTAACAAAAGAAATAACTGATTTACATTATTGCACATGTCTATTCCGAATTACTTCTTGTAATAATATAGGCTTATAGTTTAGTTGGTAAAGTTCCCGCACAGAAGTAGGGATTGTAAAGCTTAAAAGCTGCAAGCGCACTGTTGACGCCGTGTCATGCTACATGCCTCACTTAATATAGCGCTAACTGCACACGAAGTAGGGAAGACAAACAATGGGCAAGTTAGCGCTATACTGTGTAAGGCAAAATGCGCCAAGTAACCCAACAGCACATTTTACTGAAGTGTCTGCTGCTTGTAAAAAACGTCGCTGTTAGGGTTAACAAAATCGGCTATAACAGCACTTTATTCGTCGATCTGTCAGCTATCCTCTTTCGCTTGTGCTGAAAAATGTCTGAGATATCCCGTGCCTGTGGCGGAGGATTTCGACGACACTAACAAGAGAATTGGGTCACCAGAAATTGCGGCCACCAGAAATGAACTTATTATAGAAGGGGCCTGGCCATTACATTGGATGCTGCAAAAGCGCAGCCGTGGTTACGCTTAGGGGAGCGGTCCGCGGGGCCGTCGTCAGCCAGGGTAGACAAAAAATTGGCAGTGGCTTAGCTCGGCTCTGTCAGGATATACGTAGCATGAGCTAAGGTTCAGCGGGTTATTGTTAGGTTTCCTGGTTGCCTTGGATTAGCTGATTATCAAGCTTACTGCTGCTAAAACGATTTCCAATAGAATCCAATTCAATGTAATCCAATCCAAATACAATCAAATCCAGTCTAATTCAATGCTATTCGCGCTTGCGCAGAATGGCCCTCCAAGAGCCACGCAAAACTGCTCAACTTCCGCCAGTGTGGCTTACGCTGCAAAATCCCACCCGCCACCAGCACCCAGTAATCACTCGTGTTTGCCGTTCGTGCGCCCTTCGTCGCTCGTTTGCCAATCGTGTTCCATTGGCTCTCGTTTTAGTTCGACTGCCCCACTTTATATACCTTTCCCGGTGCTTCAGTAAAGCCCTCGCTTCTATTGCAACGTGCTGTGCAGTAATGTTTTGGCAGGGCCGTTGCCTGAACATACTAGATAAGCAGGACTATGTGCAACGTGAAACCATATTTCATGTTACATAAAACAGCACATTTATATCCTCAGACCGTATGGATGGCAGTCCCGCCTACTGTGCTCTGACACTTATGGATAGGAATAAACGTTTCGTTCAAATGTACTTGTAATCCACAAATGTACCTGCTAGTTTACTCAAGTGACTACATACAAAGTTGTTTCAGGAGCAACGCTTTAAAAAGTGGGCATACATTAAAGCAATATGCGCGTGGCATCAAATGCACCCGCTTTGCTCGTATATACACACCACTGGTTAAAGAAACCATGAAGACAAAATACGACTTTGTTCAATTTGAAAAAAAAATAACTACATTTAACGCGAAGCTTTCTTTGTCGCACTGATGCCGTTCGATGTCTCGCCAGAACGCTTTGCAGGAAAGCCAACTTTCTCTGACGATGATAATAATTGTGGGTGAATGGAAAATAGCGTTGAAACGGGAAACCTTCTCTTGTAGAAAGCCAATGTCCTCCAAGTCCAAAGTCACATCACATCATGCACATCAAACGCCCATCGAGCGCCTCAGGAAACTAAACGCTTCCCGTGGTCCGGATCAAACCTCGGAAGGCCAACTTTCTTCGACGACAATGATGATCACGGTTTAAGTGAAAGATGGTTGAAAGACGAAGGACAGGTGGGTGAATCCGTTCAGTCTGCGGATCACGTCTGTCCTGGATTCCAACATGAACTTGCTGCAAGGTGATCCTCCACCCCTACGCATGCCCGACGTACGTCGTCGATTACTTGAACAATGTGGACCGCGGTGGGGCCAACATCTACAAGGTGGTCATCGTGATAGTCGCCGAGAACCCGGAAATAAATGACGTGCAGGTGCTGCAAGACCTCGGCGCGAACATGCTCAATGCGGTAGAGATGGGCTCCCAAGAGGCGGCCCGGTTCCTAGTCGAGCGGCTCATGTCGGAGAAGGACCGCGACGTCGACTACGTGCCCGCGTGTCTAGCCGAAGAGTGAACTACGGTGCGCAAGACGAGGGAGCAGGTGATCGCCGAAAATCTGGCGCGTCGACGGAAGACGCTAAGCGCAACGTGGCGCAGCGCTGCGAAAGCTTCGCATTTCAACCATCTTTCTTCAGAAATGGGAAGATTTTTTCGGTTCAATCGACTCAACTCCAGCCACAAAAGGCTTTCTGTAACCGCAAAAAAAAAAAAGAAATATTGAAAACTTACATTTCGTGCTGCAGTTATGTATTGTGGACAGCAGTGACATCGCTTGAGCGAGAACTAAAAAAAATCGTTCTAGTGAAAGGATCAAAAAGAGCTGTCGGCACTACTAAAATAACCCAATTTTGTTTTTTGGCGGTAGGTTATGTCGGCAGCGGCCAATAGCACAACCAAATTTCTGTGACATCATAGAAAAATCGCTGGGAAGGCGCCGCTGGTTAACGTGTTTTTCTTAATGCTGTAAGGAGGCAGGCAGATGGATTCACAGGAGTCAGCAGCAGCTTTGACGGTCTTGCTTTACATAGCCCATCGGTGACCTGACAGAACAAGCCATCAGTGATGATGATCAGGTACAGATGGTTATTATATTACATATGGACAAAGGAAATCCCACGTAAGAATCGTGAACGGCCACTGTACAGGGAAGTCCTACGGCGCAAAAACTACTCGATTATGTTGACTGTGCGAAGAGACACCCAGACTAACGGAATACTTTTGTAAGTTTGCGATAAAATGGGTAGCATTGCTATCTCGGTAGGAAGTATTTCTAATGAACCGAACGTGTGGTTCCCTCAGAAAACAAAAGGTGACGGGAGTAAAACAACAAACACTGTCTTGTCGCACAAACGCTTTGTTGTCTGGTGTTGTCCTTTCCATCGACGTTCATTTTCAATCTTTAAGCCCTTTTCCACGTTTACCACTAGGGGAGAAGTGTCGAGAAGAGAAGCAATACAAGAGAGGGCAAGTGGGAGAGAGGGGATGGGTGTAAAAAGTGAAGGGCAGGCGGGAGGGGACGTTGTGAGGAGGTTTCTTAAAGGGGTGGCAGAATTGGTGCCTTCTTTCGACGCCATTTTCAGCAAACAAAGGAGGTGCGAGGTCCATTTACTCTTCCTGTTTCAAGCATGAAACGAAGAAGTCACACAAATTCAGCTAAGAAGCCTACACGAAACGTAAGCCCCGAAAGAGTCTTGGGAAACCGAACCGGCGATATTTCTATCGCTCCTGCCAATATTCTCAAAATAGGCGGGCTATTTTTATCTCTCCTGCTTTTTATTTACGCCAACAAAAACCATTTTGTTCTAAAGCGATTTAAAGCGGATAAAACACTCAACGGCTTCAGCTAAAACCATTTCAGTGAACGCCGGCGGAAAGCGGATAAAACGCTCAAAGGAAAAACGCAGCACTCATGGGCTGTTTCGCGGTGGATGTCGGAATGTGCTCGATCGTTGTTTGCGGCCACATGCATCTATTTTGTCACGTGCGTGCGGTTGGCGGGTGGCCCACGCGGAGACTAATATCTTCCGTATGTGCAAGAACTCTGGCCATGAATCAAAAAGCGGAAGCAATAATTTTCATCCCAAAAGCTTGTAACAACCATTTTGGAGGACGGATGCTATATTTTTCGAGCTAGTAGTCATAACAAACGGTTAAAATACCCACTACCACAACAATAATGGGAATGCTTAACCACTGGTAAACTCACTCCATGACCCGAACAAATGTGATATATTATATGCTGGCAGCCGCTTTCTCCCTGCTTTCAAAATGACGTCCGGAGATGATAAATTGCAATGTTTATAAACCCCTGTGTATACACCAGTATTCTTCTGACAGCATGAGCATGCAACAATACAAAAATATTCGAGTGGGGAGAGAGCTCTAAATATTACACAGACCTCCAGGAAGCGATGAGTTACGGGTAGACGTTTGGAAAGTATGATAGATTGTGGAAGAATTTGGTAGGAGCAACAACGTACCTAGTGAAGAAGACGACGACCTGACATGCCGGGAAATGCTTAATACGGAATGTAATTTGAAACAGCATATCGACGGTGCCCTGGACAGGAGCAGGGAAGACTCAGCTCGTTTCGAGCAGCGGATGAGCACATCGGCTTAATTACCTGGTCGGCATGCTCACTCACGAGTGCACTCACACATACCCAACTCACTGCTCACGAGTGAGTGGTAAGTGAGCCTCTACATCGTTTTGGACTGGTGAGTGTGAATGGTAGTGAGTGCGAGCCCCACGCCCAGTGAGCCCCACTCACCACTCGCGAGTGTGAGCGCCATTCGCAGTGAGCCCCGCTCACCACTCACGCATGCGAGAGCCACTCGCGGGGTCCCCTTCACCACTCACGAGTGCACTCGCGCTACTCGCGCGAATTGCGGGGCCTACCGCGGTGAACGCCACTACTGGGCTTGTACTCGCTGTTGGCTATTCATCGCAGGAACCGCTCGCTGAGGTGGTTGTCAAATGCGATATTGCTTTTGGTTTCGGAAATATGTTGTCACTGCACTCCTGGCGTGGAGCACTGTAGAAATAACTTTCTCGTGGCGTGTTTGATTAGTAATAGAATATGGATGGACTTCTGAAGCCGTAACACACTGATACTGTTCCGTTTTGTGACTCATGGAGGGCCTGCTGCGCACACTCGCGTGCAAGGGGGGACGACGAGTGGTGAGCGCGAGCACGGGTGAGTGTGTGTGGTGACGGCGAGGGGTGAGCGTGAAGGAGTTCAAGTGGTGATGGCGAGTGGTAAGCGTGTGCGCCAGTGAGTGCGAGCGGTCACGGCGAGTGGTGAGCGTGAGCGCGAGTGGCTGCAAGGGGTGAGGACGTGTAGTGAGCATGAGTGCGATTGAGTGCGAGTGGTCAGGCCGACTAGTGAGCGTGTGTATGAGTGAGTGCATGAAGAAAAATAAATTCTTCTGCGTGAGTGTGAGTGAGTGGCGTCCAATTTTGGCGAGATATGATGACTACAGTATAGTCGTTAACGGCAGCTTAAAGAAGCACGGAATTTCAGTGAATGCAGACATGATCCTACAAGCTTGACATCAAAACCCGACTACCTGGGGATAAGAAGGGCCTTCGCCTCCCCATTTATTATTCCTACTCTTTCAATAGGCTCACTATCTCGTTAGGGGTAAAGAAGCACTCGATGTGGTTCAGGAAACAGCAAAACATAAAGTCTTGGAAGAGGATATCTGAGACACTACGCCGTTCCGATTCACCCTCGGGATATATCTTTTTTCTAGCGTGCTGCCGGAGAGAAGAAAGTAAGACCGGCTCCAATTAGTTTCCAGCAGGATCATTTTCTTGGCGCAGATATAACCGGATTATGAAAGGTACTTCCGCATCGTCAATCTTCTCTTTTGTGATGTTCGTTCAGCATATTCTGTTGTTTTTTCCTTCTGTTTTGCAGGTCTATTTTTTCTTTTTTCCTCGCTCCATTCGTTTTGCTTTCCAGTTTATTTGTTCGTCGTTTCTCCTAGGTGTAAATTGATTTCCACTGCCCGGTGGTTTTCGCAACACCCGTGGTTCTTTCGCCGAACCACCCGAAACGTGAGCCCGTCTATAGTGCCGAATGATGGGCGAGAAAGTCAGAAAACGCAGTTTTATGATGCTCCCGCGCATCCTAGCTCAAATTGCGGGAAAATTCCACCTGTCATCTATTTCTGCTCTTCCCACGCGTAATGTGGTTCTTATCGGCAGTATTTTGTGAATTACAATTTTTTTTGAAGCTGACGAATGAGCAAGACCATTACGTTCCGTGTTTTGGTTCTGTTATTTTTTTTCTAAAAAAATTGTTGGTTGCTATTTAGAAAGTACATTTTACCTAGATCTGGTTTTCGTTGCTGCTTTGACTTGTCGGCTGCTATATGGAAACTGTCGGGTGCTCATCATTCACGCTCCAATATCGTCACCACCTACAGAAAGATCACCGCCTAGGTTAGCTGGCATGCATAGGTGCAATCAACTTGTCAAATTGAACCACGCTGAACAATGATAATCAGAGAAGTGTACTGTAGCACAGGAAAAACGAAAACGCCGTAGTTCTTGCGAAGTCATTATTTGGGGAAAATATACGAAGCATGCAAAATTTACTAACAAGGCGCCCTTAGGCTGGAAGCCCGGAAATAAGGGATCGATAGAATTCGCCCCCTCACTTTGAGCTCGGCGAGCACATGTTGGTTGACGTTGAACATAGCAAAAATAGTTGCCAGCTCACTTTTAATGGGTGCTTTTTACTAGAAAGAGGTGATGTTGCAGTGAAGGAAACAAAACATACCAGTAGTGCTGGTAGCGGCTCATTTCTTGTAACGGCGTTACCGGTTACACATTTTTGTTCTGGTGACTTAGTAGCAAAATTATTACCGTCCGAAAATAGGGAAGGGCAACGCACTCATGTTAATATTTTCGATGCAAGTGTAAAGTTACGTTAGTAGTTATCTCTTACATTTGATTTCAGAAACATCTCTTCCCAAACATTTTAAAATTGCCGCGAATATGTGCGTTCTATTAAAGCGAAGCTCTCTTGGTCTCACTGATGACGGTGTCGCAACCAGAACGCACTGCAGGAAAGCCAACTTTTCACAACTAGAGGACACATGATAATGATCAGCATAAAACAAGAAAAAGAAAGCGCTGCACGTGGTCGAAACCGAACCTGCGTTCCTGGCGTTACGTAGCCGGTGTTTATCCGGTTGCGCCATTATCGCATTTGAGTCGCACAGTATATCCTTCGGGTTCTTTGCGCGGTCGTTGGCTTGGAACTTTGGCTGAGTTGAAGTGGACAGTTGTTTTAGATGACGATTATCTAATGACTACGATGGGTGAGACTGGAGGGGGCGTTCAGCTTTCTGGTAAGAAGTCAATTTACTGTCGTCTGAGTTTCGAATTTCAATCACACGCAGTTCGCGCTTTGGTCGCTGACACTTGGAATGTGACTCTCCGGCTGTTTGCACTTCGATCGTTGACACTTTCCCTTTGATCGAAGCGGCTGTGACTTCGGCACTACGCCATTTGGTTTTTGCACGCAAAAAAGTTGCGCGTTTCATCCATTGTCGTCGTCAGACCGGGGGGATTGGAATGTTTCAGATTTCGTCAAAAGACGACAGACTTTATTCGCCTCTGCTACGTAACTCCTTCTGCCACTACCATTAGTGTCTTTCCCTGCCTTCTCTCTCCCGTCATGAATGAATTCAACGGAGCCTTGCACGTTCAATGCAAGTCAATTTTTCAGCGTTCGCACTTTTTGCGTGCCATCTGGTGGGATAGCGCTCATCTTTTTGTGCGTTTTTTTTCTTGATACACCTGGAACAGCACAAACTCGGGTTGACTTCTTGTGTTTGTTTTCATCCTGCCTTTCTGCGCCGTTTTGAAGTGTTTTTCTTATTTTGAGACAAAAAAACAAAAACAAACTCAGCAGGTATTCTTCATTTAATTTAAAGAACGCGGCTAATCTCGGTTACGTTCTTACGTTCGGCCTCAAATATTCTTGAAGTCTCCTTTCCAATAAAAAAGATGGAGACTTGCATGACAGGTGCCATCAGTGTCAGTGCTTTGGAATGTTCGTGTCTATATATACTTCACGGTGAAATATCATTTCACTTTGACCTTGTGGACGAATCGAGTGACAGAAAAAAAGACACACACATACATACCGAATTTTCGCAGTTTTAGGTAACCTAAGAAAGACTATTGTCTTCCAGCGAAAAGTGACGGAACTGAACGACTAGCGCCGATCCTGACTCGCAAAAGGTTTTGTGACGCAAACAACGAGTGCAGTTCAACGAGTGTAATAAGAACACCGTTTGCAGTAGTTCTAGCACAGTACCACACGTGTAACCACCATTCCGGAGAGCCAACTTGGGGGAACAGACAACGCGACAAATGCACGTATACAGTGGCCTCGACCACGCTGCTCGTAACCACATATATCAGAATAGCCCTCCCCACCGTACCATAGAAAGAAAATTATCTTCACAAAGAAAGCCACGCGTAGATGTAGGTTAGAATATGTGCAGAACTTTTGAGAAATGTCTACTAATGCGGGAGCATTTCGACGTCATTTCTTTTCAGAAATGGCGTCGAAAATGACCTTCAAGGGATATTTGGATGAGCTTGACGCCATGTCGTGGGGTGTGTTTCCGGATGAAGATGAGTTCTCATACCTGCGGTGAACAATGTAAGCCGCAAGCGTTTATTGACTGCTTCGGCTGCAAGCCGCAGTGCATCTTGCAGCCCTCTGAGAGAGCCGGTGTCAGTCTAAAGGCTCATGCCGTCTGCATACAGTGCGTGGTGAAGATTCTGTATGTGCTCTAGTGGCCCTGGTAGACCCAGGAAAGCGATATTGAAGAGGGACGGAGACAACACCGAGCCTTGTGGTGTACCACGTCTGCCAAAAGAGATTGGTTTGGATTACATACCTCCAATTTTGAGTACAGCCTGGAGGGGCTGTGAGGAAGTCCGCAATGTAGGAATTAATGCGGTTGCCACAGCCAGTCTCAATTAATGGGCCCTGATAGGGGTTTTACCGATACATGTGTGTCCACATTTTCAGGTAAATTAATGTCCTAGTAATTACGTACTTTCTGAATTTTGTTACAGCGATGAGTATTAGCGGAGTTATTGAAAATCAAAACACCGCATATTCGCCCACGCCGTGGTTCTCCCTCGTTTCGTCCACCTCCTCACACCGTAAGAGCGTGAGTACCCATTATGCCTCGCTTCTCAGTTACGTCTGCAAGAACACCGGTGGCACGCATCGTCTGCAACAGCGATATTCAGATGAAAGTCAGTGAAAGATATTCAGCAAAAGCCAGACCGAGCCGTCTGACTTTCTGCGTTCCGTTTGGGCCATTTTTTTATGAGTTCGCTTATGAATCCTGCACTCCGCTCACGACTGGAAAAGCATATGAGAGGAAATGGGGCGGGACTTTGACGCTTCCGCCCTGCGCAAAAGATCAGGCAAAAAGAGAACCCTGTCACCCCGCGTTCGTGGTGACGAAATTTCTTGGTACATATCGAAGTATAAAATATGTCAGTGAATGACTAAAGAATCTCCGCAAAATTTGTTACAGTAAGAACGTAACATGCGTTTCGAACCGATGTCGGATTATATATTGCTTAACTGGCCGCTCGTTCGCGCCAATGTCGAGCTTGGTCGTGTTGGGGTGACGCCATGCGCCCACGTACACATACAGTATAATTTAATTTAATTTATTTAACATCATTGGAACTGGCAGAAGTTCCGGTGGCGGCAACGATGTCTTCCCTGTATATTTTCATGTTATGTTTTGTACTCACTTCACTTGACGGCGACCGGGACGTTCGCCCTTGACGCCGGTGCTATGTCCCAAGAAGACGATTATAACGCGAATCTAGCATATTGCTATAGGGACCGGGCAGCTGGACGGGTGGCGCCACCACTCGGCGCTCCCCTCGTCAGTGGAATGAGCCGGTGCATTGGACTACACAGCCTCCCGTTGTTTTTGTCGTGTTTGCTTCGGTGCTTTGAATGTTTTGGTGGTGTTGTAAGCGTATATGTGCGGTGAAACAAAGTCTAGACAGATGTGTTGGGTTCTTAGATGCAGTAATGACTACGTAAACTTGTCGGACGCTTCTAAAGTTGGGTATCGGCTGCAATGGCATGAGCGCTTTTTGCAGCGATCTGCGCTTGGCTACACCCGTTCTGAGTATGAATAAAACTACTATTAAGAGTATTATTTTCTTCTTAAATTCTCTAACGGCTACGCAAACTTATTGGATGCTTGTAAGGTTGGGAATGGGCTACATTGACACGAGCGCTTTTTGCGGTGCTCTGCGCCTGGCTCCGCGCGATCTGAGTAGGAATAAAAGTATTAGCAATATTATTATTCATTTCTACCACTTTAAATTATCTTCCCTGGCTTCAATGACTACGGTTTCCACGCCAGCCTTAGCGCTGGGATACCTCGATACGTGTGCTTTAAATAGAAAGGCACCTGCATACGAGATGGATTACCGTGTAGCCGTAGAAATGTTGCAGTAGTTACACTTTCTGTAACCGTGAGCTTTGTGCCTTCGGTTTTGGTGAGTGACACTGTGACAGCATGGGAGCCTGAAAGCCGAAGTGGAAATCCCACATTTGTGGTGGTCATTTTATCAAGAGCCAAAGTTATTCACCAACTCAACAGCCCAAGCTACAAACCATCCACCATCCCTCCTCCCCTTCCCTTTTTACCACCTGCGTAGAATAAACGCTGGTACCGATAGTTAAAAAATGTGGCAGCGTTAACGTCAGCCGGTGTTTTTTAATGCTTAAGTATTCTTTACAGAGTACCTAAAAAAATCGTGTAATGCCTGGTGAAGACACCAAAAACGCGCGATTAGTTGCCTCAAATATGGGTGCATCAGCCCGAGTCCTCCAGCACAGACACATTTCCGACACGCTGGAAAAAGTTTAGATTTGGAGAGGGGGGCATGGAAGTTCAAACTTAAGCAGCAAAATCATCTAGCCCTCTGTCTAATGATTATGATGGTTGAACGCAAAGCTTTCTTCCTGTGAAATCGAATGGGAAATGGTCAAAGTCAAAGACGCTGCGATCAAAAGACCAAACTGCGTGCTGGTCAAATTCGACGCTCAACTAGTCAAAGTTTAAATTCAGAAGGCAACCAAGGAAACCCATACGATAGAGCTTTGCGATAAACCCTCATCGTCAGTAGACGAAGGTGTGCATGATTTTTCAAGCGTAGGTGGCAGCTTGTAAACCGACCGCAGCATTCAGTTGTGAAGCTGAGTACAGGTTTCGGGCACCCTCTTGTCTTGCGTCCTTCAACCACGCAAGAATTGGTTTTTGAAAAACCATTTACCAACCAGCCAGCAAACATTGCAATTCTTGTAAAGCAATGCTTCTCCACGACAAGCAATAACGTTCTACTATCATGTGGTATTTATTCTATCAACGATTCCCGATGACTGTAGTAAGAGCATTTGTGTGAAATTAAACACGTTTCAGCCGTACGTAATGAAGTTACGGAAGCGTCGTCCATCACAATTTCTGTTTTGAGGTATATCTTAGAAGACACCCCCAACTTTGTCTTTCGCTTGTGCACGACGTCGACGCCGTTTCGTCATCAACTGCCCAAGGCCAGTGCTGCAGCTTTCCTAGATCGGTTGCACACACAGGATTTGTGGGAGCATTTAGCTGCAGTATACTCCTCGATACGCGAAACTGCATGCAGGCATCAAAAAATTGCATGGCAACGAACTTTCACTTCCAGCTTGACTTCCAGCTTGGCGCATTGAGCGTCGTCTGCTATTTGTAAATACTGAGTATGGGCGTAAATCACACGCATGTCATGCCTCGTAAACGTCACATCCACGCTCAAGATTTACCGACCTGAAAACTGCACGTGGGGTTAAGTACGCTTTGCAAGCCGCACTGCAGAAAAACGACAGAAAGCCATGCACAGTTACGCTGCGCTGACCGCCACCGGCATTCCACTGACGAGCAGTTCGCCACGGGCGGCGCTGTTCGCTGAAGCGACGGTGGTGCCATACAACGGCCGCCCGGTCCCTATAGTGACCACGTCCAAGGAATAAAAAGAAGCTGTGGGCGGGGCGCAGCCAGAGCAGGCTACGTTATCGTAGCTACTAAATACATCTCCTCATCTTGTAAGCACACCGCTTCATCATCAACCATGGTTCGTGCCATCTGTTGTGCCGCCGCGTAACAAAAGATACAGACTATGTCTTGCTATTTGTGTCTCACTCATATAAAAGACTCCCTACTGGCCGATACAAAAGTAAACATTGTTTCAGTTATTTTAACGTGCGTGCCAAAATTTAAGAAAACATTTGGCGGAGTGTGCATACAAATGGCAAAAAACAATATAGCGGGTACACAGCCAACTTCAATATCAGCTCCTCCCAGGACTCGTCGGTTCAATTTCGAGAGCTAAACTTTAAAAGATTCAACAGAAAGCCGGCTACATCCGCCGAAAAAGTGCACGAAGAGCAAGCCCAGTTGCAGGCAGGTTTTGATTGTTTCAATTTTCCATGTAAACCGGAACTGCCGTCCCAAAGAGAGTTAGGTACTATGTCAGAGACTGTGGGTCAAGCACGCACCACTCAGCTGCCAGAATAAACACTACACATTTCTCATCTTTAGCTCTTTCCGTCAATGGCGCGAGGACTCCGCTTTTGAGAGTTTTCCTTGCATGAAAATTGATAACCATCGCAACGTATGTGCCACTGAGCAGGCCTTTGAACACAATTTTCCCGTCTTGTGTTGCGTTATAAAAGAGTAAAGATTCGTCTGATGTCGCTGGCTTTCAGCTTAACATTTCATGTTGTCACTCTCGCCAGAGCCTATGAACGACGGAAGGACCTGGCTTACTGATGTTAAAAAATGTTAAAAAATGTCGTGTACCGCATTTTCCGGATTCTAACACGCACACAATTGTAACGCACAGTATTCTCAATACCCCGAATACGCAAAATATCTTGGCGCCGATTCTACTGCGCGCACAAAATAATGTCATTAAGAGACGCCTGAAAATTGTACCAAATATTTATTTTCACATAAATCGGCACAAGCTGTGGCAAGCTAAAGCTCTCCTGTGAATTTCTGCTCTTAAAAATGTTGTCCTTTATTCGCCAATCGTGACTAGCCGACTCTAGGATTATTTATGCACGGGACGCTGCCCGACGTCCTTGAATTTCAGTCAAGATGATTAATTTGTGTTTGAACGCAGCCTCCATCATTCATTACCCCACTTCGTTTCGGTTTCAAGTTGCCGGTTCTGGTTTATAGGTTTTTTCAGTTTCGGGTCAGATTGCAACGTGCAGGCATTTTTAAATGCCCGTTTTCATTTAAAAATGTGCGCGTAACAAACGAGCAAATAGGGTACTCGTGTTCTTGTTCCCACCTATCGGTATTTATCCTTCGCAGGATAGACTTCTGTCCCTTTCCTCCGTATTCCGTATTTTGTTGCTTTTTTAATGTGATGTGTGTGTGTGCGTGTGTGTAAGCGCTCGCTTGCTTGAACACAAAGCGGTATCCAAAGAGTAAGAAAATTTGTAGACAATTTCGAGTGGGTATTGTCACTTGACGAATACGCACTCCTTGAAGGGACTCCTCTCTGCCCGCACAGTTGTGCATGTGTTTGGCTTTGAGGGACTAGGAAGTTATTTTTATCACGTTAGGAGTAGGTTGAGCATGTCGACAAAATCCTTGCAGGGGTGCTTCTAAATCTTTAGGAGAATGTGAAGGCGAAAGCTTTCTGCTCAACTTTGCGGCCACCAAGGTCACCACTTGACAATCCTCCCGGAGACAGCACCCTACGAAGCCTCCTGTTCACCCTCGTCGCTTCCTTTACGCCTTAAGGCGGCTCTATTACACCCTCCTCCGCAGCCGCTGTTTCTCTTTCCCAACACAGGCTACCCGGCTGGCACTCCTATTACTACAAAGCTGTATACCTCTACCCCCAACTCTTTCATCTCCGTGGGCAAAGACGCTGAGTCGCCATGGCCTAAGACGCCGAGCTCTGAGCATCGAAACCGCTATATGGATGATAAGGCGCTTGTAAACAATTCCTTCCCCCTCACCAGCCATGTTTTCCTGGTAAAGGTAATGTTTGCCGTTTATCTTTGAAGGCTAGGCATGATCTTGGGACACGCAGAGCGCAAGCGACAAGCCCGCTGAGACGACGAGAAACATTTCATACCCTCCTCCATCACCATTTGTAGTGGTTTACAACACCTTTACAAGGACATTCACTTTGGCAGGACTGGATGGCGACCAATTGTTTTTGTACTACCGGTTTTCTGTGCCTCACAACGTGTTTCATGAAAGAAAGAGATCTAAGGCCTTCACCTTACAAAATTTTTCCGTCGATCTGCGGTCACAGAGCGACAGAAGATAATTAAACGACTAAGCCCATGGCGGGAGCTGTGAATGAAGTCCAGCCGGCGGTGGCGTTGGCTGCCGTGGCGCTGCGTTCGCTCGTCTAGAGGCCTTGTTGCTCGGGTTGATGTCCAGTTTAGGTGGCAACAGGACAAACTAGATACTTTGCTAAACCTGACACATTTACAGGAAACTAAATGTATACGCACAGCGATATAAGCCTCCTTGGGGAATCCCATCATCACGGACTCACGATGGATAGCAGCTGCTAAAACATCCGCTTCCCAATACACTCAACTGCTTTCACAAAAAGGAAATTGACATACTGGCTGTAACTGATGACCGCATATTGGATATGTTTGTGTAGGTGTCGCATTTGTCGTTGCACGTAATCATGTACAATCACTTTCTTGAGGTAAATCTTAAGTTTCCAACCTGTCATTGCGGAGTCGGAGGGTGGTGCTCTGTCAAAGCGCATTATTGCAGCATTTTCTACGCCCGGATTTTTCACCTGTGCAGCAACATTGGTGAATATAAAACACCAGATATAGTAAACACCTGACATGATAGAGATCGAGCGGCGTACATGTGTAATGTGAAATACAGCGTGGAGCTAAGGCAGGGACTAGTAGGTAGGCGATTGAGGCGGAATGTGATTGGCGGCAGCGGAATGCTACAAACTGCAGAGCAACGGAGCAAGCGGCAGCCACCGAACCCCACCGCTAACTTAGCGGGAAAAACTAACCACTGAGAATACGCAACATGCAAAGCGAGCTAGGCCTGCATGGTGCACGCATTCGGGTCGCAAACGGCGTGCGTAGAACTCCGAGTTGCGGGCTTCCGAGGCGAGAGTGAGGAGTCGGGTCGGGACGATTCTCAAGTTCACCAGGTAGACGCGTCTGTGAGGGCTGTGGGGCTAACGCATTACTAAGCATTCAAGACCGGATGCTGGAATGATTTTATTTAAAGGGCCTTTGAGGTGATGAGGACACGATAACACCAAATTTACAGGTATATTTGCATGCCGGAAAGGAGAGGCGGTCGTCCTGCAGAGAACATAGTGGGCTGTTGTTGTTCTTGTTGATGACGACGACGACGACGCATGCCAGGTCGGATGCCAACCCCAACATGGCAGAATACAAGCGGGGGCACCATATCATCGAGGCAATTTTCAGCTATATGCTCTCTTCCTGCAGAGCCTCACTACTCATCTTGACTTCACAGTAACTTGGCAGCGTCTAGACAAACTCCAATCTCAGCGTTTGCAGCCTACCACGTGGTACAGGCCCACATCCACGCACAGCAACCTGCGCGCCATGATCCGTTCAATCATACGTGAAGAGCGTTGAAGGAAGCCGAAGGTGACCCTTCTAGGCACTCAGCACTCCGTGCTCAGCACCATGGCTTCGCTCCGGGCTGGCGAGACGTGATTAAGGTACAATTTGCTTCACTTACGTGTGTTCCCACATCAAATACAGACATATACCGTATGGCATGCTCTTTACGTTCCTGTGCCTCCCACCGTACCATACGCACTGATGTGTGCACCCCAGTGTCACCCCAGTGCACCCCCAGTGCATCCCTTATGCACCCCAGTGTTGTCTTCGGACACTTTTCTATCCGCTTAAGCGCTTTTAACTCCTCTACCGCCTGTCTACGTCATTTGCAGAGAAGCAGGTAGATAAGCTTCAAAGTCATTGAGGGGAAGCTGTGAATCTTTCTGTTAAACAGAAAGATTCACAGCTTGAGACGACAAATTGCTTAAAATGAAAACTTTTTGCTTCCGGGGCTAATGTTTTGTGTTGCCATCAAGAAGGTCTCCTGAAGTGAAGTTATCGCCGGGATTTTTCTCATCCAGAGATGAGCATTTTGAAGGAGTTCCGAAGTTACATTCGAGTCCGTGTCTTTCCCGTCTAAGCACGCGCGCCCCAGCGGTCACCCCTTTATGCGTGCCCGGCCGGGGGGTTTAATAGGGAGGGGAAGGGGGGGGGGGGGGCGTGAACCCGCAGCCAGGCTTCACGCGCTCACCGATTATGAACAACTCTGGCTGAATGTTGACAGAGATGGTTGTAACATCTATTTTATCACAAGTATTCCTGAACAAATTATGTGAAAATTAGTCGCTATGATGACTCTCTCAGATCGCTGAGATTCATTCGATTTCGTAATTACGTTGTTACAGCCAAGTTGTATACACCGTGAAATCGCCGTCAGCAGACAATACGCGGGCTTCTACGGGAGGGAAACGGAACACCAAATGTTTGTTTGAAACAATAACAGTCTAGGCCTTCCAAGTCTCATGCATTGCACCTAGGTAATCCCAGACTATCGTTCCCCTCTAGTGGAGGGGTGCCCTAACAATATCACCTGTAGTTCTCATTAAAGATTTCATTCATTCATTCATTCATTCATTCATTCATTCATTCATTCATTCATTCATTCATCAAGTTAAGTATAATGTATGTTCAATCGCGAATTACAAAAAAAAAAAGAGTGTCCTTTCCTAAAATTCTTGGACTTCGCTGAGCCTTGCTGGTCATTCATCTTCACAGAGTGGGAGGGCGCTGAATTTTGCATTTGTACGTTGCTTTCATGTATACGCTCGAATCACAAAAAAAAATCCGTCCATTTCTCTTTCACGCCTTTCTATAAAATTTTCATTCCGCTTCTTTTTTGCATCACTAAAAATATCCGTTAAAGACTCCTCGCCGTAGAAATGTTAACGCAGCTTCAGTACACTCTTTATTCGACATATAGATGAGGTTTCAAGAGGACTTGCTTTTTATTGAAATGTTGACAAAGAACAAACATCACTGCCCCTGCTTTTATGTTGACACTGGCGAAAGAAAACAGAGTGGCGTATTGAATTGGCGCCGTTAGCCTTCGTAAAAGAACAGCAGAGCTTTCCTTTAACCATCCCGTCGTTAATGTGGCTCGTTCACAGAACTACGCACTCCAGCAGAGCACGGCAATAACGAGCAAGAGAAAAAAAATTGTGCGTAGAGGCTTACAGGGAGATCAACACACCAGGATATCTATATTTGAGTACATTACACTGAAAAAACTTAGGAAACGCAAATAAAGATCGTACTGTAGCTAGCGGCTCATAACACCCAATATTCGCGGCCCCATTATAGCGTTTGGGGCTGCGAATAAAGCCGAATATTTCCATCATTAACGAGTCCACCTCGCCGAGAAAATCGAGTGCCTCAACAACGGACTTTTATCATTGAAAGCTCCTCTTGGACCATGGTCATCTCCATCATCCCTGCGAAAAGTGTTAGATGCCCTGTTTGATTATTTCAAAAACACCGGCATCGCAGAGACAATGTAAAACTATACATGATCATCCTGTGAGACAACCTGGACTTTTACGTGACCCACAGAAGACTCGATGTTACCTTATTTTTTACCTCTTCCTTTTTTCTACTCTCTGTCGCCCTGCTTCCTTTGGGGCCTTTATTCCCTTCACCCCATCCCCGCAGAGTAGCAAATAGGCGAATACATGCCTGCAGACCTCTCTTCTTTCGTCTAATAGAGCTCCCTCTCTCTCTCTCTCTCTCTCTTTCTCTCTTTTAGGAAGTGTTTATAATAGATCTACGAGTTATTGAACGCTCAAAGTTTAGTCATCCAAGAGTAGCTATAGTTTGGCACGGATTGACTGATTTTTCGTGGATAGAATTCCGCGAGGGCGGGGATCGGCTAATGTGGCGAAATTTTTCTATTTACGAGCATTTCATAAACTAGAAATTCAGGTTTCGAGGTTTGACTATAGCATTTATTGGGAATTATTCGCCTACTAGTAGCGGTTTTTGGTGGCCTGGTTGGCGGTACGGCTGGCTTTTTAGCCGCTGATTATTAGTATGCTCAAACACGTCTCCACAGCGACCGTTAGAGGCACGCGTGGGCGCACGCACATATACTTATGAACACGAACACATTCACGCATTGTCAGCATAAATTTACTGATTAAACATATAATTGCTGGAATTAAGCACCTGGTTTAAAGGATAGACACGTTCCTCAATTTGGACTTGCGCCACGTCTTCGGACGTCGGCCAAACAGTTATTTTGGATAATCGAGTCAAGATATAACGGTAATGTCATCCGTGAAGAAAGATAAATTTTTTCGCATCGAACCCATCTGTTGTGTTCCTCCTACGAAAAGGAACCCAATCGCCGCTACATCCATGCCATAATACCCATATCCCCTCGTAGCAGCAAAGAGAAGAAATACCGTGCTAGTAAATCTATTTGGCAATGTTTATTTTCTTCTTTGTATTGCATCCTGAAGATTGCGTAACTCCCAGTTCCCCGATGCATCCTGTTGGCAGCGTACTCTGCGATTCCCTGGACAGTGTGATACCCATCCCGCGTACTTCCGGTTTTTCTCATGCTTCCGAGCTCCTGTTTCCGTTTCCGAGCAAGCCCCTTCCATACTTTATTACTCCCGCCATCTCTCGCGAGCAGGAAGTTGATTGCATGCTGTCATAGCCTTTGTTACTAGACCAGCCATTTTGGTGGCACTGGGTTTCCGTCAGTCTCTCTCGGGCTTTTGATGATCCATACGAGCAATTCATATTGTCTCCGGGGCTCCCACGTGAGCTATCTGCCCATCAGCGGCCCGCCCGGAAATAATATTACTTCCTCCTCCTGTTCTTCTACTGATTGCCCTCGCGCGGTCATCATCGAATCCGGCCGCTGTTGCTCCGTAACTCTGCAGTGCTTTTGTTATTTTTGTAGGTCATTGGATACTGATGTAGTCGCATGAACTGAAGAACACTTTCACCCGAAGCGTTGGAAAGGCATCTTTCACGTACCCTCATCTTTGAGCCACATAACCTTACGCATACGATAAACCTAGTTTGGTGGTGTCGTTAGAAGGGATTGTATATGCTGAACATCATAACGTTGTGGTTTGCGCGGAATAATCGTGAGCCCGCAGTAAACGTTTTTTTGCTATAAACATGCAACGCGTGAGCCTACTTTGGCGCTGTTTCGGAACGGCTTGAAACTGCTAGTATACTCTTCTTACCACCTATTCTGTTCACACAAGGTCGGGCGTTATTTCGAACACTCCGCATGGTATTCTTGTTTCGTTCCCACAATTGCCATTACTGATCAAAGTATTCTTCATTTTAACTTTTGATACTTAAACATGACGAATTCCAGCACGCATGATTTCGGGTAAACACATGCGGAGGTCAATGATGCCTGCGATTGCGGCAGAAAAGTAGAACTTCCGACAGCTTGGCCCTTTTTATCGAGCGCCCTTCCACACATGGTCTTTCAGTGAGGGCGTCACAGCCTCGTTCTGGCTATCGATTGCCGGGGTGGACAGCTTCAAAAGGGAAAAAAAGAAATCCAAAAAATTCAGCAAAGTGCTGCGGTACGCAATTGAAGTGCCCACTTCTGTTAGCCTATTCGAACGTTTCGATACTTAAGGGAAACTCGTGGCAAATCTGGACGAATGCTATACAAGCCCCTGGCTAGAGAGCGGAAGCTTGCCTTTCAGACTGATGCCAGTGTTCCCACTTAAGAGCTTCAAACCATCATCACACAAAATAAGTGCCCCAAGGCTCGTATTCCATACTAAGGAACACAATTTTCTTTCGTCCTCAACAGATCCTGAAGATGTAATGGCTATAGGAACCCCAGCAGTTGAGGGTAGCTGGTACGGTTGCCTTGGCGAACACCGCCCGATATACGGGGTCATTTCGGGCATCTAGAGCATCTGTCCCTCAGTCATCACTTGAATTCCCGGGCTAGGGAACCACTCCTACTTTATGGCTCATTAAAGTTTCGCACTACTACTATCGTACTTTTCACCTCCGTTCCTTCTGCGTTCTGCCCTGCAACGAGAATTCCCCCCTAATAAAAATATTCTCTATTAGAACAATTATATTACTATAACGTAGCTTTTATTCAAAATAAACACTACCTTAGCGTCGAACACACCAAACTTTACTGAAATATCTCCAACCATTTTCACATACAAAGCACTGAATGATCCGCATTTTCAAAATGCAATCGGGAAAAAATGGCAGTGAGAAGAAGAGAAGACCCCGTGAACAACCTGAATTTTGAAGAAAGAAATGAAGGAAGCTCACACTAACGCGTAAAGGCCGGAATACATGGAACGAATATGCGATGAAAAGTCTACGAACAACGACCGGCGGTGTCCGCCCGACGCGCGACGGTGGAAAAAACGTCGTCTGCCACCGATCTGCCGAGGACAGATAAGTTCGCCCGGCGTCGACGGCACCGGAAGCGGCAAACAAACAGCGTACCAAAACTAGCCAATCAGGAGGTCTCGCCGCTCGCCCCTTTTACCCCTTTTACCCCTTTTACCCCTTTTATTCCTTTTACCCGCCGCGGTGGCTCAGTGGCTAAGGCGTTGCGCTGCTGAGCACGAGGTCGCGGGTTCAATTCCCGGCCGCGGCGGCCGCTTTTCTGATGGAGGCGAAAAGCAGAAACGCCCGTGTGTACGAGATTTCAGCGCACGTTAAAGATCCCCAGGTGGTCAAAATTAATCCGGAGCCCTCCACTACGGCGCGCCTCATCGCGTGCGTTGCTTCGGCGCGTTAAACCCTACAATCAATCGATCAATCGCCCCCTTTTCCGCCTGCTCCCCTTGTCTGCGTCGTCTGCTTGGCGTGATGTTAACCGTTCACGCCGGTCGCGCGCTTGGTACACTGTCGTCGTCGAAAGCAGCCCGGATAGAATTCAATGACCGTAACCATTCAGCGGAGGTAGTGACAAAAGCTTCCCACGTAGCTGGAGCAAACGATCAAGTACTACAGTGGCTAGCCACTGTACAAGTACAGACGATTTTCGCCCAGTGTAGCCAGACCACATTCAGATCGCCGCTTCCTTTAACTACGGCGGCACATGCATATCGGCAACACAACAACAAGATTAGAAACTATTTTTCAACAATAACTTTACGCTTTTTTGGAGTGGTCCATAATTTTACGAAACGTAGTGGTATCGAGAGTTTTTGCTTGTGATGCGCTTCATTTCGCAGCATTTGGCTCATCTAGCCACACTGACAGCGACCCAGCGGTGAGGCAGCGGCGGACGCCGTGTCTTCGCCGTGTAGCGCAGCCCGACGAACACTCGGTAGTGTGCCGCGGCGGATTTTCCGCCGGGCGAACTTCGTCGGGAAAGTTCGCTCCATGTATTCAAGCCTTAAAACGTAGCAAAGCTGTACGCAACCTTCACTGCCGTCAGGAGGATTTAAGTCCACGATTGCGGCCATTTTGCTTCTTCTTCGCTGCCGCGACGGCCTTTACTCCAACTCAACTACGAAGCGATCCCGAACAAGCCCATCTTCAAGAGCAGGCGATGCGTAGTTGAAGCACTTTACCATGGTAGGAAGAGCGGTGAAAAAAACATCGGCGGTATCACCCGGTTGCTGTGTCCGCCGGTTGAAGCGAGCAGACTCGTACAACTCGTTGAAGGGGTGGACGAAAGGGTCGGTGAAGGCCTTCTGGACAGCCGAAAAGTCCTTGGTGTCGGCTTCTGACATCGTTGTCGACTCACGAACCGTTCTTGCTTGCTGCCACATGAGGTAAAGATGGACCGCATTTGCACTTCCCTCTCCGCTGTATGAAGTCCCGTTGCAAAGGTGAAGTCCTCGAACTGCAGCAGCCACGCCGGCCAGGTACTTGGACTGTCGAAGTCGAACGGTGGTGGGGGGCGTAGCGCAGCCCCGAGCGAGGAATGAGCGGCGGCGGAGGCGGTGGCGGCGTTCATAAGAGCGACGAATCAGTCGCGTCGCGATGCCACTTCTGGCACCATGTTGCGCGGCGTACTTCCACCAGCTCGCGCCCGATTAACCGCGAACACACGACACCGGCTGACGGGCAACTGACCCCAAGGCTTTATTTCCCTTGGAATCTATACATGAGCAATCGTGCCCTCGATCGGCAGCACACACTACATCAATAGTCGCTGTGGTGCCCTCTGTCTGTACAAGCACACCCTAGGAGATACATTATCTGCACCGTCAAGCAACACAGCAGAGGCACAGCCTAGAACTGCAATGGCTTCCTGCCCACTGTGGGGTCGCCGGAAACGTTGCAGCTGATTATGCTGCCTCATCGGCCCACACCCCCTCGGCTGCATTGCTGCCCATTCCTTTTATAAGAAAGGATGCGGCAACCCCTGCATCCTCGATTGCCTGAAGAATACAGCGGTGCATTGGGACCGACAAAAACTTCAGTATACAGGCCTCTGCATCAAATGGACCCTAAATGCAGCTTCAAGATACCTCCTGGGCTCAGCAAGCGTGAGGAAGCGGTATTGCACCTCTTACGTCTCAACGTGGCATATGCACAGCCTGTCCTCTGCAAAATACTGAAATTCTGCAAAACTCTGCAACATGGAATGTAACAGAAGCTTTCAAACATATCATCTGCATCGGTAAAAACCTCACGGTGCCAAGGTATAACTCTCCTTACATCTCTCTGTATGCAGCACTACGAAGACCTTGAACTAAGGCCAGTTTGGGCCCTTGGTCAGACCCACGCCAATGCCGTACTGGCTACCAAAGCTCTGTTGGTCTTCTTGCGTAGCGCTAGCTTGGACCAAGTGTTGTGATTAAGTTCACTGCCACACTCTGTGTATGGGCTTGAAAATTTCAGCGCATCACCTCATTTTTATTTGTTTATTTTTTCACCAACCCTCATGTTTTTGTTTCTTCATATGGCGTAGCAAGCTAAGCGGAATTGCTCGGCCAACCTCGCTTGTACAATTGAATGCATTCTTTTTCTCTCTCTCTCTCTCTCGGTCTCTCTACATCTCTCCTTTTAGCGGCTTTATTTCGTTTTTCTCCATTCATTTTTCCACGCAAACTTGATACGCTGAAGTTTCAACTGTCCAGGAGTCCCCCATAAAATCGGCTACCGACGTAAAATATAGGGCCAACCTTTCATTTATTTAAAAATGCACATTTCCTTTCATCGCACGTCGCGAGGTTTGGGAAATCGAAGCGGGTTGCAGCACAGAATTCAATTCGCCGGTGGACGCTGCGCGATCGGAACGAACGCTCGGGAATACTAAAAATCTTCTGAGGTGTGTTTTGAAGAAACTTGCGAGATTTTGCTTCTCTTGCACACAACTTGCGCCATTTGTTGTTTGTTATGGCGCAGTTTTGGTCTCCCGTTGTTACGATGCCGAAGTTTGGAAACTTTTCTCTTCAACCACAACCCATTACGCAAGAAAAAACCGCAAATGAGGTCGCCTACTGTAGAGAACTATCTCCATCCAACATTGACTACATTCGAGTATCCCCACAAGCGACCTCGGTAAAAATTTGTTGCATTTAGGTCTTGTATTTGTACGGTTGCATTCCGATTATTCAGTTGTACAATATATTAGAAAACTCAGGGAACACCCTAAAATCGTGTAAAACACATTGTTTTATGCCGGCATACGCTCGTAGCATTGAAAATAGGTTTATTTTTTTCTATTTGTGAAGAAGGAAGCGTCTATTTCTTCCTCACTTGTAGACCAATATTAATAAAAAGGGTTGACCTACAGTGTAAAAAACTATTGCGCAAACGTTCCCACGTCCTTGGAAAAGTAAGAACTACAAGTAGACAATTATTATGGATTGAGGAAATACAGATTTATAGCTACAACAGTAACGTGGCTCATCAAAATGATAAACAATGCAGGAAACAATAATCAGCACAAAATTAGTGCCTGAAGCGGCACTAAAAAAATTGTCATAAGGTAAAGCATAAAATTTTGCTGCGCAAACTCAAAAGAAATAGGTTTAAATATTTAGAGGCCTGTCTCAGCAGTTTCTCCGGAGCTATCCGCGTCCGGGTCCACACCGGTGGCAAAGGCACGCAAGTGCTGTTGTGTTACGGTGAGTAGGAGGTGGTTCTCGAGGCGCCGAAACTCGTCCATCATGTTCTTGTCGATGTTGTCTCTGTGGTAGAATCGGTAGTCTCCATCAGCTTTGGTGAGGTAAAGGTTGTTGACATTGGTGCACCGGCTGAGAGCAATCTGCACGCCCTCCTCTTCGCAGCTTTGTCTTCTCGTTCTTCTTCTTCTTCGGCGGTTCCCCTACGGGAAGATGACGACGGTGGTTGAACGCGAACCTATCTCGTGATGGATTCTTCGGTTGACCTAGGGGCATCCTGCCACAATCAGCATCAGAGGCGCTGCGGACGGGGCTGGTTGAGGTGCAAGGCGCGTGGTGCTTCCCGCCACAGCTTTCCCACGGGAAATTCAGCATCCCCCTCTAAAGTTTTCAGTTCGTCGTTTCCGTTGACGTTCAGCTTCGCGTGCCTTCGTTGTATCAGTAGCTTCTTGACGTAGTTTGAATGAGTCAAGGACATAAGGCCCATTCGTAGCACTTGCTCCTGTCCCGGATTTGTAGCGTAGTGGGAAGAGCACCGCGTACCTCCCGTTGCGGCCAGAGAGTCTTGGGATCGAAACCGGGCGCCGCTAACTATTTCTTTTTTTATATAGTGTAGTATCGCGGAGCTGTGGGTGTAAGGAGGAGAGTTGTGCATGCGCAGTGAGCGTGTGGACGGCGCCGCCATCAACGACGCAGGACCAGGCGAGCATAAGAAATGCTCCGCATTTAAAAAAAAATATCCTAACCCTTGTGCGGAAAGTACTCTGCGGAGGCCGACACCCGTTCGGCACGGCTGTTTTGAAACTCCCGCGTCGACCTCACTACCATGCGCAGCCACACCATGTGCGGCCGAACAAGCCATCCTCCTCGCTCGACGTGCCAACGTCGTCGCATGCGCTCGATGCGGTTGACCTTCTACATCGTTTCTTCGCGCCCATGGGGCCGGCGAAAACAGCATCAACGGGGTGGCCACTGCTGAAAAGGAAGTCTTTCGCTTGCGATACCCAAAACAAAGGAGCATCATGGATTTCTTCCCAGCTATGCCTAGCGGACAATAAACTAGGCAGTGTATGCATTGGCCACGCAAAATATTTGTCTTCTATTCAATTTCCGTCGCATGCGTGGTCGCGTAGCAGTACAGTGGGCCGCTACGTGGTTTCCTTCATTGTATGCTTATAGTTGTGCATTCAACTGAGCATACATTACCGTAAGCTGTTATAATTTACATAACGAACTGATGGATATAACAAAATAATTAAGGCTTCTCTTCAACTTCCTTATAACGAGGCTTGAGTGTACTTCTAGTATTTTACAGCTACTTTGTGGAGTGCCCCAGGGCTCAGTGCTGGGGCACACTCTTTCCTATTTATAAAGGACTTCATTAGAACTTCACCATGGGCCGCCATATAAGTATGCAGATGAATGCTATACTCTTTATTGTATTACAGCGGTTCTCAGAAAACATATCAACCGTAAAATTTCTAGAAAAAACATTTTATTGCTAGCTAATCTCCCCAACAAGACAGGTCATTCTTGATTACACGATACACTTCCTGGAGTAGGCTTCCAACCAGGTCTACAAATCCCTGTTTTCAATCCGTGAATTCCCGCGTTATGATCCCTATTTTCCCAAAAGACCGCTTTCCGTATTCGTCTTCCGCCTGGCTTCCCCCAGAAGACAACGCGGCATCATTGTGACAACTGGGTGTTCTGAGTGCAAACCTTAGTCGAACTTGCTCTGGGGCTAGTTGGTTCATGATTCGAAAATGAATTGGGCGCGAACAAATCGACAGAAGAGAATTGAGCGCAAACAAATCGACAGAAGACACTACACAGAAAGGCGCTAGTCCCGTCTCTGGTCTTTCTGTGTCTTCTGTGGATTTGTTTGCGCCCAATTCATTTTCGAATCATGAGTGAAAAACATGTCGTTCCGACCAATTCACCGAAAAAAAAACGCATTGGCAGACAGCGCATATCGGAGGGAACCTGGGTTGCTAACTTCGTCGCCGAACAAGGCTGCCCTACAACGCATAAACGTACGCCTTTTTTTTTCGCCAGATCAACTTCAATGCGTGTAAGATGGGACCTCCTTTCCGAGCAGTAAGGCGTGGGCCACAGCGCCCCAATGACAAGGTCTGCGATTCCGTACAGACAATAACGATGGATTGCATCAACTCAACGCCGAAGTTCCGGAAATCTTTTGAAACGTACAAGGCTCAGCCGCCAGTAGTACGTCGGCACGTTCACTTTGATTTGATAGCAAGGAGGTAGCTGGCGTAGTCGTAAGAGCAAACTTTCAGGACATGCAAACTTCAACGCGTGATTCGTTTGCAGATTGTAGTAGCAAAGACTGCACTGCCGCTGTTTATGCCATAAGCGGCCATGGCACCGCAGCCTAAGCAAGGCCACAAGGTCGATCAAAGCTTCCTTGAAGTCGATAAATGCACCCTAGGAAGTACTGCAGCCTGGGAAAAGGTGAAGAAAATACAGCCGCAATTGATCCAACGAGCTTGAAGATCGTCCCATTTCTAGTTGAGTGCGCTAATATCTGGTTTTGCCGCTGGCTGTTTCATATACATGCGCTACTGGTTACAAGGCGCTCGCGTGCACCCGCATGCATCCACCTTTCGTGTGGTTGTTCCGCAAGGGGAAACCATGCAACAAAGTTGAAACCGAAACAAAACGTTCCGCAAGGGGTCGTGCATCCTGATCTGTAATGTTTGCTACCTGAAAGTTCCCGGATACATTTATTCTTCGTTTACAGATCTCTGTCAGAATGTTTGTTTTCGTGCATTCGCGATTCATGATGTCACTGAGGGCGTCAATGCCTGCTTTCGTTAGCCGCCACGTCGTCGATAGCACCCACCTTGCTTTTTGTAGCGTAAGGTATACGCTGGCCGAGGTTGAGCAGTTTCGCGTGTACCCTGAAGGGCCTTGCTGCGCAAGCGCGAGGAGCATTGGATGGGATTGGATTGGATTGGATTGGATTTGGATTGGAATGGACTGGAAATCCAATCAAATTGGAGTAAAGGTGCGTAGAGAATTGGGTCTGCACATTCGCCGATCTGCGCATTCCAGAGGAGTGAAGTCATAGCCGCAGCAGAAGCACTGGCGCCGGCGCGTGCCCAACAGTGCGCCTCCGTTGCGCAGTAGCCAAGTCCGACGCCGCGCCGGAGCCGCTTGATAGCCGTTTCACGTGGGTCATGGAGAGCCGTGCTGCGCATGCGTGAGGAGCAGTGACTTGACCGGACCGGACTGGATTGGATTGGATTGGATTGGGTTGGATTAGATTTCTGAACCTTAGCTCACGCTACGTATATCCTGGCATAGCCGAGCTAAGCCACTGCTAATTTTTCCGGATCTCAGTATTGGGAGTCGCGACGGGCGCCGCTTGGCGTGCGCGGCCCGAAAGTCACCGGTGGTCTCCTTTCGCCGCCTTTTTTTTTTTTTTTTTTTGTGAGTAGGCTTCACTGTGCAACACAAAATGTGGGAACGCCAGCTTACAGAGGCCAAGCTTGCACCAATCTTGTTGGAATTGGCTTCACTTCTAAACACGCACGCATTGCTAGGAAGACGTACTTTATGGGGCAATACACGCCATCTTATATGAATATATGAAATTCTGGAGGCGAGCAGGTGGCCATCGGGAGAATATGTCCTGAAGTGAGGAGGAGGGGAGTGGCTTTGTTCGATCTACGCACGCAATAAAAACGGCTTAGTTAGCCTGTACGAGCTGCGCTGTAAGATGTGGTCTTTCTAAGAGTGTCGAAACGTCACCTGTATTATGTGTTAAAGGCTTTGGCGTACAAATGGAACTGTCACAATCAAGACCACCGCTGCCTGTTTTGACACGTTCAAAAAAGAATTTACTTTCTAAAACCTTAGAAACCTTAGTTTCTACCTTAGGAAGTGACCTTACAAGAAGCACGACTGTTTTTTGGAAGGAATGGTTTCCATTTTTGCCTAAATGTTTTGTTCGTTTAAAACAAACTACGCTCGGTGTTCATTGTCTCTCAAGTGTGTTGGCGTACTAATGGCACTGTCACAGACAGAAACCAGGTGCTAATCAGATTTAGCGGAAATCCCCAAGGTGACGTAAGAAAAATTTTACATCCACCTGAATGCAGCCAAACGGCTACAAAGGAAAGCTATTCAGCTTTTTTAGAAACCTCGCAGTAGAAGAAAAATTTGTCCTGGTTCAGGGTTCGAACCCGGAAGCCACTACTAATTTTTTTATTGGCCAATATTGGCCAATGTGGTTAGTTTGACGAACGTGCGCTCGAGGCACGTGTGCACGAGCGCTCGGCCATTTATTTGTATTTTTAACTGCGGATACCATACACAAACTATTCGCTCAACGGCTTCGGTGTTAAAAGTTTAGTTGCGAAACAAAGTTTACTTTTCCTCCGTCTCGTCTTCAGTCCCCAAAACACTATTTCAGGGACTGAACTTACAAGAAATGCAAGCGTTTCTCGTAAGCAATGCATTTGTTTGTCTTTAAATTGCTGTCTCAGCAACCAAGAAGCAAACTAGGTTTGGTTACAACGTATTTTTCGACTTTTCCATAGTAAGTTTGGCTGGAACACTGGCTTTCATATTCATGGGCTATTGCTGCTTTCAACTGAATGTGAAAACGCCATTTTTCAAAGTTACCGTAAACGTAACAGACTTTACTTTTTTTTTTACTGAAACCGTAAACATTTCATTGAAGAGAAAAACGTTTGTGGGTAGCTTAAACTCACTTTAAATGAACACTTCAGTTCCTTTTGGTTCAGCTTTTGTAAGTTCGGGTATTAAAGCGAAAACCGAGCATGGAATAAAATACTTGCTGAATTTGAGCTCCGCGGGCAGTGGAGCTAACCGACAAGAATTAACAACGAACTATTTCAAATATCAGAAACGGGGACTGGGAGAAGCGGCAACACGTGCGTTTAATAAAAATCTCGGGCGTATACCGGGCCAGCACATTTGCAGCTCCAACGTTAATTGCGAAACTGGGTCAAAACACTTTGCGAGGACGTCAGCTCACGCTCAGCGCTGAAAAGGGTGTGCATAAAAACTTACATAGCCTCGATTTCTCAGGATGCGGAAACAACAAAACTTAGGGGTAGAACTTTAATTACGCTTCCTACCTTACGTGGTAAGTGGATGTTAAGGTAAACACACAAACGATTCAGGAAACTCTTCGCTTAAGTCGAGATACTTGTTCTTGTGCCCGTGAGGGCAACCCACGCCTGCCCTGCGGAACAGAGAATAACAAGCTCAATGTGAATATCAGCATGAAATAATAACAAAAAGAGATGAGCTGGAGAAAAGCGAAGGAAAAGAGGAATGTTTACTTCTATGTTAGTGTGGATATGTTTTTAGGCACAGTGCTGGAGGGTTATTTTTGAAGTCGCACCAGGATCTCTTAACCGCGGAAATGGTGGCGACCGACGTTGCTTGCGAACGGAGCGGCTGTTGTGAACCACACCTGTTTAGGCACCTGAATAATAAATCAGTTTCATTTGTTCTTGGTTTGTAACCTGCCGCACAGGGAATCAGGAATTCTTTTAACAGCCAGTCATCAGTGACTGTACAAATCAAGTTGTCATGACAGCAGGCGATCAGGGCCCCTAGGAAGACGACACACAGACTGTTCTAGAACACAAAATGTAAGTGTAACTAAAAATCACCTAAGCACTCGTTATTATGATGCAGGGATTGCGACAGTATTAGGGGACTATTACCGACCGTTGACGTTCGTTAGCATCGGCCTCCTTTCCATTTCCGCCTATTTCATCTGTTGGCTATGAGTTGGCATATAGCCGTGATCTTGTCACAAAGCAAAGCAGAGATTTACCGGGGACGCATTTTGCTACTTTCCATCTGTTACTTCGATTACCACCCTAAAAAAACTCATGTAGGCCTCAGTCGTCCTCGTCATCATCATCATCAGCAGCAGCAGCAGCAGCATGGTTGTGCCCTCTCCAGGACGAAGGCCTCTCCAAAAGATCCCCAGCTTTCGGATGTTGAAATTTAAACCGTAACAGCCATGTACTGGCCCCTACTCACCCAGTAGTTGATTGATTGATTGTAGGGTTTAACGAGCCGACGCAACGCAGGCGATGAGGCGCGCCGTAGTGGAGGGCTCCGGATTAATTTTGACCACCTGGGGATCTTTAACGTGCGCCGAAATCTCGTACGCACGGGCGTTTTTGCTTTTCGTCTCCATCAGAAAAGTGGCCGCCGCAGCCGGGAATCGAACCCGCGACCTTGTGCTCAGTAGCGCAACGCCTTAGCCACTGAGCCACCGCGGCGGGTCCACCCAGTAGTATGTGAGTAGACTTCAGTACATGTCTTTAATGTACATTTCAAAGTTCAACGCCCTAACGCATTTACTGGGTGAGCCGTTATCCCATTCTATGGGCCGTCTTTTCCTTCTCACCTAATTTAATTACTACGACTCGGCCCATTCCGGCACTGCAATCACCAAGCCAAGAAAACAATTTCCAGGAACGTATTCTGCTGCTTGCCTCTTCGCTATTTCTTTAATTAGTAGGCTTAACTTGTTTATCTAAGCCTAAATACATGCCGCTAATACATGTTCTTCATGTCGAAAATCACACATTCAGTTGTTCACGCCTAGACAGCTACAGCCTACGAGAATTCGAAACAGTGAAAACAACGGGACAAAAAGTGACAAGAAACGACACGGTTAGCAACCCAAGGTGTATTCCGCTGCCGTAGAAGGAGATAATAAAAAATAAAAAATAAGAACACATAATACAAATAACGAAAATCATTAACGTGGCAAAAATCCTGCCACCCTCCATCTAACGACGACGATGGTTGAAAGCGCAGGTTTATCGTGACAGATTCTTTGGTTGTTGTCTGAGTTTAGAGCAATCGGATGGATGCCGGCTTCATAACGTGAGGGGGGACTTAGGTTCGATTCCGGCCACGCGAAGCGTTTTTTCTTTCCTTCACTTCACCCAGGATCACTCATCATCATCGCCGGAGTAAATTGCCTTTCCTGCAGGGTGTTTTCACGTTGTAGAGCCATCTGTGAGAACACTAGATCTTTGCTGTAAAAGCACAAGGCGAGCAGTGAATCTAGTTGCTTGCATGCACAGATAAGCAGTGAAGTATCAATATATAGAATCTCCTCTATTTAGCAGATTTATGGACGCCATGCTTATTCTGCTTGTCTCCTGCTTCCCGATTTGTGTTTTGGCTATGTCTTATGCATGTCTAGATTGTGCAGCCGTGTGTGAACCTTTGGGTGTCACCGCCATGTGTTATCCGTTCCCGTAGTGTCGTTTAGCCGTATTTAATTTTTTGAAGTGTGAACCAACTCGCCTAGATCACCACATTAACTCTCGTAGCGTCCCCAAGCTGTTGTGGGGGTAATCGGCCCGTTTTTCTGCTCTGTTGGGCTGGGCTATTTCTTTGGGATGGTCTCCAGGGGATCCTTCAGAAAGATTTCCCGCTGAACCCCCCTGGTATACGCTTTATTCCTGCAGACAAACATCGTGGGATTACTTGTGTAAATTGAACTATTGAGCACCTGGGCCATGTTTCGACCACTCTCGAGCCGTTTACGTGACTTTATTTAGGAGAAAAGGTAAATTGAAGGGGCTGTCCCTTTCGCTGGATTCTCCTCACCTACTTCCTATGACGTTTCCTATGGCGCTTACTTTTGCAGTCTTGGCGTGACTGCGCCTACTGCGCGGTTCGCCGACCCACCGACAAAATCAGTCGGCCGGCCGCCGGGGGTTTGCCGCAATTTGTTTGCTCAGTTAAAACAAAGCCATGACAATATTTGTGCCTGGAAGAATGTGGCTGGAAGAATATTTCGTATTTTTTGCACTGTAGCAAGCTTAGTAACACCGATGAAGTCAAAGTAGCTCCACATAGCGCACAGGCGACACTTTGCTGACTTTGCTTCCCTGGAGCTGTAAGCTGCATATGGCTGTGTGACAGGTGTGCTAGTAGAACATCTAAGGCCGATGAAAGGCAGGAGAAGTGTGAGCGAAGTTAATATAGGCAATAAGGAATTAAAAAAACGAACCGAACATTTTGTGATAAAGCCTAAAATCAAGTTACGGGATGCACACTGTGCGCAGGGTGAACTAACACAGCGGTCAGCAGCACGACTACACATTTGCGGTCGTTTTTCCTGCCTAAGGAACGCAGTCGCTAGCAATGATGTATTCTGGATTTGAGGGACGCTTACTGCACAGGACTTAATCAAGAAATTCCCATTTGAGGTGTTGGGAATGCTCAATTAAAATTAAAAATCATGCATCCCTCCGTCTAACGACGACAGTAGTTGAACGCGAAGCTTTCTGGTGGTGGATTCTTTGGTTGGCCAATCCCATACTGCGAGTACGCGCTACTCTGGAGGTACGCACCACGTTTCTGGACTACCCACAGCAACTCCAATAAAGAAAACTCCAGCGTTCGCCGTAGTCGTGGTAACACTTGCTCAGAACGAGAGAGACCCCTCCCCCTCCAAGGCAATGTTCAATGATTATCACTTCAAAAAAAATGAATGAAGCTTAAAGGTCCTTGCCGCAGCAAAGAAGAAAAGCGGCTGCAATGGCGGACTGAAACCATCGTTTTGGTCGTGAAGAGTGCGTACAGCGCTTCCCTACCTTCAAGCCTTACGCGTTAGTTTGAGCTTCCTTCATTTTTTCCTTTCACTTCAACCACGATCATTCATCATCATCGTCAAAGTTAGCTTTCCTGCACGGCGTATTGGCGTACAATGTTCATCAGTTAGTACATTAAATCTTCGCTTTAATAAACCGCCTATACGATATGCACTTCACATTTCCTCAGCGGCATCTTTGGTGGTGTAGCCGAGTGGCCGATTCTGGAGGCAAAAAATCTTTCACTCTTCATGGGAACCAACAGGCACTAACCAGTACTATGTTCGTGTAATCTTTGTTAATTCGCCCATTTCGTGTGTATGTAGAAACTGTGTATCGTCTGTGTTTATTTGAGTGTATCGTCTGTGTTTACCGTCTGTGTGTATCGTCTGTCTTTATTTCAGAAGATATATCACCCTAATTCTACCTTAAAACAACAACTTATTACAACACCTGTCTATATGTCATCTCGAACGGACTATAGTTGCGAAGTCGGCTTGCCGTCTTGTTGTGCCAACCTATATAATGATTCATTTATTCCTGAAACAAGTGTACAAAGAAACCACCTCTCCGCCGCCATCGCATCCATTACTGATACAGCCTTTTTCAAAACTGCTGTACATAACGCCCAGTGCTCGTAGAATGCAATAGCAGATTGTCTATCATCTTACATTCGTGTAAATAGTGCACGTTCATGGTCGTCATATGCGCATCTAAACCATTCCAGTGTTGTAAAAACTGCACATTCTCTTCCCTTATGTCCCACCACTCCATTCTGTTGTGACCTAAGGGCCCTGAAAGTATCTGTAATAAATAAATAAATAAATAAACAAATAATAAACAAGTAAGTAAATAAATAAGTAAAGAAATATAAATAAATAAATATATAAAATAATAAATAAATAAATAAATAAATAAATAAATAAACCTTGCGTTGGCTTCCTCCATTCCATTTGCGTTTTTGGCTTTGCAATCTCGCACAAGATGGCTGGAATTCGTATTTTTGATTCTCTTTGACTGGCCGTAGTAGGGAAGGTGAAAAGGCAGGTTTACTGCACCTAAGCTTTCTGAAAAGGGCCGAGGAAGTACTCTGCCTTGCGTGTCCCACGTGCTTCGTGCGCACGACTTCGCGGGTTTAAACAAATATCTTCGCCACGGAGGAAATTTCCTACACGCACCATTGGGGGTATGCACACTGTCTCTTCGTCCCAAGAAATAGGCCGGAACTCCCACCTGGCCTGGGTGTAAATGCCCCGCCTGTCAGGGAAAATTTTATTGAAAGCGTACAGTATATACGGGAAGTGTTTCGTGCTGAGGATGATCCCCCTGAGTGGTTGCCTGTACTTGGCGATTTAGTGTGTCTTAGAAAGTTTTAAAGCCACGTAGCCAGCCAAGTAGGGTTGACGGATCATTACATGACATGATGTGTCATGTGCTGTATAAATGTCAAAGCAGGCAATAAATAAAAAAAGCCTGGTGGCGCAATGTTAGCTCGTCTCACTCCAGATCAGAAGGTTGCGTGTTCGAATCACGTCTGGGTCATTCGTGTTTTTTTTTGCTTTCTGTTCCAGTAGGACATTTTTATCGGAAAATCAGATAGTGTCTAGACACCCCTCATCTTGCAGGGCAGAGTCCCATGACGCCACTGTAGTGAGACCACAATTGCCCCTGAAGGAGAGAGAGAGAGAGAGAGAAACTTTAATCACAGTTGAAGTGAGCATATTTGTGGTCGAGGTCTTCAGTCCAAGACTCCGTTGGTACGACCGGCTGTCTTCGCCCTTTCCGCTAGCAACAGAGTTATTTCCAATATGACGAATGCTTGGTTGAGATGTTCTAGGGGATCTTTCTGCTTTTATTCTACGCACTATTTACGGAAATAAATAGGCCGGGAGCTCTCGTCTGGCCTAGTGGCGCAATGGTAGCGCGTCTGACTCCAGATCAGAAGGTTGCGTGTTCGAATCACGTCCGGGTCATTCGTGTTTTTATTTTTTTACTTTCTATTCCAGTAGGACATTTTTATCGTCAAATCAGGTAGTGTCTAGACAACCCTCATCTTGCAGGGCAGAGTCCCATGACGCCACTGTAGTGAGACCCCAATTACCCCTGAAGGAGAAACAGAGTTATTTCCAATATGACAGATGCTTGGTTGAGATGTTTTAGGGGATTTTTCTGCTTTTATTCTACGCACTATTTACGGAAATAAATAGGCCGGGAGCTCTCGTCTGGCCGGGTGGCGCAATGGTAGCGCGTCTGACTCCAGATCAGAAGGTTGCGTGTTCGAATCACGTCCGGGTCGTTCGTGTTTTTATTTTTTACTTTCTATTCCAGTAGGACATTTTTATCGTCAAATCAGGTAGTGTCTAGACAACCCTCATTTGCAGGGCAGAGTCCCATGACGCCACTGTAGTGAGATCCCAATTACCCCTGAAGGAGAAACAGAGTTATATCCAATATGACAGATGCTTGGTTGGGATGTTCTAGGGGATCTTTCTGCTTTTATTCTACGCACTATTTATGGAAATAAATAGGCCGGGAGCTCTCGTCTGGCCTGGTGGCGCAATGGTGGCGCGTCTGACTCCAGATCAGAAGGTTGCGTGTTCGAATCACGTCCGTGTCATTCGTGTTTTTATTTTTTTACTTTCTATTCCAGTAGGACATTTTTATCGTCAAATCAGGTAGTGTCTAGACAGCCCTCATCTTGCAGGGCAGAGTCCCATGACGCCACTGTAGTGAGACCCCAATTACCCCTGAAGGAGAAACAGAGTTATTTCAAATATGACAGATGCTTGGTTGAGATGTTTTAGGGGATTTTTCTGCTTTTATTCTACGCACTATTTACGGAAATAAATAGGCCGGGAGCTCTCGTCTGGCCTGGTGGCGCAATGGTAGCGCGTCTGACTCCAGATCAGAAGGTTGCGTGTTCGAATCACGTCCGGGTCATTCGTGTTTTTATTTTTTTACTTCCTATTCCAGTAGGACATTTTTATCGTCAAATCAGGTAGTGTCTAGACAACCCTCATCTTGCAGGGCAGAGTCCCATGACGCCACTGTAGTGAGACCCCAATTACCCCTGAAGGAGAAACAGAGTTATTTCCAATATGACAGATGCTTGGTTGAGATGTTCTAGGGGATTTTTCTGCTTTTATTCTACGCACTATTTACGGAAATAAATAGGCCGGGAGCTCTCGTCTGGCCTGGTGGCGCAATGGTAGCGCGTCTGACTCCAGATCAGAAGGTTGCGTGTTCGAATCACGTCCGGGTCATTCGTGTTTTTATATTTTTACTTTCTATTCCAGTAGGACATTTTTATCGTCAGATCAGGTAGTGTCTAGACAACCCTCATCTTGCAGGGCAGAGTCCGATGACGCCACTGTAGTGAGACCCCAATTACCCCTGAAGGAGAAACAGAGTTATTTCCAATATGACAGATGCTTGGTTGAGATGTTCTAGGGGATCTTTCTGCTTTTATTCACGCACTATTTATGGAAATAAATAGGCCGGGAGCTCTCGTCTGGCCTGGTGGCGCAATGGTAGCGCGTCTGACTCCAGATCAGAAGGTTGCGTGTTCGAATCACGTCCGGGTCATTCGTGTTTTTATTTTTTTACTTTCTATTCCAGTAGGACATTTTTATCGGCAAATGAGATAGTGTCTAGACACCCCTCATCTTGCAGGGCAGAGTCCCATGACGCCACTGTAGTGAGACCTCAATTACCCCTGAAGGAGAAACAGAGTTATTTCCAATATGACAGATGCTTGGTTGAGATGTTCTAGGGGATTTTTTTGCTTTTATTCTACGCACTATTTACGAAAATAAATAGGCCGGGAGCTCTCGTCTGGCCTGGTGGCGCAATGGTAGCGCGTCTGACTCCAGATCAGAAGGTTGCGTGTTCGAATCACGTCCGGGTCATTCGTGTTTTTATTTTTTTACTTTCTATTCCAGTAGGACATTTTTATTGGCAAATCAGATAGTGTCTAGACACCCCTCATCTTGCAGGGGAGAGTCCCATGACGCCGTTGTAGTGAGACCCTAATTACCCCTGAAGGAGAAGCAGAGTTAGTTTGCGATACTACGGATGCTAGGTTGAGATGTTCTAGGGGAGTTTTCTGCTTTCTTTCTACGCACTATTTACGGAAATTACTCCGACTCTGGCTATGCCGACACTATGAATACCTCTTCCCCGAATGTCTTGTTGCCTCTTACAACCTCTTTCGGGCTATTCTAGTCACAAGTTGAGTTGTAGACGCAAAATAAAATGCTGCGCATAAACAGAGCAGCATTGCAAAAACACGTCAAGCTTCTCGCCAGAAAACTGCGGAGGCACATAAAAAACTCGATCAAGGATTACGCGCAAACACGAGCCAACTCTTCGGACCGGATGAAAGTCACGAACGACGCAAACCTAGATCAATAACCAATCTCTCTTTGGAGATGTACTCAGTGAATAGCGTGCCTTGCGACGTGCCCAAGTAGCGCTGCCGTCTTTGCACGGCATGTCTATCGCAGACATGCGTTTTGCGTGCGTGCGGTGTTTTTTTGCGAAACGGCAACTGAAGAAGGCAAACAAGCGAAAGTATGAGTGCATTGATTTCTTTTTACTTTCGCCTTGCCTTCGCTGGCGGTTGTATAGCAAGACGTGTCGCGGTTTTGATACAACGATAAACGTGCCGTCGTGGCCAGGTGACTTATTTCCGCCGGTTACCATACTATGGCTCGCACTTTTTTTATCAACAAAACTCATGTCCACGCACGCACGGGACATTTCGCAAGTCATGGCCGTGCACAATTTATAATATAAAACGCGTACCTTGAGACGTGATCTATCCATTTCTAGCGTATTACGGCTAAATCAATATTGGAAGACCAAGGCCACCTTAAATGACCCCCACGTCGATACGAACGGTTCCAAAACCCACGAAGGGACTGAAGAGCACCAAAGTATGGCAATCATCTGTGCTAAATGATGAATGATTACCAAATTTAATTATTATTTGTTTATGTATTGATTGTAATGTTTAGTGAGTTAGAATAAAGGGGATCAAGGCGGATTCAGATAGGTTAAGGTACATCAGAATGAATTTAAATTATTAAGCGGATTTGAGGAATTAGGATGGAATATGGCAATCAGCTGTGCTAAATGACGAATGATTACCAAATTTATTTACTATTTGTCTAGTGATTGATTGTAACGTTTAGTTAGTTAGAATAAAGTGGGATCAAGGTGGATCAGAATGAATTTAAATTTATTAAGTGGATTTGAAGAATTAGGATGGATTAAGGCTGGATTCAGGTGTATTAAGATGAATTAAGGTAAGACAAGATAGGTTAATATAGACTAAGGCGGATTAAGCAGGGTGATTTTTTCTTAAAATACCGGGGCTGCTGTGTTGACGGGTGGACGTTTATGCAAAAGGTACCAGCCGCAATAGTATGCGAGGATTTCACCTCCAAAGTACATAAGCAGGCTTGAATGCAATGAGAAATTTTGATTGGTCCCGCAGGCGTTCACCTACAAAATTGGCAAATACGCAAGAAATCAATAGTTTGTGTTATAAGTGACGTGCCCTCAAGCAAGCTGTAACACAGGAGCACAAGGCGAGTGGAAAATACGGGATGCTAAACGGGCATGCAACTGTGTTTGCTACCCTACACTGGGGCTAAAAAAGAGCGCAGGTGAAAAGTTTGCATATATATGAGTGGAGGCATGTGGGCACCGGTATCCTCCTGTCAGGCACTACAAACTTTCATGCAATAAAATGTACGACACGAGCCAGACTCGAAGATGCGAAACATAGATTGAACTGATCTCTGACGTCTGCATACGCCTTTCCTTTCCTACGTACAAGGATACAGTTATCAAATCTTACTTATTCAAGCTTGAAGAACATTTTGGAGAACTCCTCCTAGCTTGGTTACTTTTCGACATTGTCGTAGTCAAATAGCTCAAGATTTATTCACAGCTATAATATGTGCCAAACAGAAGCGCACAAAAGGCATAAATATCACAGCCTGCAGAGATTTGCAGTTACCAGTCTGTTCCAATGATTATTTTTTGGCGCTGTTTGGCCATAGACGTCACTGCGCCAGAAAACACCCGCACACGACCACTACATCCCAGTGGTGAGGTCGTGCACTTATTCAGCGTAGTAGTGCAGGTCTCACTATTGCTAGATTTTCTTTCCCACGGCACACATAAAAATTAAGCTGCGACGGATGTAGTAATACAAGAAGACAGCTCAAGTGGAAACGTGCCTCCAGAAAGCTCTCGCTCGCAAGATTCGTGCTTTCGTGATGGGTAGCGAGAAGCCGACGCCTGAAAGGAAACAGAATCAGTGGAAAACCTCTAAATCATCTTTCTTTTTCTTATATACATCACCCTAACTTCTCTGGTTCAAGCCGAGAGAAGATACTGTATCCGTGCCCGCGTGCAATTTAGCCTTCTTAGGCATAACAGTTGCCCACGCCCGAGGTGTAGCCATGGCCCTCACACGTCAAATTTGGCAGCCTAAATGACCTAGATTAGTAGTAAGTTTCCAGCTAGTCCAGCCTTAGAGGGAGCCGTTAATTTGAGAGAAAAATACGACACCCATGACTTCCATCAAGTAAAGCATTTTTTTATCCGTCACGGCATCTGGGTCACACACAAGTATGTTAGGCAATGAACGGTCACAAAATGAAATAAAGTAAGGACAAAATTTTTTGCTCAGATTGTGAGGTATAGAGTGATAACACTATCAACGCTATTTCCCCTTGCTCACTTAGTAGCACTACTTCTCCCAGAAAATTTTGTAAGCAGAACTTTAAATACTTTGTTACTAGTTTTGTGCGCCCGATAATTTCATGCAAGCAAAATTTCAACTCAGCTCTAATCCCCATGTTCGCCGTCAATTATCATTTTTGGGGTCCGCGCGCCGGAGCAAGCCATGCATAAGCAAAAACCCGCTGTACTATGCTCGAATTATAAGCTGCAAGCAAATATGACGATGTAGCGAGGAGCCCGCTTTAGGAAAGCCGGGCATGCGTGTGATAAAATCCCCTAATGCTTTTATTTAATGAGGTATGGAGGTGAGGCAAATTATCTTCGCACTTTGCTTGCTGCCGGACATAATAATGACCCTTCCTCGGGGAGCTGTTAATAAAAGAAAAACCTCTGGGCGCTAAGATCACTTTCTTCTCACGGTACATTTGCGTAGCCCAGCGGTTCGGTTACTATCGGCTACGAAAGTAAAGACAAGCACGAGTTGGGATAATTATCCTATTCCGACATTGTATTTTATCGCTCAATCAAATTATGAGCTTCCTAGAGCAGAGACTGCGTTCTTGCCACCGTGGCCGTGGTAGAACTTTCTTCTGTAATTTTTCTTGTGGAATTTTTCTGTCTGTAACATGGGAGCGACGGGGATTTATGGCCCGGCAATGCCGCCTCGTTGCTTCCAAATTTCACACCCCCGGAAAAGAGAATAAGGCTTACAAAAAGAGTCCCCAGCTTCTTTTTTTACCATCTCGCCCTGAGCTAATTTATACGTTAGTCTCCTTGTAAATGACTCTTCAAAAATAGCATGCAAACACGGGGTCAAGTAAGGAAACACGGATGGTCTATTTGTCGAAATGCATCAACTCCAACAAGGCCGGCTTGCACTTACGCTTGTAAATGGCGGTTGCAAATGAAAGTTACGAAAGTTACCACAACTTTTCACGCGAATAACGCAGTCGCCTGTACTATGTTTTGCCTTCCCGGAAATATCTCGCCGCGTGCACCAAGTCATTTCACTTTGCTACGCACAATTCAGTTGCGGAAAAACAATACGCATGGCCTGGGAAGTTTGGGCGTAGAGAATTTAAGGGCTGCACTGAACGTCAATAGTTGCCTACTTGTTACGGGTAATGATTTTTTTTAAATTCGGCACAAGCCAATCCCATGTGATTGGGCCGCTTTCACGTTATGTGTGGAATGGAGACAAACAAAGAAAAATTACGGGAAATTCTTGGAACTTCCTAAAATGTAAAGACGGGAGCCTAGTGGGACCTCCTGTTGACCACCAAGCTGCTCAATTTTCTTTTCACCTTCACGGCCGCGCCCGTCAAAGATTGATATATATATATATATATATATATATATATATATATATATATATATATATATATATATATAAATATATATATATGAGGTCGAGGGTTCGGATCCCGCCTGGCGGGCATATTTTCTCCACCTTCTTTCTTTCTAAATTCCTTATCTGTTTCAATTACCTACCACATCCTCCCCTTTGCTTTCCGAGGTTTTCTTGATTGCCAACCCTTATTTCTGTGTTTTTTTCAACGAGCCTCTCATTTCCTATTCTGATTCGCTACATGCATAGCGAGGGTCTCAGTTCTGGCAGTCTTGGTGCCATAGGGAGCTTAAGACGATTCAACGCTGGTCGACCACTCTCGACATGTCGTAGACACTCGAGTCACGGCCCGGGGGTTAAAAAGAAGGTCCCCTTCACCCCGAGTAGTCCGAGTGGCACTGGCAACCACCCAAAGCGCAGGAAACAAAAATACCTAACATAAATACCCAGAAAGTGGAGAGGAAAAATAGCCCCGCCGGTAGCGTAGTGGCTATCGCACCAGACAGGTATTCTGGAGGTCGTGGGTTCGGATCCCACCTGGCGGGCATTTTTTATCCACTTTCTTTCTTTCTAAATTCCTTATCTGTTTCAATTACCTACCTACCCTTTGCTTTCCGAGGTTTTCTTGACTGCCAACCCTTATTTCTGTATATATATATATATATATATATATATATATATATATATATATATATATATATATATATATTGTAGAACAGAGACGTACGGGACGAGGGATTCCGTAAGGACGCATATCAAAGTTGCAGTCCTTATTGCCAGTGCTGTTTGGCGTTTTTAACAGTGTTTTATAGTGCCGAATGAGGTATGATTGCCTTTTTTTTATGCAGGAATAATTAATTGAAAATTCAAGTCGAGAACAAATGCGCCGTTTTTTCCGGAAGCGGGAATCGAACCCGCAACCTCCGCATAACGCGTGCGGTGCTCTACCATTGAGCTAGTTCCGCGGCGACTCCTCTCTCGACTATACCGCGGGGTTTTGTATTTACGACTGCTCAGAGCCCGGTCAACTAGCGCCGCCCCTCGACCACCGCGGGAAGACGTAGAACGTCTTTTCCCAGCGGCCGCACGTAAGACGTGGTCGGAAGTCGGGGATAGCCAAAGGCATTTCATACTGCTGAAGCCAGAACCCTCGTAATGCATTTTGTAGAACAGAGACGTACGGGACGAGGGATTCCGTAAGGACACATATCAAAGTTGCAGTCCTGATTGCCAGTGCTGTTTGGCGTTTTTAACAGTGTTTTATAGTGCCGAATGAGGTATGATTGCCTTTTGTTTTTATATAGGAATAAATAATTGAAAATTCAAGTCGAGAAAAAATGCGCCGTTTTTTCCGTAAGCGGGAATCGAACCCACAACCTCCGCATAACGCGTGCGGTGCTCTACCATTGAGCTAGTTCAACGCTGGTATATATATATATATATATATATATATATATATATATATATATATATATATATATATATATATATATATATATATATATATATATATAGAGAGAGAGAGAGAGAGAGAGAGAGAGAGAGAGAGAGAGAGAGAGAGAGAGAAAGCAAACATTATTCTGTATCAGATTGTGGTGATCCCGACAGCCGTAGTCCAGGCTCTCTTCTAAAACGCACAGATCCCGCAACCCCCTTCAAGTGGGTTCCCACAAGGAGCTCCTCAGGAAAGGAGATAGGCCGAGTCAGTCAGGTGGGACTCGGAAGGATGCGCTGCTTTGTTCCCGGGTGGTCTGTAGATATTTCGGTAATAATACACGGACATTCCCAAAGTACGCTGCTGGCAATGGGATAGTCTCCGCAGTAGTTGCCGGATGGGGGTTCTGTCCCGTGGAAGTTAAGGATGCGTAATCTAATGAGGGCGAGTAAGGTGGCTGTTTGCACCTGGTGAAGTAGTGTGCCTTGTTGTCTAGATAGATCGTGGCGTTAGACTTGATCTGCCCCTGGAAAGCACCCCCAGAAACTCGTTCCAGTCGCTCGCCACTTCAGGAGCTTCCATTTCGCCCTCGTCGGTGCCTTCTGCTCTCACCTCATCTCTTGGAGCACATAACTTTTGGCTTGAATACAGAGCCACTTTGCCACACAATCGCCTTCACGCCACCGCGTAACTGGCAACACTTCCATGATTTCGGCGTGAAGTGTGCGGCGTAGTAAAGGCATATCATGTGCTGTCCCAAGGCGACTTGTATAGCCTACCCTCCTGTGGCGTGCGCTACGTCGCCCTTCTTAAAGATCCCCCGTTCAGCGCTGCTGTTTCCCTTTCCCGGCGCGTGATCCGCGGCTCGCGCCTCGCGCTCTGATTTTCTGGGCAGGTTCAATGTTCCTTGAAATGATTTTTAAAGGGGTAGCCTTTTCTGGGCTACTCAAACGAAATTAATGATGTTTATGCTCTCGCTCTCTCGAATGCGATAATTTGTTTGTCAGTCTGTCTGTCTGTCTGTCTGTCTGTCTGTCTGTCTGTCTGTCTGTCTGTCTGTCTGTCTGTCTGTCTGTCTGTCTGTCTGTCTGTCTGTCTGTCTGTCTGTCTGTCCTTCGGTTCAGCCACCCTGTCGAAGTTTAAAAAATTCTTGAATGAGGCCTTTATATAGGAAAACCATTTTCAATATGCGAGTAGCGAAATGGTGGTCCGAGTAGGGGTGACGTCGGGATCGACGAGTGGCTACGTCCGGGCGCAGTGTACACACTGTGTCTGTTGCAGGCATTCAACAAAGTCTTTCTTCCTTCCTTCCTTCCTTCCTTCCTTCCTTCCTTCCTTCCTTCCTTCCTTCCTTCCTTCCTTCCTTCCAGATTTGTCAACATTCCTTAGGAAGAATAAAATATCATACATTCTTAAAAAAACATCAATACATAACTGGTACTTGAAGTGTTGATTGATTGAATGATTCGTTGATTGTAGGGTTTAACGCGCCGAAGCAATGCAGGCGGTGAGGCGCGCCGTAGTGGAGGGCTCAGAATTAATTTTGACCACCGGGAGATATTTAACATGCGCCGAAATCTCGTACAACGGGCGTTTTTGCTTTTCGCCTCTATCAGAAAAGCGGCCGCCGCAGCCGGGAACCGAACCCGAGTCCTTGTGCTCAGCAGCGCAGCGCCTTAGCCACTGAGCCACCGCGGCTGATTACTCGCAGTGTTCTTTTCACTGAAAAGTTTAGTGGGCTATTCTCAATGTTTGTGACTGCAAATTAAACCGAACAGGTAGGAAAACGTATTAACAAGAAAATACCAAGAAGGCTGTTGCTCCAGACTTTTTTGTAGCTCCTAGCTAGAGCGCCAAGTGCTAACATCCCCGACAGATGGCGCTAGCAGTGCGAAAGCGGGAAAAATGAATTCGGCAAGTCTACAATGTGTTAACTTAGACAGGAGGGTACTAGAGTAAGAGGCGGGTGGATGAGATAGGAAAAGCACCTATTTGGCAGAGGAGGGAGTAGGCTTTCATCTTTCGACTACATTTTCATCCAAGTGACCAGATATGCCCTCTACCCTTTTTTTCAATTCGTAACATTCTTTGGTGAATGCCCTTACAGCCAGGACCATGTAACGACCTGGATTTCCACAAAAATGCAGATTTGGCGAAAAAAAAACAACTGTAATCGTTGTAATAGCGTAAGTGGAGATGATCGGTCGAACAGAATATTGAACAACCAAAATAAAAATATTTCACAGATATGATCTGGCAAAACCAAAACTATGCATCTTATAAATCGCCCTCAAAACCCCAAAATAAACAAAAAAGTCCGGAAGAAACGTTCGAAACACGAATAAAAAGGCGAAAATGGTGAAACACGGTGTAACGCCCTGCATTTCTAAAATAATGCAGATTTGGCGAAAAAAAAGCCCTGCAATCGCTATAATAGCGTAAATAGAGATAATTGGTCGAACGGAATTTTTGAAAACCAAAAAATAAGGAAAGAATATTTTTGCAAAAATAATCTGATAATAAAAAAAGGCATCTTACACATACCCCCAGAAACTCGAGAATAAACAACCAAATTCCGAAGAAATACTTTCAAAATCTGGATAAAAAAATGTCGAAAAATGTCGAGAAACCGTGTAACGGCCAGCATTTCCACGAAATTGCAGATTTTAGGGGAAAAAAAACACCTTTTTTTTTTGGCTGAATGCCGTGTTTTCCGTGACGTTTTTCTGCGCTCGGCCAATCACGTCACACCACTTCATAAATCAACCTGCCGGAAGCCTTCCCGCGTCCCTTAGGATTTATCCCCTACTGAACCGTTTAGTCTCCTGACACTTTACTTAATGAAAGCGCGACCGTGACGGTCTTTCTCTTTCTGACTACGTAATTAATGACGGGTGCTTTCAACCTCGGTCTCTAATCAGGATCAGTGTCATGATGTCACTAATTATCACGGTTGATTCCACAGTAATTATTTCGATTTCGGAACGCACTCAAGCATACGAACGAAACATTTACATTTTTTACCGAAGGCACAGTCGGAGACTAGGAACGCATTATACAAACGAAGCCACGTGACAGGCCTTCTGTTGCAACATCCTCCCACCCTCTCATCTTTTTCTGAAAAGAATAGGAGCAATATCAGTGTCTAGGAACACTGCATTCATGACACCTATTAGGCAGACCGTCATGTGTGGTGTAACCCTTTAGGAAAGAAAGCGAGCCTCAAGTAATATATGTTGTTTCGAACGCATTAAGCTGTTTACAATTGTTGACCGCTTTGCAAAAGACACTACTCCAGCATTGTTCAGAAGTGCAGCGTAGTAAAAAGAACTTTTGCCTCCAACAAATTGTTTTTTTTTGTATACCGCGACGTTCACCAATGAATTTTTTAGGACACAGACAGCAACGCTAGATAGAAGCGTGGGAGAGTTTCTAGCGATATAAATTATGCGAGCAAAAAACTCCCCAGAAGTTCCATCGTTATATCTTTAACACGTACTGGTGATCTTCTGCGTTAAAAACGACTGAAAAGATAGCCCTTTTTTTTTTCAAAATTGCAAGCCTCCTTAGCGTTGGAACACTTGCGACTGACGCTAGCTAACTACGCTGCTTTGCCACTGGCTCCTAAAAGTTCCGTGATTTTCTTTGAATTTCCATACCGTTCCCAAACTTCCCAACTTTATTCTCTTGGCTCTACCACTGAGTGCGTCTTTTAAGACGTCAAAGCAGGAGGAAAAGCGTTAAGATTTCCAGGTAATTAGACACGGCAATATATTGTATCATAGCTGTATAATTTATTTCCTAGTATATAGCTTTTTGCTTTATAAAAGACTTCCCGCATACTGCGATTCTGCTCCCGTCAAGGTCCATTAGGTGGCAGCATAGAGGCGATACTTAGCCACAAACTTTGGCGGGAATAGTGTCTTTTCAACTTCAGTGGGCACCTAATAATAACCCCATGTGTAAAAGAAAAAGAATGCCAGCAATATCTTGCCTAAAGGCCTCATTAGCGTTTGGGAAGTTTAAGGCCAATGCAAGGCTGCAGCAATGCTAGATGATTCCTGAACAAAACAGGTTATATTTTTATGCGAAACCATGGATGCCTGACGAAGCGAAAGAAACGCTATCGGCTTAATCTGTCGCCTAAAGGCGTCATTAGCGTTTGGAAACTTTAAAGGCCGACGTGAGCCTGAAATATTACACCATATTTACTTCTCTGATCTGATTGTGGGGTTTAACGCGCCGACGCAACGCAGGCGATGAGGCGCGCTGTAGTGGAGGGCTCCGGATTAATTTTGACCACCTGGGTACCTTTAACGTGCGCCGAAATCTCGTACACACGGGCGTTTTTGCTTTTCGCCTCCATCAGAAAAGCGGCCGCCGCGGCCGGGAATCGAACCCGCGACCTCGTGCTCAGCAACCATATTTACTTGACAGGAAAGCTGGTATTTTAGAGGAAGCATAGGTAACTCATAGAGGGAAAAAAAGGGGATTGGCAAGCGCACTCTCATTCGTTGCGAACATTCATATGGGCCGGCCCGATATTCTCATTGGATGTGACGGGTCGTGTGGCTCCAACGAATGGAGGTGAAGGTTGGGAACGCTAATATCCGCCGGCCGTCCCATTGGCTGCGACCAGAATTACTCAATACCACCAGTTGCAAAGCTACTCATAGGCCCCACGTGTCAAAACGCGTCTCCTGCTTATGGGCCAAACGGGGGAAAGCACGGGGCAAGTTGACTAGCCTACCATCTGTCGACAGAAGGTTGAAGTAGTACTCAAGGGCTTGCGGTTGCTGCCGTAAGTCTTAAAAGAGTACTGACATGAAATTCTCTTGTTACGTTTTTTTCGCTGCTATGGGTGCCTATTAGCCAACTAAGCATAGAATGGCACATTAGACGGTCGATCGCAGCGTAAACAATCATTTACGACGTCGTTTATTCGTGTCAGTTTCGGTTTCGACAAAATGAACGCCAAGCGGCCGCCATGACAGGAGGTAGCACCTGACGTCACCACTCTTGTCGCAACGCTGCCGGTCTCGAGCGCGCGCACTCGCCCAGACCGGCCGAGGTCTTCACCACGGAGCAAGATATAAAGAGGAGCGCCGACTGTGGCCCACTCATTTGCTCGGGCCGTTAATGTCCAAGCGCCGCCGGCCGCCCAGCTTTCCCTTTGCTCTCTTCCTCCTTTGTTCGCCCTCTCGTCGCTGTGCCTCTGTACATGGCTCTTCCCTTCTTCGCTCTCCCCAGAGAAGTCTTTTCTTTTGCAGCGACGCCTGTCTTATGCCTGTCCTACTACGCAGGAGGAATGCGTGCACGCGCGGAATTTAAACACCCGTGCGCAGCCGCAATAGATGGCGCAGATAATCGCACGCCATCGCATACATTGCGAAAGCTTATAACCTATCAGGGAGCATTTATTCTGACATTATGAAGACCCGCTAAAAATATTGTAGTAACCCAGCAGATGTAAGACGCAATTGAACGATGACGACTGCAGAAGCACCAAAGAATGAGCAAGAGTAATATGAAATGCCACAATACGCAGTCTAGAGTGATTCTGCTTACGACAAATAGATGCAGCGCAAAAATTACCCTCTGTTACTCGTCCGCTCCCCGGGCGCGTGCTTAATCATTTATGCTGCTTCTGCGCACGAACAACGCTTACAAGGGTAGCCCGAAGTATCCATCGCCTAACGACAATGATACACACATTTCTGTGCCAATGACTGAATAGGACGGCTACCCTGTTGTATTAAGTATACAAAAACACTGTCAGCTTGATAAGGCACCCAAGAATATCAAACGCAATCTTAATTGTAACTCATGCCGCAACTTACCGACCGATGTTCACTGTCGCTCTACGGTCGTGTTACCTCATCTATAACGCCGCGGACTCCAAATAAAATTCTGCAATTTGTATGGCTGCAATTTTGGACCTACCAAAGTTCCCGGCGTTTTTTTTTTTTCTTTAAGCGGCTGACCAGCAAAACAACCGGCTCGTTAAACCTTTTCTTTGGGCGAGTCATCACCACAGAGATATAGGGTCCGGATGCATTCAAATATCATGAAATGAAGGCATGTGAAAAGACCGCACTGTCAGGGCCTTGATCTTGAGCAGATTGCTACGCCGCGGGCAGGCGCGGGTGATGTTATCGCGTTTCTGTTGTTTTCTGATGAGCGTGTGAGTGCGGTCCGTGTTCTAGGCACACTCTGTTTTGGACGTATGTTGGAGAACTGCGAGAAAGCTGAAGGAACTTTTATAATCGCTATTGATCAGAACTAGTTGCTCCTTTCGCCTTTTGTGAAACCTGTTAAAACACAGCCGAATTGGTATTCACAAATTCACAAAACGGAGTCACAATTTTGGCAAGCACTGCGCAAAAGGTAGTGTTTCTATAGCAGCCATTTGTCTATATGTGGTCTGTACATTTTGTTTTTCCGCCATGCAAACCAATCCTTAACGTACGTTTGCCGCACGACCACACGGTTCCTTCGCGTACGGGTTACCCAGAAAGTGTTGTCGAACAAGTTAATCCAGCCGTGCAAAGGAGGAGCGCAATGAACGCGAAGCGGCGCCAAAGCAGGCCCAAAGCACTGCGTGCCCAAATCTACCATCGCCAAAGCAGACGACAAAAGCGACGGAAAGCGTTGCGCCAACGCGCCCGCCGGCGCACGGGATAACGCAGGCCGCTTATGGGCCTCCTGCGCTGCCCAGGGGGCGCTGCGCAAGCGGCTTCCGGGCAGTACTTCCGGGTAGTACAAAGCTGCGCGGGTCCCATAGGATCCCGTGTTGACAGAAGCAAAATGTGCTCGACGCTCACGATTATTTTGCGACGTGGTCACCAGCTCATCCCCGACGCGTCCGATTTATTTCAGCGATCAACTTGGCATTAGGGGAAAAAGCTTTGCAGCGCTAAACACGTTTACAGCGCTGACGAAAGTGCCGGAACCGTGACGGCGTCTGCTACTCGCAGGTTCACCGATCGATGGTCGTACGAAATGAAATTTTAAGTGAAATTTCTAGTTTAAACTAATACTCTAGGTGACAAAGACTTCTCAAAAACAGCCGATCAAAAAAGAGGAGTGACGCAATCGGCGATGATCGCGCTTTAAAAAGCCAGCGAGTCCGGCGGACCGCAGGCTCGCCTGCTGCGGTGCGCCGCTCTTTTGCGTACCTGCACACACTATGCGTGCACATTTCATTAAACAGTGCTCGTTTGCGTCGCCGTTACGAATACATGGTGCAGCGTTAGCTTGCCGTTTTGTTGCGTGTCTCAGTGACAAAATGCCGCGACCGTCAGAAGCGTGAAATCTGTTTTGCGATTCCGATATTAGTGGCCGTCGGGCGAACTGAGAGGCCGCTCACTTTCCTTGCTTGCTCTCACTTTACTTAATTACGCTCTTGTATTATATATTCCCAGTTAGCACTTAATAGGCTAGAATGAGGGTCAGCAACGTTTTGAAGTGTAGGGCCGAGTTGCATGTATACCCGACACGGCGGAGGGCTGTACGGCAAATCGGGAGGAGAGGGGGAGGAGGGCTTTGAACGCAAAAAAAAAAATTAGCAAATTGCCAATAATATTTGACATTAATCTGGCGAAGTGTGAAGATGGGAAACAATTCAGCTGGAAGTGACCAATTCCCTGTTCTTGTCTCGCTGTCTGATTCCATTTGAAGTGAAAACTGGCGTGTCGGCGTTCAGATTCGACGACCCCTGCACTAGAAAACCAACACAGTCAGTGATGATCGTATGTAAATATTCGGGGCCCCGCGCCATGTATGCGTCTGTGTTATGTTATGCTGTGTTATGTGATGTTATAGAAGTACACATCTCTGCAGGCAGCGGGCGTGTGATTTGGTGCATGTTTTGCGTCCTTTAATAGCGCTTTATTTGGCGCTATTGCCCCACCTACTCGCTAGTATACATGTACCCTGCCGTTCGTAAATCGGGCGGCGTAAAACGTTACGCAAGAATCATTTGGTTTGCGAAAATACGAAACAAAATTTCCACTCGTTTCAAAGGCGGTGCTAGAGTGTACTAGAAGTTTAGCGGTGCCAGGCCAGCAGTGTCAGCTGAGTCGATCGGCTGCGCAATTCTTGCGTTTGCTTGCATGCTCCCGCTGAAGCAACCTTCTGCAGTTACCTCAGGATATAGGATGAGCAGCGTTCCGTGTTTATGCTACTCGTGAACTTTCCTTTGTCGACCGCACGCAAGAAGAAAAAACTGTTGTCGTCAAACAGTTAAACCACCCGACCTGGTGATACTGTACCACGCCGCGACCACCGCGACAGCTCGTTCAAAAGAAGGCCGACAAATCGGCTTCTTTTAGCGGATATTATTTTGTTTAGCCTCTGCCACTACTTAAGGGCTATTTCATACAGTATGCAGTCATTTAAACACGCCACAAAGCGCCACAACCATCTTTCACTCTAGCTTGTAATTGAAAACACATGGAGGGCGGCGAGGGTCGTCTGCTTTTGTACTACCCAGAGGCGTCGGCCGCTAGGGGCGCTGCATGTCGCCAAAACTCCAGCGCAGGAAGCCTATAGCCGGCCGGCCATTCGCTGCGCCATCTACATTGTGCTCAACGAGTGATGGACATTAAGGGCCCGCCGGAGAGTGCGAAGTCGGCGCTCCTGTTTATCTTGCTCCGTGGTCTTCACCATCCCCGCGCGCCCAAGCAGCATGACGTCAGTCCCAAAACCATGACGTGTACACGCAGTGTAGCAGCGTGTACCAACCGTACCAGCGGGCCGGCTACGTCACGGGAGCCCCGACGTCGGCAGTTTGGGGCAAGTGTCAGATATTGTCATGCTGGCCCGTTCTGGGCATTTTCGTGCGGGCAGAGATCAAAATGGATTTAAAATGTGTTATACTGAACGGCTACTGTTGAAACTTGCTGGGAGATATCTCCTGATAAAAAGGAACCATTTTGCATAGTTATCTCAGCTTTGAAATTTTGTGTCACTACTCCTTTAAAAGAACCATGTAAACGTAACTAAATATTGCCTAATTTACTCTTTTAAGTGCGAATGCACTTCTTAAGCGACCCTGAACCTGCGTCCACCGGCGATGTCCGCATAGCATACCCACGTGGGGGATTGGCCAGGAATCTCCTCGTCTTCCTTGGCAACGGGGGGAGATGGGCGCGCGCTGCCTGGCCGCTGACATGGCACATACCCACGTGGGGGATTGGCCAGGAATCGGGCGTGAGAAGGGCTAATGCACCCGCTTAAAGGAGTACTGACACGAAATTTCAAAGCTCAGATCCGCTCTAGCAATCAAGTACAACGACAACACAAATAGGTGTCTGTGAATAAATGCATCTTTCTTTCTTTGTAGTTGTGTGTGTGTGTGTGATCTCTCTTTCGCGAACATTACCGAACCGCGCAAATTCAACTCGTGCATTCGCACTTTCACATTCTTCCCCTCGGGGAAATGCGGGGAATTTTTTTTCTAATTCGACAAGCAACGTGTAACTTATTAAGTCGTGTTATTGAATATATGTTTAGCAAAGTTCATTCGACCGCTAGGCGACTCGCCAATAAACCTGCCCCTCAGTTTCAACGAAGTAGGGGTGCTCGCACGGCACGGATTCCGAAGCGGAGTTTCGCAACTGGTGTATATTAAAGAATAAGGGTGCGACGCGTAATACGTCTCCATAGCAATGTCGTCATGGTTGCTGAGAAAACAAACCGGACGAACCGCTGGCGGAGCAGTGGGATGGGAAGACGCGAATTTGGGGGGGGGGGGGGGGGCGTAATGTTAAGCCTAATGTTACGCACTAGGGCGTAATATCGCTCAGAAGCCAGCCGAAATGCTGTAAGCAGACAGGAGAGCAGAACGCAGAGAGAGAGAGAGAGAGAGAGAGAGAGAGAGAGAGAGAGAGAGAGAGAGAGAGAGAGAGAGAGAGAGAGAGAGAGAGATAAACTTGTTTAACAGCCCGCTCCGGGCAGTCGTGCCGCAGTCTCTTCTTTAAGAGACGGCCGGTTCGTAGCTCTCCCGAGTCCGTCCCTACTGCGGGATTCACACGACGGATCAAGGCCCGTGGAGGCGGCCGGACCTGTGACGTTAAAAGAACTTCATCGGATGATCCGGCTTGTCAGCGCATCGACAGGTACAGAGCGAATAGCAGACGACAGCGCACAGGAAGCGAGGTGGCTCTTGACCAATCATCATCATCATCAGCAGCAGCAGCCTATCTACGCCCACTGCAGGGCAAAGGCCTCTCCCATTATTCTCCAATTATGCCGGTCCTGCGCTAACTCGACCACTCACAGCCCCCCAAATGGCAATGCACGCTACTCCCTCTTCTCCCGACAACAGCAGCGCCAACAGTAATAGAGTTTTAGCACTCCCTCTGTTCAGCCCCTTTAGTTAGTACCGTGTTTACTGGGACCCGACAGCGCATGCGCGCATGGGCACGGCGAGGGGGATAATCCCACCGTAGCGAATGCGCGGGCATAGCGATGGCCGGCCCGCGAAACTGATTTACCCTACCGGAACGAATTCTCAAGTGCACAGTCGGGTCCCGGTCAACAAGGTATGAACGGAAAGGACGGAGCAGACGGAGGGCTAAAACACCCTATTTTTCCAAGCAACCTCCGCAACTGTTACTGCCTCACGTGTCGACCGCGCTGCTTAAAAAAAAAAAAAAAAAAAAAAAGCCACCTTCGCAGCTGCTACAACCTTAAAGCTCGAGACGGTAGTGCAAAAAGACAGGTTCTATTTGCCGCAGAGGTGCGCCGCAGTCGACCGAAAAGACGCGAGGGCATTTTCTTTTCCGGACCATCTGCAGGCCATTCCTACCGATGCGCGGAGCTTAATGCTGGTCACGTTAGCGCACTCCGCGGGTCACGAAGAGGGGTTTTGTGCGTCGTGTGAATCCCGCCTAACCCGGAGGCCATTGGCCGCCAGGCGTTCTTGCGTCGACTGGATGTCTACACCACGGCCCGGCTTCAGCTATTCCTGCAAGGAAGCGATGCGGGCGCCCAGGTCGGCCGGTAGGTCTCGTGGATGGCACTCCCAGGGAAGTCCAGCGGAGGTGGCCCCCGGGTTGGCTCCTGCGCTGGAGTTTGGCGACATGCAGCGCCCCTAGTGGCCGACGCCTCTGGGTAGTACAAAATCAGACGAGCCTCACCGCCCTCCATGTGTTTTCAATTACGAAAGTTGGTTGTACTTAATTTAATCACATTATGGGGCGTTTGATTGACTGCATACTGTATGAAATAACCCTTAAAGTAGTTGCAGAGGCTAAAAAATGATATCCGCTAAAACAAGCCGATTTATCGGCTTTCTTTTGAGCGAGCTGTCACGGTCGTCGTGGCGTGTGACAGTATCACCAGGTCGGGTGGTCTAACTTCCCGACGACAATTACCGTTCTTTTTTTTGCGTACGGTGGAGAAAGGGAAGTTAACGAGTAGCATAAACACGGAACGCTGCTTCGAGGTAACTGCAAAATGTTGCTTCAGCGGGACATGCAAGCGAACGCAAGAATTGCGCAGCTGACTAAGCTGACACTGCTGGCCTGGCACCGCCTTGAAAACGAGTGGACATTTTGTTTTGTACTTTTGCAAACTAAATTATTCTTGCGTAGCGTTTTACGCCACACGATTTACGAACGGCAGGGTACATGTATACTAGAGAGTAGGTGAGATACTAGCGTAAAATAAACAAATTAGAGCTAATAAAGGACGCGCAAAACAAGCACCAAATGGCACGCCCGCTGCGTGCAGAGATGTGCACTTTTATATTTGCATAGCAACACAGCCGCATACACGGCGCGCGGCCCGGAATATTTACATACGATCATCACTGACTCCTGTCTGTTATCTTCTATAGTGCAGGGGTCGTTGCTAACAATCTGAACGCCGACACGCCACTTTTATCCTCAAATGGAGTTAGACAGAGAGATAAGAACAGAGAATTGATCGCTTCTAGTTGAATTGTCCCTCATCTTCCCACTTCGCCGGATTATTGGCAAATATTATTGGTAATTCGCTGAATTTTCCAACCCTCCACCGTGTCGGCTGCATGCAACAGCGCCCTCGACTTCAAAACGTTGCTGACCCTTATTCTAGCCTATTAAGTTCGAACTGGGAATATATAATGCAAGAGCGTAATGAAGTAAAGTGAGAGCAAACAAGGAAAGCGAGCGGCCTCTCAGTTCGCCCGACCACTTTGTTTGACGGCCACTAATTTCGGAACCGCAAAACAGATTTCACGCTTCTGACGCTCGCTGCATTTTGTCACCAAGACACGAGACAAAACAGCAAGCTAACGCTGCACCATGTATTCGTAACGGCGTCGCAAACAAGCACTGTTTAATGAATGTGCACGCATAGTGCGCAGGTACGCATAAGAGCGGCGCACCGCAGCTAGCCTGCGGTCCGCCGGACTCGCTGGCTTTTTAAAGCGCGATCACCGCCGATTGCGTCACGCTTCTTTTTTTATCGGCTGTTGTTGAAAAGTTCTTGTCACCTAGACGATTACTTTAAACTAGAAATTTCACTTCAAATTTCACTGCATACGACGATCGATCAGTGAACCTGCGAGTGGCAGAGCGCCGTCACCGTCCCGGCACTTTCGCCGGCGCTGCAAACGTTGTAGCGATGCAAAACTTTATTTCCTAATGCCAAGTTGATCGCCGGAAGAGATCGGATGCGTCGGGGATGAGCTGGTGAACATGTCGCAAAACAATCGCGATCATCGAGCTCATTTTGCTTCTGTCAACAAGGGATCCATTGGACCCGCGCAGCTTTGTACTACCCAGAAGAACTGTCCGGAAGCCGCTTGCGCAGCGCCCCCTGGGCAGCGCAGGAGGCATTATATCTCTATGCTATAGGCGGTCAGCGCGACCACTGGCGGCGTTGCGAAGCGCGCCTCCGTAAGGTCCCTACGCCTCCGTGATGTCGGCTTGGTGATTCTCGCATTTGTCGTCTGCTTCACTCGGGCTCGCTCTCCCTGCTGTTTCAGGGCGCCCGGTTGACGCCCGATGCTTGTCCGCACCAGGTTTTGCGTTTGCGTAACTTTTTATCATAAGAATAGACTTAAGATCGCATACACTACCTCAAGGTGTGAGTCAAACTATATTTTTGGATACCGCTACGGAAGAAACATTGCCGGCGCCACCCCATTTCTTGCGAAGCCGGTTTTGTACGGAGCGCGAAGAGTCGGAGCTAGGCGTCGGCTTCTGTATTGAGCCCTCTTCGGAACAAAGGGAACAGCCAGCTGCAAGTAACCGACATCAGCGAAAATAGAAGACACAGACAAATTTCAAGCCTTCGGGGCTGTTGGCTTTGGCAGAAAGCATTACAATTCCCGGTAATGATATGTAAGGTAAAACAGTTTTTGCAACCTTGCCGGGCGCCCGAAAGTATTCATCACATTATGTTACGTTGTGTTGTCATGACATGAAAGTATGCCGACATGCGCTATGGGCTGCAAATACTGAGGGTTAATACCAAAAATTACGTCCATCTTCCCGCGAGGGAACCCTGATGTGATGCGACGCATCAGGGGGGAGCGTTTGGACTGACGCTGGTATTGGATTGCGTCAGTCCACTCGTTGAAGGTACTGTCGCTTCCATCACGTCTTCATCGGAAGATCTTGCACGGAGGTATCGTCAAGCAAAGTCAAGTCAAGTGCGAAAGCGAGCGCTGGACTGATCCGGCGCCGTGCGCTCCCCCGCTTATATTCCCGCTTTTGAAAGTAGAGGAGCCGGGAGGGGAAGGGGGGGGGAGTCGCGCGCATGCGCACACATGCGCGCACCCAGAGCAGCGAAGCGCACACGCGCAGCTGTTGTTATGATAATGAGACGGAGTGAGAGTGCGCACACATGCGCGCACCCAGAGCAGCGAAGCGCACACGCGCAACTGTTGTTATGATAATGAGACGGAGTGAGAGTGTTGCGCACAGCTTTCGGAGAGAAGAACGGAGGAGAGTTGCGCATGTGCAGTGAGCGTGCGGACAACGCCGCGACAACGGAGGGACATACCCGAGAGCAAGAGATGCGTGGCATCTAATAACCCATAGGCGGGTGCTGGTTTTATAACAGGCTTCTAACCAGTATGGAGGTTCATTGAGCAAAACGAGTCACGTTTATGGTAAAGATACAGTCACACTATGTTTGTTCAGACCTGGAGGGATATTTCGGTACATTTCCCACAGCCGTATCATTCCAATATTATCAGATATGCGTAATAGAAAAACTGCACTCAACAAGAGGAGGAGGAGCAGGAGGAGGAGAAGGAGAAAACTTTGACAGTAAAATCGAGATGATTAGTGGGCCGGGGCCTCAGTTCAGGACCAGAGAGTAAGAGTAAATTTCTTCAATTCGTAGAACATCCTGCCCGAACAGACCAGTATTTGTTTTTTACGCCTGGAAGGGTCGGAAAACGAAGAAGAGCTGCTTGGAAATATTCAGCGGTTTCGATTCTTGTAATATATGCACATATACTATTTACTGACTTCGTTAGCGACTACATCAAGTCTTCAATATGCATACCATAATTGTCCGGATTGAGAGTCAGTTCGTTATGGTAACGAGGGTTCCGATAGAAATTCGGAGCACAAAATCCGCCTTCGAGTACTCTGGAGAACGTTGTCTGGGGCGCGATCGTGGTGGCTCAGCACAAACCTCCTCATTGTATTTGCATCTGAATAATCAACGCACACTGTGGATATGCACCTTCTTGCACGCACCCATAACTGAAGAAGATAATTCATCCCACACGGCTGAACGAAATATCCACACGACCTTTGTGAGCCTATCAAACATCACCAAACCTACTAATAAGACGTTCGTGAAGGTGCACAAAAATGAATGCGTTGGTTACAGAAAAAATGTATTCATCTGATACAAGTCCACAACAACGAAAGAAACAGAAGAGAGCCGTTTAGTTCCCTGCGGTGCGATGCGCGTATAGGCGCCCGCTGCTTCGTACGTAGAGCATTAGACTGTTGAACCTCCATAAGAGCACCGAAAAAATACTGTACGGAAACCTGCGAATTTTGAATGTTTATCGAGGAGCTCTTAGCGCTGAACCTCGCGAATAAGATAGAAAGTAAAGTTACACACGATCTTCTGACCGGTGCTCCGATGAAAGTTGTTCTATCCTCGTGTGTTGCATCCTTGTGGGGGATAGAGCTTGAAATTATTCAGAGCTGCCAAAAAGTGGCAAGAAAAACTGAATTACTAGAAACACGCTTTTTAATGCGCTAAAGAAACAAAGCGGGCGATTTCTAGCACAGGCACTGCTGCCCCTCACAAGCGGAGTGTAGCAGCTGACGTCAGCGGCGCGAGTCCCTAAGCCGACGTCAGAGCCAGGGGGCGCCACTCAAACATCTCAACGCAAATTGGAGGTTTAGCAAATCGAGTATTTTCTAGGTTGAATTATAATGACAGTCGCATGGTCTTTACGTCATAATCTAAGGGCATACATGATTGGTGTGCTTTATACAGCTGTGCTTTAAACATTGTTACAAATCGTGATCACGATTTATAACCAACTTTAAAGCGCCGCTGCATATGGCTATAGGTTTCCGGGGTGTATGGCTAGGTTTCCGGGGTCTCGTTCCGGCGTGTACAATTAGAGGCCTGCCAATGGATATCTCTGAAGCAGTATTGGCTGATTTGGCGAGGAACGCGTAGTTATAAAGGAAAGACCGGAACCTGTGGCCAAAATTCTCATTGGCTCCATGCGCACGTACGCAATGGCAGTAAATGCGAGCATGCGAAGAGGCCACATAAGACCTAATGTCACGATTCGAGGTTTAACGTCACCAACCCGCACCCGCTCCTTGACGTACAATGACTTTTAGGTTGACCTGCCGTATCGTTACCTTTCCCCAATGATACCGCGTGCCGTTCTCATGACAAAGTTCATCCCGTTCAGTTTCTCAAGCGAAAGCTTCCTCAGTGGTAGCGATGGCACTCTATCAAAAAACTAGTGAATTTCCTCATAGACGGGTTGGTCGACCGAAAACCTGTGATAAAACCGGGCTTCCATTCTGTCACAACTGTTACTTGAAATTCGCAAAAAAAAAAGAACGGTTCTAGATAACACAACACAGGCGTCCATCATGACGAAGGGTACAATAGTATACCTTTATCTGAAAGACCACGTATCGGCATACGTCTGGATCATTAGTAAATGCGTTTACTTAATGCGGGAAAAATCGTTGCATGAAAAATCGTTCTTCGCCCGAGATTAAGTTCTTGAAGGCGTGGCGATCGATCGGACGCACTTTCAGTGAACGCTGGGTGCGCTTTTTCTTTAGCGCTTCTTTTTAGGACGGGATGGTAAAATATTTTTTACCATGTTCTAGCACAAGTAACCGTGTTCAGGTTTAAGGAACTCGACGCGTTCTCATGAAATGTTCCACTGCCATCCTTTTGAGGCCGTCCAAGTGCAGGGAGCTCTATTCACTTTTTGCGTGTTAGATGGAGTTACTATGTATGCGTGTTACTATGTATACTATGTATACTATACTATGAGTTACTATGCGTGTTACTATGTATACATGCCGCTTTTGAAGGCGGAATCTGTTTTTCCTGCAGACACACAAGAAAATATAGCAGTCATTTTATTCTCGAGAGACCTCAACTAGCTTCACAGCTCGCTTGAGCCATGGCGCAGTAGGGATAAAGCAAACGCTCCGTCAAAATGAAAGAGGAACCGATGAGACAGCGGCAACACCCTAAGTTATGGTAAAATAAGAACCTGTTGAACGAGCTGGCAACGCGTTCGGTCCTTTTCGACGCAGTTGCAACCGCGATGGCGGGAGAACGACGTTTCCAACATGGAAGAAGTGAAGCGTGCGTTCTTATCGCTTGTTGGCACTAACGTCGCCTCCACAGATCCGCTCAGCAGTAAAGGAGAATCCTTAGCCTGAACTGCGGCCACGTGTGCGCAGTGTCAGCCATCGGTATAATTCACTAGTTTCTTCCGTTTTAAATGCAGAGCATTTCTTAGCCTCGCCTCTTCCTGCATCGGACGGCGTCCACAGCTCCGCGTCCGCAGCAGGTGCGCCTCTCCTCTTTCCCTCCTCTCTCTCAACAGCAGCTGGCGCGCGCATGCGTCGTAGTCAGCCCGTTCGCTCCGTCGCGGTCTCGGCGTAACAGGTGCGTGATAGCAGCGCGGTGGGGCGTGGAAGGGCGCGCGCTGCTTGTGCACGCGCGCTCTCCCCCCCATACTGCTCTCCCTCTACTGCGCGCGCATAAATGACGCATTCAGCCCTATATACAGTCTCGTCTCGCTCTCCTCTCTCTACCCCAAAATAACACCAACGCAACTACGACCCAACTACCTACCCTAACGCGACTTTACTCTCCTCTCTCTACCCAAACCAACACAAACGCAGCTACGACCCAACTACCCACCCTAACGCGACTTTGCGCGGCGTTAACGACCCCCAATGCCCTGCATTTACTCGTGTTCCCCTCGCGGGAAGGCGCGGGAATTTCTTTTTTCTTTCTTTCTTCCTCGCTTCTTTCCTTCCTTCCTTTCTTTCTCTCTTCCTCTCTTATTTCTTCTTTCCTTCCTTCCTTCCTTCCTTCCTTCCTTCCTTCCTTCCTTCCTTCCTTCTTTTTTCCTTCCTTCCCTCATTTGTTTCTTTCTTTCTTTCTTTCGTTTTATCCTTCTTTCTTCCTCTTGTTGTTTCTTTCTTTCCTTCTTGCTTTGTAGGTTGCACTCTTTCTTTCTTATCCTTCCTTTTTTCTTTCTCTTCTTCTTTCTTTCTCTCTGTCCTGCATGCATTCTGTCTTTCTTCCTTCTTTACCTTATTTCTTTCGTTCCCGAGTTTCTTTCTGTCCTTTTGCTTGCTTTCTTTTCCCTTTCTGCAGGCTTGCAATGTCCCACGCAGTATACCGTGTCATCACAGGCGGACCGAGAAGGAAACGAGCACGAATTTTCGTCTTTGGTTGTGAAATCGGAAATGGCGGAAACGATCCAAGGAAAAGCGCGTTTGCCGACTGCAGACGAATGATCGCAACGCGCTCCCGGCCAGCGAATTTCGACGCGGATCTACCCGAGGGATATCGGAACCGCTGCGCGCGACTCCCCAACATGCCTTGCCTGCGAGGGCCCTCGACACGCACTATCATTCTTTGTGCGAGTGCCCAGCAGACCCCTTTTCCCCCTTCCTTTCCCCTCACTCCGGGACCAGACTTGGTGACCACCCGGGCCCTGGCGGTCGCGGCGGCCCTCTGGCCCGCCTCCACCCCCCTCACCCGATTCCTGAGTGTCAATAAAGTTGTTTCTCTCTCTCTCTCTCTCTCTCTCTCTCTCTCTCTCTCTCTCTCTCTCTCTCTCGCGAGTCGCAGAATGGAGATTTAAGGGGGAAATTGGAATCTCTTGCTCGCGCTAATTCGTGGAGCGAAGAAACTGCGAAACGCTCGCTCGCTTCTTTTGCTAAATGGGGATATGAGTACGCCTGCGGTGCGTGGAATCTGCGGAGGTGGTTGCTCATTTTTTTCTTTGGTGGTCTGTGTGGCTGTTGATAACCAATTTGCTTACTCGAGCTAAAAGAGGAAATGAAAACATTTCCTGTCCCCGTGTGACCTAGATAACCGCGGTAAAATAATAGCGGCGCGTACAATGGTTTTTCCGCAGTCGAATTTCTTTCTGCCCTCCGCGCCATCCGATGCCTGCAATTAACTACACTTTTCGTCGACTCCCTCCCCCCACCCCCTCTTTTTACGTAGCTGTGCGGTATTTGCAAATTTTTAAAAGCAGGCAGCTTCTGAAACGTTCCGACATGCCATTATGCGCAGTCTGCAATTATTGCCTTGCGCAAACTGTGTATTCAAATAAAGCTACTTGACTCCAAACCATGGCACGCCTGCCATCCGAAATACAGTTTTAGCTCAGCTTGTAGCGCGGAAATGCGTATGAATGCAATGTGCACGTGTCTGGTGTTTTTGTCTGGTGTCAGGTGCGCGTGTCTGGTGTCTTTCTTGGGCTACCTAAATGCAAAAATTTTGGTCATTCTGTTTGTATGTCTCTCTATCTCTTACTCGATTCAGCCACCCGGCCAAAATTACAGGGAAACTCACTGGCAAATCTAAAAGTCCAAGTCCGGTGTAAATTTTCATGCTTGTCAACATTGCTCAACAAGAACAAATCATTACCCAAATATAAAGTAGAAATTAAACACATGAGTGATATTTGTAGTGTTCCTGTATTAACGAATTCACGGATGCTTGGTTTTTGCGATAGCATATACAATACTATATCAACTGAAGAAATCCATCGCCTGCTGGTGCCCGCGCTACCTGGCGGCATTAAAAAAAAATCAAACGGCAACAGCAACGAAAGGTTCCACTAGATAGGTTCCACGTTGCACTTGGAACGCTCGTGGAGTATGGTAACGTAGTGCTATAAACTTGTAGTAATGTGCCTCGATTCACGTGTGTCTCTGCCGTACGGCAGCGCTGGCATCGATGCACCCGACTAGGAGCAGTGGAACGCGCTAAATATAAATTGACTTGAGAAAACATCTAGCGTGTTAACTTGGGAGGAATGAGAAGGGAGAGGTACACTATAAGATTTGAGCCGGAAAGAGAAGACATTTACTTTCCAGGGGCGCCAGTCGGCTATCGTCTTCTGTTTACATTTGCAACGAAAGAAGCAGATACGTAAGACACATACGTAAGACACACACATAAGATACGTAAGAAGCAGAGCTTGTAAGACACATCAGCACTCGTGACTGGCTTTAAGCATAGCGTTAATTTATTCTGTTTCCCATTGTATGTGTTGCAGGGAATTTTTTACTATTTTTTGAAGTTAATTTATCTTGTTTGCTCGCGCACCTATGCCTTCTAACGACGAGATGCTATGAACTCCTCTCTCCCACTGTCGGCAAAGCATTGGAGGCGGAGAAGAAAAAACAGAATCACACTCTAGTGTCCAGTTTACGCTAGTAAAGTAGATACAATAGCCATTCAAAGTATATACAAAAGCCCTGCAATCGGTATATACCAAAAACCTTCAATCAGTATATACAAAAGCCCTTCAAAGTATATACAAAAGTCCTTCAATCGGTATATACATATACAAAAACCCTTCAAAGTAGATACAAAAGCCCTCCAATCGGTATATACAAAGCCCTTCAAAGTATGTACAAAAGCCCTTCAATCGGTATATACAAAAGCATTTCCAGGTATATACAAAAGCTCTCCAATCGGTAATTTTAAATTCAAGATTTCAAATTTTTGCGGCTTAACGCTCTTAAGCTACACCAGGGCTATGAGGCATTCCGTAGTGGGTAGCTCCGGATTAATTCTGTCGGCCCATCTCGAGATATTTAACGTGCACCAAAATCTCGACACACGAGCGTTTCCGCTTTTCGCCCCCACCTGAAAAGCAGGCACCGCAGTGGGGATCGAACTGTCGTCCTCACGTAGATAATGACATATTTCTGCAAAATGAACGTAACATGGCATTGGGCGGCATGGCTAATCGCTTCCCACTGTCCTTTCTTGTAGTAGAACCGAAGACCCTCTTAAAGGTTGCATAAGTGGCTGAAAGGAGCAACACGTTGCATTCGTGAAAAGACAAGTGCACCGCATGCACGTAGTAGTAGGGGCCGAAATTTCGGTGCGAAAGAGGTTATAAAAGCTCCGGAAATTTTCCTTCTTTTCGTGGTACGACAGCGCCTTTGGACGCAAAAAAGTGCGAGACGGAAACACGATCTACAGAGTTCATACTCGTTTGAGCATGTTGCATGCGTATTCCTAGTTTTATTATTCTACTTTGGAACGTATGCCGAAGGCTGCCTAGTACTCTGGTTGTTTGTGACGCAATGCCCCACAATAAAAACGGATGTAAAAAATATTCCCAGAAAGTTCGCACCTAGCACAAAGAGGTCAACAAAAGCGTTATGTAAAGTTTTTGAGCAAAAAAAACGCCGAAGTGGCTTAGCAGGTGTATTGTCCCTTAAAGGCACTCTAACGGAGTCACACCCAGAAATTGCGCAATCTTTTCAACTTTACTCCACGCCCGTTTGTTGTTCCTGAGTCAACTGCATGAGATTGTTGATTCGGCAATTAACAGGAGCATATCTGTCGTTGTTTAAAGATATAAACCTCAATGTCTAGGATCTAGGATGCGGACTTATGACATCATATCTTATTTATTCGACTCAACCATCGCTTCAGGCAAGTTGGCGGTTGTTTTATTCTTTATCAAGCTCTAAGGATGTGACCCAACAAGCTTCGTTTCATACGAAGAACTCTTGACATGGGATTGCGGTTGTCTAACAACCACACGAGGGCATTCTTCGTTCGGATGACAACTGTTCTGTGTCTGAACAATAAAGTGTTCTCTCTCTCTCTCCCCCCCCCCCCCTCTCTCTCTCTCTCTCTCTCTCTCTCTCTCTCTCTCTCTCTCTCTCTCTCTCTCTCTGCGCTATTTTTCTCGTGCGTCGCCGATCAATAGGGCTCTCTTGTGAAACGTCTGTCTCTAGGAAACGCCTTGAATGTTTCGTCCTTTCATCTTTAATATTTTTCGGCTGCTTCCCAACGTTTGTTGTTTTTTTTTGGCATCTTAAGGACGACATGTCAGTTGCTGACTTTCTAATACCAAAGAAATCGTGAGCGACGTCGGCGGCTGGTATTTTGAGTTTTTGGTATTACATTTTTAACTCAGGCTTGAAGCTCTCAGGGCGGCACGCAAGGTCGGAAGGTAAGTAAGGCTGCATATTCAGCAGCGTTTACTGTTCAAGATTAGGCGCATCTGTATGCTTTTTCAGGGAGTTCCTTCTTTGCATCTGAAAATTTCATGAAAAGCCCGTAGGAAACATTTCACTGACGTCGCTGGGAAGTTTTAAAATTCGGCGGCCCTTATGACATGCATCAATTATTCACCTGCTCAGCTTGGATACGTACCACGCTCATATTACTCCCTAAAAAAAAGAAAAACCTTACCATGAACAGAACACTGCCAATCGTTATTACTATTGCAAAAATTTATTAATTCGATTGTTAAAATAATTGAATGAGACTAACCCAAAGCTCACAGTAAGCCGTTAAGATTGCGACCATTCTTTTAAAACCTCAAGCGATGCCCCTGTATGTTCTTTCTAGGTTAGTCTTTTTCAAAGATCATTAGATGTTTTCTTTCATGATAAGATAGCAGCAATCTGTGACGTTCTAATCTATAGACAAAAATACAAGGAGATGAGCAGGGAAGTTTGACTTGATGGATGTTTTGCGAATGTGAGATTCACTGTTTCAGTCCAAAAATCCACAATAAATTCATAAGTATACCGGGCTAGTTTCAAGAAGAGACGTATTTTGGCTTTATGGTTCACACAGTAATGAAAATTTCTCGCTTAATACTGGCGAGATTCATATACGTACGCTTAACCGCCTAGACTGCAAGCATTACGTCTTCGAGCACGTCTCATATTCGCAACATGGTTACACTTCACTGGCAAGCGGCGCTTTTGAAAACCTCGTAGAAGATTGAGGAATTTTAACATGCGCTTCTTAACCTTTCGGGAACTTTCCAAGTTGAAGATAGCCCTACTTAAGGACTCAATTCTGTGCTTCCAAGGCTTTAAGATTCCACTTAAAGTCTGGGCGCCAAAATATATTTCCCGCAAAAAATCTTAACCGATATGGACATGGCAATGCACGTGGACGAAGGCTTTAAATGTAACGGTCGATTGTTTATGGGTGTCTCGATCGGCGAACTATAATACCGAGGGGTTGACAGCGCACGTAGGCGAGAGACCTTCAGAAAAAAAAAGATAGGACACAGCGCTGAGCTTTGCACTGCAAATATTGTGCTTGCGCACAGTGGTTTGGACAGTGCCCAGTAAATTCCGAAAAAAAAAGTACAACAATACACGAGAAGGGATGGAAGAGCATGAAATTGACCGTACTAAAGGAAATTGTATCAATTTTCGAAAAAAAAGTACAACAATACACGATAAGGGATGGAGGAGCTGGAAATTGACCGTACTAAAGGAAATTGTATCAATTTTCAAAAAAGCTACAACAATACACGACAAGGGATGGAGGAGCTGGAAATTGACCGTACTAAAGGAAATTGTATCAATTTTCCAAAAACGTACAACAATACACAATAAGGGACGGAGGAGCTGGAAATTGACCGTACTAATAAAGGAAATTATATCAATATGAGTTAGGTAGCGCTCCCCCCCCCCCCCATCCTAAAAAAAAAGAACATCTGGACCAATATGTGTAGTAAGCCGAGAGCGATAAGTGCTTATGTCGGGTTTTGATTGTGAGGTTCAACGGGCCAACGATACACACGCGTGAGGCGCGCCGTAATGGAGGGCTCGGGATTAATTTTGATCACCTGCGGATCTTAACGTGCACCAAAATCTCGAACGCAAGGGCGTGTTAGCTTTTCGCCTCCACCAGCAAAGCGGCCGGCGCGGCCTACGTCTGGTTTTGTTACCCTTACCCTTCCTAGCGGGTGTGTCAAGGTACGTAAGTCATGTTTTGAATAAAACAATTGTAATTCAGCGCTTTGTCTTTTATTTTTTCCTGTCCTTGGCAACGGCCCCTGTTCATTTCTTCGATATGTTCTACCAAATAGCCCACCAAGCCACCCTTGGGAACAATAACGAAACGAACGGGGTGATGCAACCTAGAAAAAGAGGAACAGCGACTGATAAAGCAACGTTCATCAGAACATGAACCACTTCGGAAGAAATTGAAAGTGCAGGAGGTAAAAACTAAATAAAAATATTTCCTATCGGAGGCCGGCTTAATGCTCAAATTGTGTAATGCAAAATGCTGCGTAACATTTCTTTTACCTTAAAGAGATCGGTAGTACTGCAGGGGAAACTCCTACTCCAATATACACTGCGTTGGAGCAATGGAGCAAATTTTAAAAAAAACAGTCATTTTTACAGAGCCATGAAAACTGTAGGTTGTGGAGGACTGCCAAACACTCAGAAATTCACAGAACCATCGTACAAGCGAAAAAACTGTTCTTCTTCTCCTCATAGTAAAACACACCGCCGAAAAAATCAGCCTCAGGAACCAGTGTTCGCAAGTACTACATACATGTATGCATAGTTACCTGCCAAAGAGAAACGCGAGCACCTCAGTGTAGTACGTGGGCTCAAATCGCATCCTACTGGGACCATTAGCCGTCCGCTGCTCAAATGAAGCCCTTCCGATTGATCGTCCTTTCGTACCGCCCATCGGCGGCTCAACCGGCAAAGGAGGTCAATCGGTCGCCACTTCACGGTACAGGGGTGTGTCAATGATGTTGCCTTTGCGTGTACAGGCCGCTATGCTGTTTACCTCTCTCTTCGGGATGTCTTATTCCACCCGACGCCAACCTACCAACAACGTTTCTCGCGGAACACCGGGCACACATCCAACGTCGGTGCTGTTACTTTTCCTGCCAGTTGCAGCCGCCACCAGCTCATTGACGAGGTACCGAAAGCGGGTCAACCAGGTCGGAGCATTCAAGTGCTTTAGGAAGGTCGACAAAGCGATGTTTATATTCCTGGTAGGTCAGCGAAACAGCAGGCAACGCCAGCTCGAGTGGAACAGGTGTTTGCGGCACGGTTGAGCCTAACTGGACACCTTATACTCTGGGGCTGAGTTCGTTACTATATGCGTTCTGTTTTCGCGTCGTTGCGTTGACTATTGTTTACCTCAAAATGTCAGCATGTCGGCTCCAGGTTCGCTGGTGAGTGGGGAAAAAAGTATGACACGAAGCTAATTCCCAATACCCGGTTGGATGATGCAATGAAAATTTCGCAAATACAGTAAACACTCAATTAAAGGGACTCCGTAACACTTCTGATAAACGCTTTATCTCTTTTCTTTACGGTTAAAATCACTGCGAATGCTGTAGTTATCGTCAGCACTGCGCGGAACTGCGTGATTTGTTTGTTGCAGCACATCCGCTTTCACTTTCTGCTTTGCTTTTGCGGCTGTTTTTTTAAACTGGCAATCAGAAGCGTTTATTGCTGCAACTGAAAGAAAGACGACGAATAGCCACCACACCGCTGCAATGGTAGTTCGAGCGCTCGAAGAACGCCAGGACGTGTAAAGAGGGCAAAATATTTTGAGCAAGTTTCTAAGTTATCTGATGGGCATGGAGCAGGAATTTTTCGCCGAAGTACTTCGTGGCCTCTACGTTCTGAAAGTATTGAGAGAGAGAGAGAGAGAAACATTTATTGTACTAATGGGCAGGAGGATGTTGTTAGAGCCACCACCTAGTGAGATGCATCCTTATTTTAATGAAAGCATGAAGAATTTATGGAAAAAGTTGGAAAGCGTGTTGCAGGGTTCATTCTGGAAATTCCTCGGGAAAGGAAACTGCCTTTATTATAAGCGATACAGTATTAAAAGAGGCGGTCTGTGCCGTCTGTGCCGTGAAACGCTTCGAATAAATCGAGTTTTTCAATAAAACGATATTGCTGGAACGAGGGTTTACTGTACGACCATTTATTTATTTATTTATTTATTTATTTATTTATTTATTTATTTATTTATTTATTTATTTATTTATTTATTTATTTATTTATTTATTTATTTATTTATTTATTTATTTATTTTAACCTACTGCGGCCCCCCATGGGGCTATGGCAGGAGGTGAGCATTCAACAGAACAACTTAAAAAACGTATTAAACATAGCAACCGAGCAACGGAGCAATACAACAAAAGCACAATCAAGACAATCAGAAACGTAAATCAAGAATCACAACATATAACCAGGGTGCACAGAAGTTTACCGTCACTTCCGAAAGAAAGTTGACAGAAGCGGGAAAGCTTTTTCATAACTGCGTCAGAAGTGCTTCAAATCCTTCGCTGAGAGTGCGTCCAGCCTTCGCTGAAAGTGCGTACAATCTATCATAAATCCTTCAAAGACTTCAATCGAAACGAAGAACGAACCGGTACGAGGATTGTTCGCGCACTAAGTAAGCGCATCTACGAACGATCTAAATGTGGTTAACGAGATAAAGGTATATCACTGTACCCCTTCATTATCAATGCATGTGTTGTCTTATCTAGAAGCGTTCCTTTTTCACGATTTTTAAGTAACCGTTTCGACACAATGGAACCCCGGTTTCACGCACACGCCGTGTGTCCGGAGATCTTATCAGAACTTTTCGGTCGACCATCCAGTCTATGGTGTCGGTCATTTTGTGTCGGTCATCCACACACGCACAACCCTTTATACCACGCACTAGCATTGATTGGAACGATTTACCCGCACACATAGCCATAGAACCTGATGTAGCGAAGTTCAAGGAATTCATTTGTACAACAGTGACGTGCTAATAAAAGTGTTGTGTTTTCTTTGTTCGTTGTGTATTCTTGATACTTGTGATGCTCTGTACGTTGTTGCTTGCTCTTAACGTTTTTATATACGTTGTTATTTTATTTTGATTACTTTTTTTGTTCTTTCACTTTCACATCTCAGTGATGAATTGCATTGCTTTGTTGCGTGCCAACGCACACACAAAATAACTTCTGGTTGTTGTTTATCTCTTTATTTCTTTCCTTTATGTATGCTGCACCTGAATGTACATGTATTCTGGTTGTTTTTCGAAGCCCCTTCCCCCCCCCCCCTATGCAATACCCTCATTCGAGGGCCTTTAGGGGTGTTGTAAATAAATAAATAAATAAATAAATAAATAAATAAATAAATACATTACTTTTTTACGGGACGTTATCGGTCCCCAATAAGAAAGCGTCCGCTTTAAAGTGGGTTCAAGCCAGCCAGGACGATGACACGCGTGGCGCTGCTAACACCAGCAACGGTGCCTGCCCTGTCCTTTGAAGTCAGAAATCAAATATCTTGAGCAACGCGAAGCCCAATTTATTGTCTCCGGTTCTTTTGCGTGCATGCGTTGCATATAAAAAAAGAAAGACCGTACTTTGCTTCAGAGTCAACACCGGCACTGTTTGAATTGCCGCTAAAGTGTACGTGTGGCCTGTTACATGTTTGCGTTTATTGCACGTAAATTCTCTCCTCTGAGTGCATTCGTATAGAACAAAGAGCGAGCGTACTGGGCTGCAAAGTTCGTACCCGCCGTCTTTAAATTGCCGCTGACAGTGTATGTGCGACTGACTACATATTTCTAATTTATCACTCATAAATTTATGGCCCACTAACTTCTCCCGCCTACCAAAAAGCCATTCCCTTTCAAGCCCTTTGTAGCCACCTCATTCAGCCCTTAAAATTCTAATTTACGAGTCTTTTCGAAGCAGAAACTCTGCTTCCTTTTTCGGCAGCAGGTTTGTCCTTGTGATCTGCGGGGATTTCTTGGCGCAACATCGGGATCTTTTAGCGGTGAGATCAAAGAATGTGAAAACCGAGTTTGTGCCTACGCTTTCGTGCATTCGTATCACGTGGAAAACGGAGTTCCTCGCTACTTGGAATCCCCGTTCTTGCGCCACCGAGCACGCCAAATACCACTCCGCAGAGGCAAAGCGCTTGAAATTAGATTGGCTAGGATCAACGGTTCCAGGCGCGGCCTCCCGGCTTTTATTATTGTTTGTTTCATGGCGGAAAAATGCCCTTGTTGTGAAGGCGTATCTAGGAATCGCAAATTCTGGAGGAGCTTTAGTGCCTGAGAGGGTCAGCAGTTTTCGGAAACCCTGCGAACAGCAATGAGGAGTGTGCTAAAGTTCGGGGCTTTTATTTTGAGACAGATGTGCTTCGTGAAAAAAAAAAAAGTGTTACTGTGATGTGTTTGTGCATAAATTGAAGTGTAGCAATATAGAAAGTGCGAAGAGAAAGATTTCGTGTTTTATAATGTCCCTGGCGCTTTTCGGGCTGCAAATAATGCCGTATTCATTGAGAAATTAATCAATTCCGGTTAAAATTTTGATTCTCTCGCCAAATCGTGTTTTCATGACGTATGCCATCAAGTCATATATGCGCGTATTCAAGCGGACGTCCACTGCGTCCTTCGGCTCTGCAGCCTAGCCTGTCGTCAGTACTCCCAGATGGCGCTACCATACTCAGCCACGGACCGTTGTCCTCCGTTGCTTTGTTCTCGGTCGTATTTGCACCTGGCTTGCTTTTTGTTTTTTTACTGTAGAAAGTAATTGTTCCTAAAACATGGGGTATTCTGGACAAACAGGGTCTCGTAAGACAACGTCGCTTACCCCAATCGGCCAGTGTCGTGTAAGGCAACTCCAAAGGGGCGGACTACTGTGCAACTAAAACAAGCATAGTGCGCCAAGTACCAAGTGCAGTGCACATTGGTACTGCTATGTTTGCGTGTATTTTTGTAACTTTGATTGTTTCCCCACCATCATTACTGCTATAAAATGAATGTGCATTGCATTTAAGCGCAAATAGATCGTCCGGCCAGCCTATAGGGATCGGGCAGCTGGACGGGTGGCGCCACCACTCGGCGCTCCCCTCGTCAGTGGAATGAGCCGGTGCATTGGACTACACAGCCTCCAGTTGTTTTTGTCGTGTTTGCTTCGGTGCTTTGAATGTTTTGGTGGTGTTTTGAGCGTATATGTGCGGTGAAACAAAGTCTAGACAGATGTGTTGGGTTCTTAGATGCAGTAATGACTGCGTAAACTTGTCGGACGCTTGTAAAGTTGGGTATCGGCTGCAATGGCATGAGCGCTTTTGCAGCGACCTGCGCTTGGCTACACCCGTTCTGAGTACCGATAAAACTACTATTAGTAGTAATATTTTCTTCTTAAATGCAGTAACGGCTACGCAAACTTATTGTATGCTTTTAAGGTTGGGAATGGGCTACATTGACACGAGCGCTTTTTGCAGCGCTCTGCGCCTGGCTCCGAGCGATCTGAGTAGGAATAACACTATTAGTAATAATATTACTGATTTCTGCCACTTTAAAATATCTTCACTGGGTTCAATGACTACGGTGTCCACGCCAGCCTTGGCGCTGGCATACCTCGATACGTGTGCTTTAACTTCGAAAAAAAAAATTACAGGTGTAGCGCAAACGTTACAATTATATTTTTGGCTTGTAAAGCTTATACAGTTAGAAACTTTAAATAGATAAAATTGCTAAAAATGTCTAACAAAAAATTTATATAAATTAAAATGCGCCAAAATATGCATGTTGCGCGAACAGTCATAAGTACAAAATGGTAGGTTCGACTCAAACACGACTTGGCAGGAACATAATGAAGACAATAACCTGTGCAACTAACCTCCACGAATATCACATCTTGAAGCTAAGTTGCGTAATCATAAAAAGACTCAAAAATTTGATATCCGGCACGTTTGGGTTTCACACAACTGGCCATAATATAAAAAGTTACCAATATTTTTCAGTCGTTCTGCTTGATTGCATAGCTCTATATATAAATAAACAGCACACAAAAGTTCGTGAGAAAATAATTTCTAGAAGCAAAGTTATCACTGTTCGCGTAACTAATGGTTGCAAACAATCAAGTTCTGAGAAAAATGGCTTTGAAGGTTTAGACCTATTGTACGTATTATAAGAAACAGTGATTGCGCCTAAAATATAGCTTGCACCCTCCTTGTAACCGGCACGATCTCCATTTGCCCGAGCTGAGGCGCACATATTTTTTTTGCCTGTTTTGCGTCTTACAGTTGACTCACATGCAGCCTTCGTCATACGGTGACAGTCAGTGGTCAGGCACGCCGTCCTCGTACTATAACTGTAACTGCAGACTATAAAGTACTATAACTGTCTCCTTGCGAGGCTAGAACTAAATCCGTGAGCTTAAAATGGCATACGAAAAAGCACGGACAACCAGACACGAACGCAAGGCAATGCAAATGCGCGCAACGTGAACACGACTGGGCCACCCATTGTCCCTTAGTGAAAATTTTGAAATAAATCAAATGTACAATATCCCGAAATGTGTCCAAAAGCTTAGAATGTAGCTAAATAAATTAGCATTACGTAACGTATATACGAAGAAACATTTAGGACGATATGGCAGATACTGCGGAATCGGAAACCTTCAGTTTCGGTTTCGGATGCGTCTCGGCGGGGTTGAAAAATGGTCATACCTTTTGAACCGATTAACATAACAGCACAATTTTTTTTCTAAATATTCTTCAATAGACAAGAATGTTGAAAATGTGAAATTTAAAAAAAAAAGCCATTTTTTTTCAAAAAATGCGTTTTTGAAGGTGTCGACCTACCTGCTTTAAATAGAAAGGCCCCTGCATACGAGATGGATTACCGTGTAGACGTAGAAATGTCGCGGTAGTTTGCACTTCCTGTAACCGTGAGCTTTGTGCTTTTGGTTTTGGTGAGCGACACTGTGACAGCATGGGAGCCTGAAAGCCGAAGTGGAAATCCCACATTTGTGGTGGTCATTTTATCAAGAGCCAAAGTTATTCACCAACTCAACAGCCCAAGCTACAAACCATCCACAACCCCCCCTCCCCTTCCCGTTTTACCATCTGCATAGAATAAAGGTTGGCACCGATAGTTCGTCCCACAGGGGCGTTTTCACATTTCGACTTTGTCAGAAAAGCGGCCGCCGCAGCCGGGAATCGAACCCGCGTCCTTGGGCTCAGCATCAGAACTCCGTGGCCCATTTCTATATTTTAAAATACGTTTTGGAAATGGCTGCTTGATTCCACCCTTTGTGCGCATTTTCGAGATTGAACTAGGAGAGACGCGCTTCTAAACGTTTTTTGAACATTACATTGTTACTCGTTTTTCAGTCGCCGCTGTGGCTTAGTGGCTAAGGCGTTGTGTTGCTGAGCCCAAGGACGCGAGTTCGATTCCCGGCCGCCTCGGCCGCTTTTCTGATGGAGTGGAAAAGGGAAAACGACCATTTGTTCGAGATTTCGGCGCACTTTGAAGATCAACAGGTGGTCAAGTTTAATCAGGAGCCCTCCACTACGTCGCGCCTTATCGCCTGTGTAGCGTCGGCACGTTACACCTCATAACCAGTCGGTTACTCTTTTCCCGCACACTTTATTAGAATACGTTCGTGCACAAATGTGAAATAGGTTTGTAACATTCAGCCGTAGACATAGAGAAATTGAAGAGGTCTTTGCACTGAAAATGTTTAATAAGCACGTAAAACTACATTAGTTTGATCCCGTTTGAATTGTGCTGATTTCCCTTTGAGGATGGCACCCGGTGGATCCCACCCGCTATGTGGACACAAATGAATGGTGTAAAACTTTGGGCGGAGACTGGCGTTTACGAATTTGAACCTCCTGCTGCAATAAAAGTTCTACAAATAAAGTACATCACGTGCTATTGCACCAGATAAAATTTAAGCACAGAATATAAATTTTTACATTTCAGGGTGCCGTGTTCAAAATGATTCGATATTTGCGCTGGTCAGTTACTGCGTAGTGGGCATCAATCCACTGCTCCACACAAGCTCACGGAGAGCATAGGAGCAGTAATGGCCCCTCCGTAGTAAGATAAGGCTCGGCACAATCAAGGTATTTTCGGAATTCTTTCAATATCAACTTTCACTCCTGCGCAGTCCTCAAAGCTATTTCTTCCAATTTTCTACATGTCATTACGACAATCCACCGACTAGCGATGAAATACTGCGAACCGAGATTTGATGAGGCGAAACACCTGGAATAACGCATTTCTACAAGGGAAGCGCGGAAACTACAGGATTGCTGCGTATACTACAATAATTATGTCCCAGCCCTCTCTAGAAACACGCGCGGAGTCGTTTTGTTCTACTTCAAAGGAACATGATGCATGGTTATTCGCGGAATTCCGGTAAGTTTTGTGCTTCAAGGAATCGATATCACGTTTCAATGCACCGGCGGCCACTGAAATCATATTAAATTTTGGGCTGTGTATACAAGTATATATAAGGTGATTGTTACCAGTACCCGTATCGTACATAATTGTTTCCCCTTTATCGTGTACCTGCATTTGAAATGCATCTTTCTCCTGCATTTCAGATGTATTGTTTAAGAATTACGTCCTGGTCTGCTTACTACACCCGTGCATTATAATGCCGGGTTATGGCATTGCGGTATGAAAATTTTGGGGGGATCTACGGCGACGTACCTTTCCCTTTGAAACGCAAGTCCCCCAAAGAAGGGAGGAAGGGGGGAGATTGAGGTGCAAATATGGCCAGAATTCGTAAAGCAACAACCATGTAGCCAATGTGACAGGACTATACAAAATGTTTATGTTTTTAAAGCGCATTTTCAATAATCTTGAATTTCTTCGTCATTATTTTATGCACAAGACACCTATATCTTTTGAGCGACCATGAAACGTTTGCTTGGCCAGACACGAGAGAAAAATAAGGTCCTGAGCCAAAGAAAGTATAATTGGTCTAATGTAGAAATGCGTATTTAGAAGACAATACTTTTGAATACCCATTCCTTAAGAGTCCTAGAATTGTCAAACACTGATTTACGATGGGTTGAGGTGATAGTGCGCAAGGCTGCCTTGCTAAACATCGGAGGTGTTTAAGCTTGAGCTTGGTCCGGTAGAGTTAGCAAAAAAAAAAATTCAAGCAGTTCCACTTAACATGAAAGCGGTCGGTAGTGCAGAGCAGGGATTCGTGAGTGTTTCCCTTGTTTTATTCATGTGAGTATCTTGTGTTTATGTTCCTTTTGGTGATTTTCGAATGTTTAGTTCGCTTGGCTTGGACTGGATTTGATGGAACTGGCTACACTGGCCGAGGTTGACCAGTTTCGCGTAGCTCCTGGAGAGCTGTGCTGCGCGAGCGCAAGGATTGGATTGGTTTCCATTGCATTGGATTGACTTGGCTTGATTTGGCTTGGATTGGGTTACTTTTTAATTGCATGATAAGCAGCAGTAAGCATGATAATCAGCTAATCCTAGACAAAGCTAAGAATAACCAGCTAAGAATCACGCTACGTATATCTTGGCATAGCAGCTTGCCTTTCGAAGCCTCTGGGTTACGCCGCGGCGAAGGGACCGTGACAGGCTACACCGTAACGCCGTGGCGATATGCTTGGTTCCAGCGAGAGAGCCAGGACGACAAGGCGAGAGCCTAAAGTGCTTTGCATTTAAAAATTTAAAAAAAAGCGTCCCCTGTAAAGGGTGCACCACCGTAGATACGGTATTATAACAGTGAAGCCGACTATCACACCTGCACGAGTGTCAGCACACGGCGCATTGCGTATGCGCACCCCGTGTTATACCACTTTAAGGGTGGTAGTCTTTTTTAGGCTATTAAAACGCAAACAAAATTGGCGCAGCTTGCACTAGTGGTGCAAGGCTGGAGAAACAGTGGAGCTGGGGGCGACCTAGCTTCTTCCTCCAGGGATCCGCTGTCTCCTCCAAATTTAGCCGGATTCCTCCAAAATCCGGCTAAACTTGGCCTCTCCCCTCAACACGTAGCCTAGCCAAGCAAGAACATCGCAAAAGCTAGCAAAACATCGCAAAAGTTATCAAAGCCTAGCAAAACCTAGCAGAACTTTGCAAAGCCGGAAGAAGCTAGGTCGACCCCGCAGCACCATTTTTAGGGGCGAAGCTCATAAAGCCGTGGGTCTGTCCATCCCTTGTGTCTCGTGGTACGTGACCGCCTAGTTCGATGACTCACTCGCAGGTGGCGCTGGTGTGAGTGACGTCATGATGACGTCACTCGCACGTGACTGACGCTATAAAAGGCAATCGCTGTTGACGCGCTTCCTCTTTCGCAACGAGTCACCGGGTGGAGGAGGTGGTTGTTGACAAGGCTGCGGAGCGGAGGGCGCGCAGGGCGGCGGCAGCGCGCGCTCGCCGACAGGATCCCGCCGTGCGCGAAAGAGAGGCCGAAGCATCTCGTCTAGAAAGTCGCGCTTAAACCGCGCGTCGGCAGCTTCGGGCTGAGTTCGCTTGATGCGTTTTGCAGCCGCCTCGCGAGCTCTCACTGCATCGGGGTTTGCCTGCCGATACGAGCGCTTGCTTGCAGCCTCACGAACCCTACAACAACAACAACAAATGAACAAGAACAAAATAAAAGTTGATTTGTACAATGTACGCACACAGTCTTACGTCTTTCTTAATGATGTAATGGGCGAACTTTCACGGCAGAGTTACGGTTACCGATGATCTCCCCCTCTCGAGCTTCGCCCCACTTATCATCATTCATTCCGTGGATATGGCGTGATTTTTTTCTCCACCCGTGCACCCTTAGTGCAAGCTGCGACAATTTTTTTCTGGCACATATCTGTTCATAACTGTACTAATTGGTCTCACAGTGTGGTAATACAGTTTTGGACAGAAAACCGTTCATTTTGTAGGTACAGTCCCCGCAAAAAAGAGCCCGCTCAAGTTACACGGAGCACCTCTGAGGTTCTCTTTAAGTGTGATTTCAGCCGCAGTTGTTTTGGAATTCTCTACAGGGACACTAAAGCAGATATTCGTTCAGTCGTAGCACGCTTAGTTCACACGCCACGGCCATGAAGCATATACGCACGCACGTTGACCGCACAGACCTTAAGGCGTGTATCACGCTTTTTGCCTATAACCTACTCGTTCGTATCAAGTTCTCCACATCGCGTGCTGACGCTTGCAGAGTGCTACGCTTCCCTCATCTAATTTGGCGTGCCGTGTACCGATCCGCCGTTCAGAGTAAATCTAATTTGACTTGAGAAACCAACCGCCTTTCTAACTTTTCCCTCAGAGTGCACTCTAAGGCGTGCATATGTCAGCGTTAAACCGAACCGTTCACGCATTCTCAATGAGGAGAAACACCACGAAAATTGTGCAAGTAGACGTTATCCATTCCGGAAATATTCACCAAGAAAAATATCTGTATGCCACGTCTCATGGAATGCTAAGTTCTTCGACGAAAATTTTGCCGGGCAGATGGCGATGGTAGTTATGATGAGGAGCTAAGGATGTGCACGGAGTTCTCTACACTCGTAGATTACTTTTATTTTCAATGACAGGGCTATGCAGCCGTTTGGGAACGTTATACGGGTTAAGCTAATGTGCTTAGTAGGCATTTATGTTCTTCCTACAGCTCAACAGCGGAATCTCAGCAGCGTAGAACGACTGAGACGATCTCTCCGGAGTAAGCTCGGACAAATAGAGTTTCGATCGAGTTATACAGACAAGTATGCAAGGGAGTGTCGTAATACAAGGGGTTACTTATATCCTCCTGAGATCCTAGACGTGACGAAGTAAAAAGAAGTTACTTTTTTTTAATAATTGAATTTACCGCACTACAGCGATAATTCTGATTCCATTCTTTATTTTCTATGATAGTTCGTTGAGAAGTTATCAGATGGGCAATATATTACTCACTGGGACTAAGTTGTCACAAAATCATGTAGCATGATGTCATAGAGAGTGTGTATGTGTTGTGTCGTGTTGTTTTGTGTGCGTGTGCGTGTGTGTGTGTGTGCGCGCGCGCGTGCGCGTGCGTGCATGCTGTGTGTGCGTGTTGTGTGTGTGCGTTGTGTTGTGTTGTGTTGTGTCGTGTGCGTGAGTGTGGGTGTTGTGTTGTGTGTATGTATTGTGTGTGTTGTGTGCGTGTTGTTTTGTGTGTGTGTGTGTATCATGTGTGCATGTGTGCTCTGTGTGCGTGTGTGTATTGTGTTGTGGGTTGTTTGCGTGTGTGTTGTCTGTGGGTTGTGTGAGCGCTGGTTGTGTGTTGTTTGTGGGTTGTGTGTGTGCGTGTGTGTGTATGTGTGTGCCTCCCTATTTCTGACAAAGATGAAGAACGCAATCGGCTATGGAAAGTCCCTCTGACTGAAATAGGACTAAAATTTCCTATTTAAAAAGGTACGGCAGCTACGGAAGGGAAAAAACAAAATGAGGTGTATGCTCAGACCTTACATGGAGTGGCCATGCCCAGACGAGGGACAGCTTTTGCCTCGGAGCGACGCATCCCAGGGGTGCTGCGGGAACAATCAGTGATTGTAACATGGTGTAAAGAAGGTTGAGTGATTGGTTTTAAAAAGTAATCAAGAAAGCCAATGATGCGCTAGAAAGAAAGCTTTTTTGTTTTAAGTGTTGGAGCGGATAACGAGACGACAAGCTGCCGTGGGGGAATGGCTGCACTGTACAATGAAGGACGACGTACTATCGAAGCAGCGGAACGAAAACCGGAACAATCCTAAAAGACATAGCGCACTCTTAACAAAAAGCTCGTACAAGGGTAGCAACGGCTGTATTTACTAACTCCTTATGAACTTTACCCCCCCCCCCCCCATAGAACGGTACGTAGGTTCTGCCACTAAGTGTGGAACTGTTACTAGTCTGGACCATGGACTTAGTAACTGATGCGTGTTAGATACTAACATTCACTGATAATACAAAATTCTATGAATAATTGAACATAATAAGTAGAACGCTTTTCCCACTCCAAATCACGATTAAAAAGTTTTTGCGAATCCACATGCTGACTGGGATATGCTAACATTGAAATACATAATTCTAAAGTTATCGTTAAAATATTTGATTTTTGCGACAAGCCCACCGACTCTATCAGAGGACTTTCCGCTGCTGGCTATATAAGCAAAAGGAGGAGATGTATTTCTTAGTTAAATAAGTTAGACTCGCTTTCTTCGTGCATCTCGTTGGGTAATTTATGTGTTGGTTGTCCACGTATGATATGTGCGTGTTGAATGTGTCTATGTCGTCGTGCGCGGTCAGCAGATCCATATTGTCACGCGTAGCTTTATACTGGGTTATGCATGACAAGTTCGCAAAGGAAGTAAGCACCTACTTTATACAGGGACAAGTAACTGGTTAGTGTTCTGTTAGTAAGTGCCCCGACCTTTCTTTTTAAGAATGCAGCAATAGTGGGAGAGACGAAACTGTCTGGAATGAGAGGACCGTGGATAAATTCCGTGCGTTCTGGTTACTGCTTATATCTGTGTAGTGCCAAACTTTACTTAAAGTAGGTCAAGAACAAGGAGTGGTTGCTCATTGTTGTGTTGTCTTTTCTGAAAACGCCCGCGCCCATACGCCCCTCCTCGCCCCCCCATGCAAATTAGGCTTGTGGTTGCACAGCCCACGCTCCCTTTGATCCAGTGCCTAACTTAATCTATAAACACGTTACTTTGCGCTTTATCTCTCCTCCTACTCGCTATCATAGCAGCCACTGTAAATACAAGCAAAAAAATGCGATTACACATGTAGTTCACCACTTGAAATCGGACAGGGGATAGGTCGTATTCAAAGCGACATTTACGCATGCACTACCACGGATTTAGTGCTGATTTTATCAGTGGGCCGCTGGGACTTTATAGGCATGTTTGCATGGCGAAATAGTCATTGTGCGAAACCCTGCCTTTCAGGAGGCTTGCAGAATGCATGGAAGCAAACTTTGTGTGCGCTTCTCTCGACCTCATCGCCACTTGGCTTTCTAAAGGTTTTTTTCTCCCACCGAAAAAATAAATGTAAATGTCTTTCCTTTTCCTGCATTGCTGCTAAATATGGACAACGCAATTACGAATTCCCTAAGTCGAATAAAGCTGAAAATTTGTACTTAAAACGACTCGCAAATATTTATTCTACTCATATTTCAAAGCATATTTAGGGATTTACGCCTCACAGTGCACTCGGGTTAGGAGGCGCCATAGTAGTGGAAAGCGAAGTGATAATTTTAACCACCTGAACCTTTGACGAGCGCTGAAACATCCACACACGGGCGTTACCGTCTCTCGCCTCCATTAAAAATAGGCAGAAGAACGGAAAGTTGGGCTAGTTGGTATGTGTTCATCTCGGTGGAAAACAAAAGCGCTCAAAAAACAGAGACGAAGGAAGACGTAGACACCACGGTGCTTACGGTGTCTACGTGCCGTGGTATCTACGCCGTGGTGTCTACGTCTTCCTTTGTCCCTGTTTTTTGAGCGCTTTTGTTTTCCACCAAGATAAAAAATTCCCCGCATTTCCCCGAGGGGAAGAATGTGAAAGTGCGAATGCACGAGTTGAATTTGCGCGGTTCGGTAATGTTCGCGAAAGAGAGATCACACACACACACACACAACTACAAAGAAAGAAAGATGCATTAATTCACAGACACCTATTTGTGTTGTCGTTGTACTTGATTGCTAGAGCGGATCTCAGCTTTGAAATTTCGTGTCAGTACTCCTTAAAGCGGGTGCATTAGCCCTTCTCACGCCCGATTCCTGGCCAATCCCCCACGTGGGTATGTGCCATGTCAGCGGCCAGGCAGCGCGCGCCCATCTCCCCCCGTTGCCAAGGAAGACGAGGAGATTCCTGGCCAATCCCCCACGTGGGTATGTGCCATGTCAGCGGCCAGGCAGCGCGCGCCCATCTCCTCCCGTTGCCAAGGAAGACGAGGAGCGCGCGCACCCGCAGCTGTTGCTATGCGGACGGCGGCGGACGCTTCAGGCTCGCTTAAGAAGTGCATTCGCACTTAAAAATAGCGCCGCGGCGGCCGTGACTATTCGTGGCCCCGGTGCTTGCTTAACAGTTAACAGTTTTATTATACCAATGTTCATCATCATCATCATCATCATCATCATCATCATCATCATCATCATCATCATCATCATCATCATCATCATCATCATCATCATCATCATCCCCATCATCATCAGCCTACTCAGGTCCACTGCAGGACGAAGGCCTCCCCCATGGACCTCCAACCGCTCCTGTCCCGCGCTGCTCGAGTGCATTCGTTGCCCCCAAATTTCCTTATTTCTTGCCTCCATCGGGTTATGGGCCTTCCCCTTATTCTAGAAGCTTCTCTCGGTATCAATTCTGTTAACCTGGTGGTCCACCAGTTGTCGTTTCCTCTCACTAGATGGCCAGCCCAAGTCCTTTTCTATTTATTTTAACTAGGACATCGTCTCTTCTAGTTTGTTCTCTAATCAAGGTAGCTCGTTTCCTGTCCCAGAGTGTTATTCCTACATTGTTCGCTCCAATTAAGTAATACCCTTTGGCTCGAAGTAAGCAACTATAGACTAAATATTTAGAATAGAGATTCAGTATTCTTACTTTGGTTGCAGTACCTTCATCTGGAGAATCTCGCCCGTTTTTTTTTCTTTTTGTTCATTTTGTACAGGTGCCGTCATAAGTAATTGGAGCACGGGAGCTGTGGCCGAACCGCATAGGAGCGCCCTGTAGCTGCACCGGCGGAAAACTAAAGGAGCAGAACACGCATGCGCGCCTGCCGACGGTGATAGTCCACCTATACTTCTCAACCCACTTCTTTTAACGCGGCTTCGAGCATTATTCGCAGCATACTGGCCTCAGCGATGGCGCTGATAGCAGAGATAGCAGATGTGGTATCTGGCAGCGTTTCTCCCACACCTTCGGCGCACGCGAGCTGCTGGAGAAGCGTCGCAATCGCAGGGGTCTGAAGTGAAAAATTTTTCTTTTCTGATATTTTTAGGAGGGTCTGCTATCAGCGCAATCACCGAGACCAGTATGCTGCGAATAATGCTCGAAGCCGCGTTAATATAAGGGGGGTTGAGAAGTATAGATGGGCTATCAGCGTCGGCAGGTGCGCATGCGTGTTCTGCTCCTTTAGTTTACCGCCGGTGCAGCTACACGGCGCTCCTATGCTGTTCGGCCACAGCTCCCGTGCTCCAATTAATTATGACGGCACCTGTACATGACGTTTTACAACCCGCGTTGGCCTTTGCCTCGTCAACTTTTGTATAACTCACGTATAAACAAGTAATATCTCACATTTCTTGCTTCGCACTAGCGTAACGTTTGTAGGAAATGTAATGTGAAAACAAAAGGATCCGTAATTAAGTTTTCCTTAGACCTCGCGATTGAGCTCAGAGCACACTATAGCTGCTTACCCAGGGATGATACCACTACGTCATAGTTGCACTGTTGATTTATCGGTGCGACGCTGGTAATTTGTATACAAGTTTATGTGGAGAAAGAAGTTGTGCGGACCCTTGCTGCCGATAAGTTTCGCATACGAACAGTTCAGGGGAAGCCTCCAAAATGGGTGCAGACTTCTGTGCCGGGAAGCTTTGACATTCACCTAAAATGCACCCTCACAAGTGCATCTGCACACTTAACACTTATTTTAGGTAGATGTCGAATGTTCCTGTCACAGATTGCGTCATACCGAAGTTTCTAAGCAGTTTTCAACACGTCGTCGCAACCATATATCATAACAAAGCGTACAGAGTGTGGCTTTAACTTCGCTGTAGATCTCACACGTCGGTCGAAATGCTTGTCGAAACAATACATAATGTGTTTGCATTATATCACTTTTGAGCTCACTGTCACATGCCCCGTGACCACCTCCAGTTACACATAGAACTAAAAAACAACTAAAATGTACTCGTTTCTTAATTAGGTCTTCGATTGAAAATATGGAAGCTGTATGCGCTTGAATTCCTTGCATTGCGTTCTTTTTTTTATTTTGCGCCATGTTTTCTTCTGGGGCAGTATTAAACCTGGAGTCAGTTTTAAAGCGAAACTTTCTGTGCTTCACCGTTGGCGTCGTTGGTTGCACAAAATGTTCCTCAGGAAATCAAGCTTTACACTTCGCTTTAGAAAGCACACCAAGAGCCTAAGGACACAGGTACGATTCCGGCCGCGGTGGCTGCCTTTCTGATGGAGGAGAAAAGTGCAAACGTCCGTGTGTCTAGATTTAGTCGCATGTTAAAGATCGCCGGGCGGTGAAAATTGACCCGGAGCCCTCCACTACGGCACGCCTCATCGCCCACATGTAGCTTCGGCGCGTTAAATACCAAAACCAATCAGTAAAAGGCACATCAAGCGCCTAGAGAAAAAAAATTGTCCCCTGGCCGAAATTGAATATGGGTCCCTCGCGTTATGAAGCCGACGCCTATCCGCTTGCGCCATTCTAACATTGCCGCAGCAGTCTGGATTTTGGACTTTGACTTTGACTTAGGAGGCATGGGAGGAAGCTTTGCAGATCATGCGGCAGGCGGCATGGGAGAACAAGTAGATCAATGTTCCCATCAAGGCGGGGTGAAGAGTTGTAGGGGACCACGGCCTGCTAGTTGGCAGGCGCAGTAACTTTGAGATCTAAAAATATATTGGTTTGCATTGTAGTGACTCGCTTTTTCTAGACAAAGTATGTTTGGGTTATAACCCCTGTTCATTTAATTTTGATTGGCTGCAAACCTGCCATTGCGTTGCTGGAGCGGGTGTTGTTCCTCAGGTTGTTCGTTTTATTTTTGGGAGAGTGGGAACATGGAAAAAGAATTGGAACAATTAGACTTTGACTTTGACTTAGGCGGCATGGGAAAAAGCTTTGCGTAATGAGCATCTTTCTCTTAATTTCTTAAGAGAAAGATGGTTAGAATGGTTAGGCAGTTAGATAGTTAAATGGGGCTTTGATTTTTTTGACAAAGACCGCGTCGAAAATCACTTTTACACGTTACGGTAGGAACCGCAGAACGAAATGAGTGGCGTTAACATATTAGGTCACCGCTTAAGCCATGCTTTAGAGAGCGAGCGTGAAAGATGTGCAATCTGGGGAAGCCCGAAACGGAATCCCCATGTGTTCACCGATGCCAAGAAAATCTATGAAAGAACCGTAAACTGCACTTATCTGTGATTATTGACTTCACTACTTTATTACCACCAGTTCTGGATATGCCTGTGCTAGGTGTGATTCTAAGGGTTCGCAATCTGTCTTGGAAGCTTTCCAAAACATCATTGAAAAAAGTAATTTCATTTCTGGTGATACAACCCCACATGGAAATCATGTATTCGCAAATATGAACTAATTGCCTGTTTGCGGATACGCGTGCATTTCACATCGTTACGCGCCAACTACATTGCATAGTTCTGCGGGAACAATGCGTGCGCAAATATGCGCTGCAAAAATGTACGCGTGAGTTTGAAATTTCCCGATATGACTAGTATTGATCGATTGGGGTGTGTTGGCTGGAGCTAGCAATTGAACAACTTTGTTGCAAGAGACTGGACTTTGGTTAATGAAACTTATTTGCTTAAAAATGGTTTCTAGCTGTAGATTGGAAGGATAGTAGTACGGATTAAACAACAAAATACAGAGTCGAAAGAGCTGTGCAAAATACTTTCTATGCAAGAAACTAACCCTGCAGCATTCATTTTTGGTAGATTTTATAGATTCTGAAGCTGCAGACAACATTTATTAGGTTTAGAAATTCTACCTTCGTCTTCTTTTAACAAGACAGAGCATCCCCGAAGTTTATATAGTTTGGGTGCCAGGACACGAATCCTTTGAGGGGAATGAGGTGGCTCACGCCGCTGCCCGGGATTACATACACCGGGCCGTTTCTCTCACGGGGCAGTCACCACCTCTTCCACCTAATCCGCAACTTCTCTTGCGCTACACAGATATCTTGGCGGACTACCGACCCAAACGGCGCATTTTCCCCATTCCACACCACCAACTCACAAGGTATGAAGCAACAACGTTCAGGCGGCTTCAAACTAACACGTATCCACACCGTACCCGTCTTCATGCCATTTATTCGACAGACTATCCAGCCACCTGCCACTACTGCCCAGCGCCCGGTACCCTATACCATCAGGTGCGGGAGTGCCAAAAGACACCGGACCTGCACCCAATCCCCAACCCCTCTATACAACAGTGGACGGGCGACCAGCAAGGACCCTACGTTCCAGCTTGACCTGGTGCAAAGGGCCCGCGCAGCCAGCCGCAGCCAGGGGATCCCGGACTAGGGATCGCCTCCACCGGGCGGGTGCCCTAACAATTGCACCTGCTGTTTTTAATAAAGATTTGTTTCATTCATTCATTCGTAGGTTTAGACTCGCCGCTCCTAGTTCGGCTGCCTCTATACGGTTTCTAACCGGTCTACATCAAGGTCAACTTGACCACAAAACGAACACATAACTGTAAGCTCGATTTTCCCAAGTTCGTGGTTTAAAAAAAAACTAGCAAGTTCTGACCGGAAGTGAGAAACGTGCGCTCCTCGCTGAAAAGCCGACAGCTTGCATTTTATCACATGTTTGGATAAATATACAATTTTCAGTGGCTTCAATTTTACAGAATGCTCCCAAATTATGCCGCTTAACTTTATCACCCCTGTTTGTTTGTTACGAGAGCCCTCTACACGTAGCCCGACCAAAACACCTTCCTGTATTTCCACCGGAACGGGCGGAATTGAAATGCCGAAAGTTGTCCTTTTTTTTTCGCAATGTGAAACGGTTGCAGGAATAGTTCTATTTCCAATGCTAGCGTTGCGGTGGTCCGATACTTCAGAGCTTTTTCTTTCTCTTCCGGCTAGAAAATAACAGATAAACCGCTGAAGAGGATTGCTGCCCTAACAAAAGAAGAAAATCCTATGCTGACGCACCCACGGGATTACCATAACATGTGCGGTAATATGAAGCGCGCGTTTTATTTCTCTTGAATACGTGTTAGGCTTACCGCCGGGCGCTATTCGAGAAGCATTTCAACTGACTGGTTTTGCGTAGGGCGTCCGGTGTAGAGCACAAAGTTTGGCGGATTGGATTGGATTGGAAAGGCTTTATTGAGGCCTGCAGAACGCGCGCAATTGACCGGGCCTAGGTCGTCCCCGTGGTGGTTTTGTGGCTCGGTCCCCTCATCTCCGTCGCCTCGACGGCCTTCTAAACGGCCCAGAGTTGCTCGTCCTGGTCGTAGCTTCTCGGCGCCGCTTCGAGTCGCGGGAAGCTTCAGGCGGCGTACGCGCAGGAACTGACGTACTCTGGAAAATTATAGCGCATAATAAAGTTTTTCTATCCTGTTACCCGAACCAATCTGTCTCCGACTGTAGCGTTTCACTCAAACAAACAATCCATAATCTAAAAATGTATCATAGAAAAACTGGTATTAGGGTTGTCGTCATCAAAATCATCAATACCTGAATTATAAAAAAAAAAAAAGCCCTAGTGGTGGACTGTGACGTTTCAACCAAACAACCAATCCATAATCTAAAAATCTATCGTTGCAAAACTGGTATTAGGTTTATCGTCATCACCATCATCAATACCTTAATTATAAAAAAGGACCTAGCGGTGGACTAACGTTTCAACCAAACAACCAATTCATAATATAAAAATGTATCGTAGCAAAACTGGTATTAGGGTTGTCGTCATCACAATCATCAATACCTTAATTATAAAAAAAGGCCCTAGTGGTGGACTGTGACGTTTCAGCCAAACAACCAATCCATAATCTAAAAATCTATCGTAGCAAAATTGGTACGAGGTTTGTCGTCATCACGATCATCAATACCTTAATTACAGAAAAGGCCCGAGTGATGGTGGGCTCTTCATTTCAAAATTCCATTGCGCTTTTTCCGCACTCGAGCCTGGTTTGTCTGTTCCTCTGAAGTTCCAGGTCTGACCCGGCAAGAGCTGTCTCCCACTGCTCTAAAGATCAGCGTTGGAGCAAACGCGAAGCTTACTACTCCCAATACCCGCACTCGAACTACTCGGATTAGTCGTACCAGCATTACTCGCACTCGCAGCCGTCGCACTATAGCAGGGGTCGGCAAATTTTTGAGGTGGAGGGCCGAGTTGCATGAAAGGAAACATCGGATGGCCGGACTCGAATCGGGTTGGCGGAAGCGTGGGGTAAAGGGGGTGGGGGCGAAAAGAGCGAAATTTCGGAGAATTGACAATAATCTGGCTAAGTGTGAAAAGGGGGGATAATGCCAACTGGAAGCCATCAATTATCTGTTCTTGTCTCCCGTCTAACCCCATCTGAGTTCAAAATTGGCGTGTCGGCCTCAGATAGGAAGTGACAAGACGAGGGGTGGGGCTTTTGACGACGTGCTGGGGGCCGTATAATACTGCTCGCGGGCCGCAGGTTGGCGATCCCTGCACTAGAGGACTTCTTTCCTGCAGTAACGATCCATATATTCTTATCTTTTAATTGCTGGTTAGTAATAGCTAGTAATACTACCAAGGGAAACAATTCTCCGCGTCTAATTTTAAAGAACGTAGGAAAAACGAATGCAAGATATCTTTTCATTTTAACGATGCCATTTATAAATTATTCCTCAACAATGTGTTCCGTTGTACGTACCTTTAATTAATGGTTTCTTGTTTTCACCGCCCATCACCGACAGTTTGCCTGAGGCTGCGCTAAAGTCTTCAAATCCGGGCTAGCATAGGTTTAAAAAATCAAAATTTACACCCTTGCCATCCCTCTAACTAGTTTGTAAACCTTTTCCAAGACGCAGCCATCTACACCGTTGTTATGTTTCGTTATTCTTCGTGAGAGTAATCGTGGGTACTTTGTACTTGCAGTTATAACAAGACGTTTTTTTTTATGATGGCATTATATTACAACGCTTCCAGCGGAAGAAAAAAAAATATGTGTACGTTAGCGCTGCCACCATCGTTTGCAGCCTGATCCAAGTGGGCTACCCGAATATTTATCGTGGCAGTATCCACAAATAAGCATGCTCTTTTGTGCATTGAATGAGGCTTACTCTCTCTCTCTCTCTCTCTCTCTCTCTATCTCTCTCTCTCTCTCTCTCTCTCTCTCTCTCTCTCTCTCTCTCTCTCTCTCTCTCTCTCTCTCTCTCTCTCTCTCTCTCTCTCTCTCTCTCTCTCTCTCTCTCTCTCTTTCTCTCTCTCTCTCTCTCTCTCTCTCTCTCTCTATCTATCTATCTATCTATCTATGTCACTCTCCTTATAAAATTTCGTTTCGCTTATAGATAAGCGGAAGGAGGATTTTTTTACGCCTAGGAGGTTAGGTTAAGAGTATACAAACCTGATGGTAGGTGAAAATGACTTGTGCAAGTGAAGTAATAAACGAAATTGAAGCTTTCTGCTCCGAGAATCCGCGCAAAAAGAAAAAAAGCGCGCAGAAAACCCATACATATTCTGATGTGTAGAGGTTGCCGTCTGCGGCAGCTGCAGAGCTTAGAGGAATACTAAACTCCATTTTACTTTTGAAGCCGGTTTGGGAAGGTAAAAAAACTTGGTTCGAATGCAACGAGCCTAACTAAACTTGTTTCGGCTCCAAAAAAGTTTTTTGACTTGCTGTCTATGCGGCATATGTTATTTACTTGAACAAACGCAATATAATTGTGCCCTCATGGAAACCCAAAGATAACACCTCGAATCTGAAAAAAAAAAAAATCGCTCTAATCCACGCTCGAAGGTGGTTGGGCTGCGAAGCTATACACTACGCCAGAACGATTACCTATGTGATGACGCTTGAATTCACACACGTCGCTCTACAAAGAGCGAAACCAGAGACTCCGGCAACCGTTACCTGACTTTCGCGGGGGCTGAGTCCCGAACGCAGCAGCGGCGGTTGAAAGAAAACAGAGAGGAGTGCCTTTCGAAGGGTGAGAAGGAGGGTTGCACGCGCGGCTACGGTGCCATATTTCTCAATATCTCCCGCTCACTTTTGTTTCATGGGTGGGTGGTGGTAGTGATTTATTAAGAAAGAAGGGAACAGAAAAGAACTGGGGATATTGTTGAACTCAGTCGGGGAGTTCACCCTCATACAACCCACTCCAGGGAAGGGAAGGGGGGTTTCAAAGGATAGGAAGAGAGAAAGAGGAAGGAAGAAAGACAGTGGGGCACGGTCTATGTATCGTTCGTTTCGTTCAAGGCGCGACGGCTACAAACGCTGAACTAGTCCTGTCACAACTAGGAAGTTGAGGAGGTGCTCGAAGACCTCCCGTCGTAAAGCGTCCGATCCCGTGGGGAACGGGAAGTCTTCCAGCTTGTGGCTTGGTACACCGAGTCTCTGGAATGCCGTCCGGAGTTCCTCCCTCACGGTGTCTTGCTGGCGGCAAGAGCACACAGTAAGTGCTCGAGCGTTTCGGGCTCTGGGCAGTCGTCGCAGGTGGGGGACACCCGGCGGCCCTGGTGGTGCAGGCGGGCTCCCACGTTGCAACAATTAAGCCGCAGGCGAAGCTTGTTTCATGTGTTTCATGTGTCACCTCCAGAAAGCGCCCTTCTCCTCCTCGGACGCTGTATCCAAATCACCGTCTACATGTACCCCTGTCTCCACGTGTGAGCAAGTGCATGGCATGGAGACTGGGAGGGCACGCCAGAGGAATTTGCAAACGTCAACTGAAACACCTCCCCCACTAGATACCTTGGTGTACCGTTACAATGGTACCAGTAACCCGCTGAGTTCTGGTCTGAAGAAACTGAAAGAGTCCGGAGTTTGACGCTAAAATGGGGGGGGGGGGGGGGGGGGGTCATGATATGTCAATATTTTCGCGCGCTTCTGTCTGTAATGTATTCTTGGTTGCTAAAATATGGTATGTGCTTCAGGTGTTGTGCATGTAAAGGGTCAACGTGCAAAAAAAAAATTCACTCGGTTTTTGCTGTGTTTATTTGGCGCTCAGGATGGGAGCGCATGAGGCATACGAATCTTTTCATTCCCGTTAAAAAAGGACGTCTCGGACTGGTGAACCTATTTCTTAGGCAGGTTGTCTCTAGGTTTATTTTCCTGAGAGACCAGACAGACCCTTTTCTACGAGCAGTTGTGCAGACGAGGTTGGTGATTTATTTGCCGGATTTTGTTGTGTCTTCCAGTGCACTAAAACCAAGAGCCCCAGGAGGCTACTTGAAGGAGGTCGTTATGGCCTTTCAGTATCTGAAGGCCAGGTTTTCCTACGAATACCTTGCTCTGGTACCTAGAAAGAAACTGTACAAGGATGTGATCGATGTGGCATTACCGGTACCTGTTTATCGCTCTTTATACTGTGCAGGGTCGGGGAAAGACGTGTTAAGGTGAGTTAAACAAATGCCTGTGAAGTCAACAGTCAAAAGCTTCTTCTTTCAATAACATACCGGAACGTTACCCGTCAGTCCTTGGCTGCGGGAGAAAGGAATATTTGTGGCGGGGTCACTAAATTGTTGACATTCCGGTAAACTGGAAACCATAGAGCCCATTTTCTTGGACTGTTGTGACGCAGTGTTCCACTGGGACATTCTAGAGCGGACACTAAAGAAAGAACTGCCGGTATCTCCGTACGGAATACTTTTCCTTCCAACGCGTAATGATGGAGGCATGCCACTTGGCATGTTTATAGCCTTGAGCCTGCACAGTCTCTGGAAACCTCGCATGGCCATGCGACATGCAGACTCGGATGCACGACCGACCGACGAGGGAATACTTTATTGAGAGCATTGCTTATATTAGAGATGTAACGAAAATGCAAGTCGAGCAACCTGACTGAGCTAACATCTTGGATGAACTAGTTAACCTGAACCGCTTTTAACACGCTCCACCAGTAGCAGCGGGAGGGGTTTTTGTCATTATGTTGTGTTGAGGCATGTGTCATTGTTTGGAGGGTTTTTTTATCATTATGTTGTGTTGAGGCATGTGTCATTGTTTTGTTTTATTACCAAGCCGGTAATAAAGAAGAAAAATGTGGGCGGCTTTCGCTCCGTTTCTCTTCGGGCTCAGGTTCGTTCCCCGGTGGTGCCACTAGTTTGTTGCGTATCCTCGATGTAGCCAAGTGGCATGTTGTGTTTCTTTGTGTAGCCAGGGCTTCGCGTCGCAATGGGACCCGAAACTCAAATCCCCAAAACCGCAACCGGCAATTCGAAACCGAAACGAAGTGGCTCAATGAATGAATGAATGATGGAGGCTTCATTTAAACGCAAAGTAATCATCTTGACAGAAATGGAAGGGAGCCGGGCAGCGTCCCGAGCATAAGGCATCCTGGAGTCGGGTGTTCGCGATTTGCGAAAACAAAGGAACCACCTTTTAAGTGCAAAACTTCACGGAAGAACTTTAGCTTGGCAGAGCTTGTTCCGATTTATGTTGAATTAGATATTTTGTACAACTTTCAGCCGTCTGTTAACGGCATTATTTTGCGTCAGCGGTTCAATCGGCGTCAAAATATCGTTGTGAATTCGGGGTGTCGAAACGGCTGCTCTTTACAATCGGGGGCGCGTTATAATCGTGAAAATACGGTACAAAACTTACTTCAACATCGGGAAAGAAGATCCTCCCGCCGTTCACTGGCTCTGGCTAGAGTGACAACATGAAATGTTAAGCTGAAAGCCAGCGGCATCAAACGAATCTTTACGCTTTAATAAAACAACACAAGACGGGAAAACTGTGTACACAGACCGGCTGAGTGTCGCATAGGTTTCGATGGTCACCAGTTTGCAAGCAAAGAGGAAGGGGCTTCGAAAACGAAACTTTCGAAAATGGACGCTTCCTCGGCGCACCAAAAACGGAAAAGGACAAATGTGTACTGTTTATCTTGACAGCGGAGTGCTGCGTGCTTGACCCACCATCTCTGACTTAGTACCTAACTCTATTTTGAAGGACCGTTCCTGTTTACTTCGAAAATTGAAACAATCACAGCCTGCCTGCGACTGCGCTTGCTATTTGTGCACTTGTGCGGTGGATGTAGCCGGCTGCTGTTTAATATTTTAAAGTTTAGCTCTCGCTGGAACCTAGGAGTTGTGGGAGGAGCTGGCGCACTGGTATTGGAGTTTGTTGTGTGCTCGGTGTGCTGTTTTTTTGCCGTCGGTCTACACACCCCGCAAAATGATTTCTTAAATTTTGGTACACACGTTGACACAACAGCCGCATTGTTTACTTATGTATCGGCTAGTAGGGAGTCTTTCGTGAGCATTTCGTCCGAACGCAGCAGCAATGGCAGAAAGGAAACGGAGGAGCGTCTGGCGAAGGGTGAGGAGGACGGCGGCAATCGCGGCTACGGGGTAATCTCCGCTATTGCCTTCCTCTCTCTCTTGTTTCATGCGTCACACTTCCCTTCTTCAAAGACAGTTCCGTTCGCCGCTAACCCAAACCACGTGAACGCCGTTATCACACATTATGTGGTTTGCACGTCAAACGACGGCTTTGAATGAACGCAGGGAGTAGACCCGCCGCTCTGCTCATTGTGTACACTGTCCGTCTCCCCGTCTCCTCGTGTGGGCGTAGCTGAGTCGGTAAGAGTACGGGCTCACGTCCGTGCCTCTATGCGGGTCCAGGCTCGATTCCTGGCGGTGTCAGTTAATTTCTTTCATTTGGCCTAGGAGTTTTCTGCTGATGCGGACACGAAAATTTCCAGGGCTGATTAGAGGTATAGTGCTCTGCAGGAAAACCGGCGCCGGTGAAGTAAAATTAACTGCCCTTCAGTAAACAGAACAACCGTCACCCGAGGAAGAGTTTGAAGTAGTGCATAAGCGATAGACAACTGTGAAAACCCTTACATTCATACAAACGGAAAACGTGGGCTTGGGACTGCTGCAGCGTTTCACTGCATTTGGAAAACCCGCAACCAATGTAATTGCCCATTATAAGGGTCAGCTGGTAAACTAAAGTAACTAAGGGGGTCGATTGATTGATTATGAGATTTAATGCGCCGACGCTACACAGGTGATGACGCGAGCCGTAGTGTAGGGCTCCGGATTGATTTTGACCACCTGGGGATCTTTAACGTGCGCCAAAATCTCGATCGAAAGTTGTTTTCGCTTATCGCCTCCATCAGAAAAGCGACCGCCGCGGCCGGGAATCGAATCCGCGTTCTTGTGCTCAGCAGCACAACGCCTTAGCCACTAAGCCACTGAGGCGGGTAACTTACGGTGGCGAAACCTGGACAAAAGAATAAAACGTCTCTCCTTTCGTTGGAAAATTGGTAGAGAAGACATACTGCGTAGGATTTTGAAGCAGTGCAGCACAGAAAAATATGAGCGTATCATGAGTGGCTTCAGAATTGGTAATCTCGGTACTCGACGTCTTTAACAAATTAATGGTTAGGCCCAATAACCGATGGGAAAAACCATGTACATGGACACGCAGGACAGCAGCAAATCGTAATTTTTCGCGTCCGCAGTTAAAAATACCAAGAAATTGCCCAGTGCGCGCGCGTGACCACGGGCATCGCGGCGACCGCCCGGCAGTTAACAAAACCAAGAAAATGCCTGGCGCTCGTGTGTGCGTGCCTCGAGCCAACCGCCCAGCGCCCCATGCTCACGTTTGTCAACTGAAGCATGCCCACTTAGGGAGATTGGTCAAGATTGCGGCGACCACCCCACCGTTAAAAAAAACCAAGAAAATGCCGAGCACTCGTGTGTTAGTGCCTTGCGCGGCCGCCCAGAGTCATCGGCGAACGTTTGCAAGCCAAGCGTACCCACTCGGGGGATTGGCCAAGATTGACAAAAAAAAAAAAGAAAGACTCCAGCATTCGCCGTTATCGTGACAACCCTTTCTCGGGCCGAGGAAGACTCGTTATAGCGTAGGCCCCTCCAAGGTCATGTCTTGTGATTTAGACCTCAAAAAAAAAAAAAAAAAAGAAGTTAGCTGACACTTATAGAAACAAATAATGGAGTAAATGTCGTGGCGGCAGCGAAATGCAAATCGGCTGCAATCGCTGACCTAAACCGTTGTGATAGTCGTGAAAGTACAGCTTCGCTATACTTCAAGTCTTACGCGTTAGTGTGAGCTTTCCTCAATTTTTTCTAAATGAAATATTCCAGCTTCACTGAGTGAACGTAGCGAATGTTTATGCTAACAGCGAAGCTGCGAGGCGTTCCGTAATCACAAGGCTAAGCTTCATAGAACTTTGCGAAAAGTTCGATTCCCGTTTGTGCCAATTCACGTTTGCCGAGTTCCACTGCTCGCGCCATCTATGGGAACTGTCGAAACTTGTAAAACTTCCACGAAAGGGCACCGTGAGCGCTTCTTTGTTTTTTTTTTTTTTTTTTCACGGCGTATCTTTTATTCGCTATGGTAGAAATCAAGCAGCCATGCATTTTTAAGTAAAAGAACTGTGAAGATATCACTTGTGTATTGATCTCTTGCCTGAAATACGCTTCATATATTCTTTTTGTTCAACAACGTTGAAAAGTATAACCTTTGCCACCAGATTGAATAGATTAGAAAGGGGTTGCCTTGATAAGCGTCTCGTTCAAGCATTTCCTTAGCTTGCTTCATGTGTGCTTGGTGCTCGCTCGCCTCCTCGCGAGATGACGCCCTTTGCACATCTCTAAGATCGCGTTACAAAACTTCGTCCCATGGAAGCCAGTACCAAGAACAGCTTCGGTGTTAAAACACGGCGAGTTGTTTACTAGAATGTTAGGTCGTTTTAGTCAGTGGTAGTCGCCCTTCTGTTGTACAAATTCTGCTTTCTAGGCCGTTTAGCAGTGTAAATTCAATTTTTCCTAAGGTGTCCCTAATGCCGTCAGTAAATTACGAAACACCCAGATATGCTGCAGCCCAAAAATCTCACCCAAGCGTCAGATTTGGTCTTACCCTAAATAGGGGTTGCTTCGATTTCCTGTGTTACAGTTGCATCCGATTGGTGGGGCCTCATACAATTTACGGTAACAAGGCAAACAGATATAATCGTTACCAATAAATGCAAAGTAGAAGAAACAATTATGGAAGTGCCGGATTAGTCAGTCACGAGCTTGTGAAGTTTGTGGGGATCGCGACTTTCACGCGAACCCCTTTCTGGCTAGCTTCCCATAGCGGCCGGCGTGCACAACGCGCCTCGCTCACGCGACGGGAACCATACGGGAGGGCGCCAGCGACCGGACGGTTTGTTGTCGCCCTGGTGGAGGCGTTGACCCTTTTCCCCTCTGCCTTACTCGAGAACCAGTTCTTCCTCGATACTAGCGCCACCAAAAGGCGAGGTCTGGTGGGTTGTCGCATGACGAGAGGACGCTCTCTTGTCTTGGGGATGCGGTAGCGAGCGGACAGTTCGGCGCGCTGGTCCGGACCTGGGGAACGCGCCACAATGGGACGCGTCCGGGCAAGTTGCGAGACTGCAACCGCGCTCGCACGCGCGGTGCTCCGCTGCTCCGGAATGCCCTCGGTGAGTCGAACCATCTCGATCTCTAGCGTGGTTTAATGCCTCGCTCACAGTGTTACCGTTATGGCCTACGATCAGCCTGTATGCAGTGTATTTGATTTTCACTTTGCAATAAATGCTGCCATTGGTGTTTTGCCCTCGCCGCCTCCTGCCTTTGTCTGTCTCCGCAAACAACGGACCCGTCAGCAGCCGGCGCTCGCAAGACATGTTTGCTGAGCGGACGGCTGCGGGGTGGGAAATAACTAGTGTGTGACATGTAGAATCCCACATGTTACCCTCACGAACTTTCGGTGTGGTGTACCAAATTTAAATTATTACTTGTACCACTGCAATCTGGCCGCCTTCACCACTCAGTGCATTTTGTAACGAATTAGAAATAACTGAACATTTTTTCCTCTCCTGCCGACGGTACCCCTCCATAACAAAAAGATACTTAGAACACAGCTCTAACCAATTGGGCCTCCCACTGTCTGTTCTTATAATCTTATCGTTCGGGGAGAAGGCACTGGGTTTTAGCCGCACAGATCTTTCCTCCGCCGTGCACTTATTCATCTCGGAATCTGGCCGTCTCCCGTGCTAGCCCCAGGCCATGCCGGGCTTCCCTCAAAAAGATCCCAGCCTGTATGATAACTGCTATCAGTGCCTTCCCGCCCACTGCCTCTCCTTTACCAACTTCCGTTGTTGTTTTATTTCTCTACATACTTTTCATGTTTTCTTTCCTTTTTTTGATTTTATGTCGGTTTCAACACTTCCTGATGCTACGTCTCATGTTTGGGCAGTTTTTTTTTCGGTTTATATTTCCCCCTAAACGCCTATTTTTATTTCATTCCTTAAATCTGTTTCTTTATTTACTTTATAATTTCACTCTGTCAGAACCCCTTTCCTGGACAATCCCCCTGAGTGGGTATGAGCCAAATCTTTTGCCACCACCACCCCCACCAGATCGAGAAGCGATCGAGAAGTGATCGAGGGCCACCAGCGGATCATCTACCCCGAGGTAGCTTGGTGCACCAGGGGCACTCGACCGTAGCTTTGTGCACCAGCGGAAGTCGACCGGACTGCGGGTTCGCCGATCCTGCGAAGACCCTGCGCTCCAGCGGCAGTCGCCGGGACTGCGGGAGCGCTACCCCAGCACTGCTCGTGTTCCAGCCGACTAGCTTCTTCGGGCGAATCAACGGTAACGTCGTCATGTCGCCGTGACTGTGCTCGGTTGCCGGGGCCGCGCCGCGTCAACGAGAAAAACCGCCAGTGGTATTCACCTTCGACAGGAGCTTCTACTCGTTGCCACCGCCGCCAAAACTGTGAGGCTTCCTTGTGAAATTCAACGTGGGCTTGGACTCGGACTCTTCTTGCTGCGAGAGTGCGTTCGCGGGCTACGCCTGACTTCGCGACTTCTTTATACATTTTTAGCCTTCCTTTTCTATCTTTTGCTTTTTATAAAGACTTCCGTTTTTGCAATATGGTCACCTGCCTCGTCACTTGTGAGCCGCTCAAACTACGGCCCTGAACCTGCTATAACATCACAACTGCCATATTCGCTACCAAGATTCGACAAAGGGCTCTTGTAGCCCGTGTAGCAGCGGCAGTGGAGTTCCAAGGCCCGTTGAATGAGTAGTATAGTTAGGGCTTTAAAAGATAACAATAGGCAAGTAGTTATTTTCTGCGCACGCCCTAAAGTTCAAATACGGTATGAGATCAAAAAAGCTCATATCTTTGGAAATGCTGTAGCACAAGAATACAGTTGGAAACTGCCAGCATCTCCTATTTTCCCCGGGTTTCGGAGACCTGGGCTCACAGGCTCTACTTGACGAGATCTGAAGCACTCTATATTCAAGAGCGAGAACTCTGCCTTTCTTAGACGGCGAACGTTCAGGACAGAGAAGGAGGGTTTTGTGTTGTTCACCCCAGAAGTCGTAACGATTTCTTGCTTTCCAATAACTTCAATATCTGTAGCTTCTTTAGTCACCATAAAAAAGACGTGTAATCAAACGTCGGCCTATTTTGGATTCCGCTATGCTCCCGGAAGTCGAATCAATGTTTCCGAGAGTAGTCCGAGGAATGAAAACAGAAGATAGAAGGAAGTTGAAGGGGCTCAGTGTCTACACGAGAACCAATATCTATTTTGTGGGGAGGCGCACTCAAAAACAAAAGCAATGCTATTTGTCCTCAAGGTACTTTTTAATCATTTTATTTTAAGGCGGAAGTCTTAGATCTCAATGTTTTAAGTACGCGCGTTGTGAGGTACAAAAAATAGGAGAGTTAGCCGCGAGTGTGCGCCGTGAAAGCGAATCAGCTGTGTCGGGGGAGGGTTGGAGGGGGGCTCTGAGAAAGGGCGAATGATCTCAACGTCGGGGGAGACTAGGCCGCTGCACACGTGCTATGCCAGCCGCCTCGAACGCGAAGGTTCCGAAAGGGGTGCAGAGGAGGCTCCTAGTGATGTCGAGGGTACAGAGCGAGCTTCGGAGGCTACTGCTCAGGGGGCCGATCATGTGATTATCGGCGGGGCCGCAAAGTTCAACACACAGTTCAGCAGCAAAGTCAACAGAAAGTCCTACTAGGCTTTCGCATTTGCATTCTTAGACAATTATAAATTGCTGCTGTGCGAATGTTCGCGGCATCATTCGATGTCTTTTACCAGACACACAATTTCGATTCGATGTTTCTCATTGAGTTTCTGTTTTAGCCACCTGTAGTGGAGACTCTCGAGTGCCTGTTTCACGTTCAGTCTGCTACCTAAGGACTGCATCTGGGAAGAAAACGGGACTTGCTGGATTGTGGCTTCGACGTCATCCCCTAGCTTATTAAAGACGATAGTCTTTCTTGGGCTACTTAAACGCAGACATTTTGGTCTGTCTGTAAGTATGTTTGTCTGTCTGTCTGTCTGTCTGTGACTCTATTCAGACAGCCGGCTAAGGGAAACGAAAGCTGCGCCATAGTCTCATTAACTCACAGCCAAATCTACACGTCTAAGTCCGGTGTCAGTGTTCATACTTGTCAACATTGTTGAACCAGAACAAGACATTACGCAAATATAAGGCACAAAATGAATACATAAGTGATATTTGCAGTGTTCCTTCATTAAAAAAATTATATATGCCTGGTTCTGGCGATGACAAATGAAATACTACATGAACTGCTGAAAAGTGTCGCCTGCTGTTTCTAGCGCTATCTCCTGGCGGCATTTAAGAAATCAAACGGCAATAGCAACAAAATGTTCCACTAGATGGGATCCACGTTCTGCTAGGACCGCTCGTGGAGTAGAGCAACGTGGTTCTATAAACGCTGTAGTAGGGTGCCTCAATTCACGTGCGTCTTCGCCGTACGGCAGCGCTAGAATCGATTGATTGTGGGGTTTAACGCGCCGACGCAACGCAGGCGATGAGGCGCGCCGTAGTGGAGGGCTCCGGATTAATTTTGACCACCTGGGGATCTTTATCGTGCGCCGAAATCTCGTACACACGGGCGTTTTTGCTTTTCGCCTCCATCAGCAGCGCTAGAATCGAAACACCCGACTTGGGGAAGTGGAACGCGGTAAATCTAAATGGCTTGAGCAAACCTCTAGCGTGTTATCTTGGGAGGAACGAGACTGGGGAGGAAGAGCATGAGAGGCGAGCAGGAAAGAAAAGGCAGACATTTAGTTGGCAGGGGCGCCTGCTGACTATTGTCTTTCGGTGACATTTGCAACGAAAGGAGCAGATACGCGGTCATTTATAACCTTGCGGTCAATGTTCTCAATTATTTCTTCAGAAATTTGTGGGCGAAATATGCTAAACTGGTTTCAATTGGTGATCATAATTTGTTTCCTCCCCTTTTAATTAATGGACGGTGTAGGAACTACGACTTCAAATATAAAGTCGAGGTTTGTGGAAATAAATACCTTCAACTCCCATAGTACAGACACGTTTCATCAAACGAGTCACACAATGTTGAACCGCGTATACCATTATATTTCATAGAATTATGAAAAAAATTCAAAGCCTGTTTCATCTAACGGGAAAGATGACTGAAACCCGAGGTTTTCTCTGCGCGAAATTGAGTAACTGGGCGTTCGCGATTGACCTGCTTGCATTTTATTTTTTTAGAAGCTTCAGTAGCTTAGGGTCTTAGTAGTCCAAAATGCAAACTGCTTCGACCGTATCAAAACGGCGCGATCGGATAGAGGTCCCCGGGTGGTAAAATGAATCAATTATCTATAAAATGAATGAATGAATCAATCAATCAAATGAATCAACCTTATAATGAATAAATTAGACGTCAGCGCCCTAAATTGAGAAATCCGGCTTCGATACGGACCACGGGAAGCGTTTCTGTCAAGAGACGCTTCGCGTTTCATCATCAGTATCGTCATGACATGTTAAAACCCGCTATGGAAAGACAACTTTTCTGCAGTGTATTTTGGTGTTGCGATCAAGGCACAAGTGGGGCATAGAGAGCTTTGCCTTAATATGCGCATGTCATGGCTAGAACAACTTTTCACTGATTCATCTTGTCTCATCCCTTACGAGCTTTTTCACTTTCGCGCACACCCGCCCGCCCACACCCACTGACTTTGACCTGCGTTTTGTGTGGAACGTCGCCGGTGGTGGCCAGATGTGCATAAGCGTCTGCACTCCTCTATTTTCACCCAGCGAAGTTAGTTGTAGTACTAAGCAACCTTTCAAAGCGGGTGGCCTTCGCGTGTGTTCGCCATTTTTCGCTTTTCTGAGCAACGTAACTATCCGCGCGCGCGTGCTGTTCTGACCCAACAGAAAAAAAACAGTACAGCGCAGCTTCAAACAACGCCAGAAGTACGACAAGGTGCACACAAGTCCACCTTGTGAGCCCCCCTCTATCCCATTCAGAAAGAACGAGCTGCATTGTTTACGCATGCGCAGTGGAGGCCTGCCTCCCTACTAAAATAGGTTTCACGATTGCCGATTTCATACATTGTGTGGTCTTTCTTTTAAATAAACTGTTGGTTTAGTGCTCTTCCGTCCTCGTTCCAGGTGCGCTAATTTTTAACAGCGAAGCTGTTTGAGCTTGAGCCCTGTCCGTGTGCATTTTTAATAGAAAACTATTGTCCTCAGCGATGTGGGGAGGGGAAATGTTAGGCCAAGAAATCTGAGTGAAAGTCGCGAGGAGGCAAGGAGCCCACGAGCAGGTGTTGGGAGTGTGCACCTAAAGAAAAAAAAATGTGGTTAGGGAGGTCCCCGGAACCGAACCCGGGAACTTTACGCCATTACATCGGCCACCTAAGAAGCACTGGGTCACCCCAAAAGACCCAGAAGCTCGGGCTGAGAATCGGTGGGGAACAATAACATGTGCAGCCGATCGGAAAGAGAAAAATTATGTACCCCTCCGTCTCACGACGACGATGGTGGAACGCTAAGCTTGATCGTGATGGATCCTTTAGTTGGCCAATCTCACACTGTGAGTATTTGCTACTCGGGAGGCACGCCCACTGGACTGGACTGGAAAGGACTTTATTGAAACAATTCCTGCAGTAGGCAGGAGCCGAGTTACGGGTCCGCCTCGACGTGGCCTGGCGTCGCGCCTTTTTCTGCGACCCTATACTCCTCACAAGCCCGTTTTACAGAGCCCGTGCCTTTCGAGCGCTGCGAAGGCCTGCTGGATGGCCCATGACTGGTCGGTCTTGCTTGTAGATTCAATGGCTGTCTGGAGTTCCTCCGGATACTCTTCGAAGTTAGCGCCGCCTAAGTCGGCGGCACAGTCCAACATGATGTGCCACCGGTTGGGCGGTCCTTTCTTACACACACTGCACTGATCACTCGGGTACTCGTCCGGGTACATTCGGTCTAAGGAGGCCGGCGATGTTTTCGACGCCACTTGGAGTCTTCTTAGGCTTGCTTGCGTAGAATACCCACAGCATCTCTCGTGTGTGCACTCTGTAGGCCTAACGCTTGGGTTTGGGGTGTTTACGGCGCGAATCGGTATGTTCTGCTCGGCGTCCTGTGACCAATTTTTTATTAGGTTCCGGTGTTAGGTCTGACGTTAGCCCTAACTTTATAAACTTCAAAATGGGAAGTTAGGCCCACGGACTAAGATAAAGATGAGCGAGAAAAACTACTTGCGTGAAACAATAATGTCACCGCGCCACCGGGCGCCCAGCTTTCACTTTGCCATTTTCTTCTTTCACACCCCTCTCGTCGTTGTGCTTTTGTACATTGCATACCCCTTCGCTCGCTCTCCCCAGCAGCTTGTTTCCTTCAGCCGCGACATCTGTCTTCTAACCTGTGAAATGTGCGCCCTATCTAAATCACGGTGTGCGGCCGCGATGAGCGGCGGTGTAATCGCACACCGAATCGACTGGACCCCCGTTCATGAACCAGCCGCTCCTGGAAACCAAGCAGCTCACGTGCAAAGGAGGCCCTTCTCACAATAGCCTCAGATAGACCTCCGGCGCCGCCCTTCTCGGACCACCCCTGGCCCAACTGCCTTGACGATAACCCCACTCTCACTCCCGCCATCAGGCTCCGTAGATTCAGGAAATTTAAACAACGCCTCAAAGCGCTCACCCCTTCAGGCCAGCTCACCTCCTTCCCCACCCTGACCCGAGCCCAAGAAATGTTCTTGAACAAGTTCCTGACCAACACCTGTACGGCACCAGAGACCATTCGACAATGGTATTATCCCCAGCACGCCCCCCGATGTCCCTACTGCCACCACTCCATAGCAGCCGATCTCTACCCCCTCATCTTGCACTGCCCCAAGTTTTCTCCATTTCGTACATTCACTCCCCCTCACCACGACACCTCAACCTACATCGACCCAGCATCCTTCTTTTATCTAAATCGCCATTTATGCCACAAAAATCGGCCTAGTACGGGCAATATAGTCGTGGTCTGCATGACTTCTGGAGAGAGCCCTTGAAGACGGCGTCATAAGGTCTGTGCTCCACCCTCCCCATCCCTTCCTACCCCCCCCCCCCCCCCCCTGGCCTTTGGCCTTCCTTTCTAATAAAGTTTACAACAACAACCGCCACATACGTGACAACCGCTTATTTTCTATCAGTGAGCGTTTAGCCAGGAATAATCAAGGCGCATTGAAAAGTATCGATTTAACCCAGGAAATCTAAGTAGCAATCGTCCCACGACGATTTCGGAAAAGGAAGTGTCTAGCGTTCCGTCCAGACGGAACGCTAAGAACTGCTGAAGTTCCGTCCAGACTGATCGCCAAATCAAAACCAGCCGATTAGCCGCTGTTTCTTGTTCTGGGATGTGGTGTAGTGGTTCTGCCGCTGACTACGGACGTTGTAGTCCGTGGTTCGATTCTCGCACCGTGTTCTTTTGTGTGTGTGTGTGTGTGAGAGAGTGTGTGGCCGCGTGGTTAGCGTTTTGTAACAGCAAATCTTCACGCCCGCTTTACAATTCACACGATGAGAGCAGTCAGTCTTGGTTTTTTACTCAAGTGGCCGAACCGCTCCCGCTCACTGGAACCAAGGCCGACGTAGCCATCGCCAGTTACGCCCGCTCTGTAATTATTACCAGTGATTAATAATTAACAGTGACTCTGGCTAGTCAGTGAGTGGAAGCGGTTTAGCCGGTTAGGTAAAAATCAAGACCGACTGCTCTCCCGGAAATATTCTGAAGCGGCCGTTGGGTAGTGGCTTGGAGATCCGTCCGGATAGAGCTAGAGTTAGTCCGACCATCTGCAATTATTAATAACGATTAATAATTATCACTTATTCTGGCTAGTCAGTGAGCGGTAGCGATTTGGCCGGTTAGGTAAAAATCAAGAGAGACTGCTGTCAACGCGAGTTGTGTTTCCTCTGGACGGAACTTTAGTGACAGCTGCCGTTCCGTCTGGACGGAACGCTAGACACAGCCTTCGGAAAAACCAAGCAACAAATGAGCCAGGGTAATATCGCACACTGCAACAGGCACTCCAGCCTGATTCGGCTTATACGGTAAAGCGATACAGCGCGGCTATCGCCCTTTCTTGGTCTCCCGCTACCCTGCCGCAAGCTTAAAGATGAATGTTTCTTCTGCGTACAAACAACGTTCATGAGGGTCGTCCGCGGTCCCCAAAGGCGTGCGGCAATGATGCATATATACATTTCCACATAAGACATATACGGCTCTCGCCTTGCAATGAATACAGAAACGCGCTGTGAGCGTGATTAGGCGACTGAATAATTTCGTACGCTGGTTGTCTTAACCCGCGTCGTAACTTCACTGTTACTGGGCTGTCGATGCCGCCAGCGGATGCAGCCAGCGGATCTTGTCGATGCCGCCAGCGGATAACGCCAGATGCATTGCTGAGAAACGTGTCCTGATGACCTGGTTTGTGGAAATAGCGTTCTAGAATAAAGAGCTAAGCCGGATAATGACGTGTATTTTGTGATAAGAAGTGCAGGCGTATTTTTCAGAAATAAATTTATATTTAATTTAATTTATTGATTTAATTAATAAGTAACATGTACTGAAATCGACACCTGCAGGTCGGTATCTTGTTAATCGTGGCATCGACGGAAGCCTACCCCCTGCATGTCGACTCTGCGTGTCGTAATTAACAGTTGGACAACCAACCAGTAGAGAGGTCGCAAGTGTTCAGATGTTAAAGGGACAGACAACTGATTTTTGTAGAGCATATGTTTTGTATCACAAATGAACGGGCATCCCTTAAAGCACCTTAACGAGAAACGGTTTTGCTGATAACGGCCTAGAGCTTTTTAAACCGAAATTTTTTGATCTACGAGCCGCATGTGTCCTCCCAAAAATCATGCTGGCAACAATGACATACAGTAGCGCGGCAACATACTTTTGTCTGTTTGCGAAGGGAAAAGCGATATTTAATAACTTGTCCCAGCTAAAAAAAGTGCGAATCAGAGGCTTTCTTATTTTATGTGTTTTTTATTTAAATTCACTAGTAAATTTTGTACGAAGGCGCCATCTGTTGGGATGGACGATAGGTAGAATCTGGCTTCATTCTGTGGAGGTCGGTAGTTCGAGTCTCCCCAGGCGCGTCCTGCTTATTTTTTTTTTAAAGCTGCCGTTGGCGTATCTGGAAACTGAAATCTGATATATTGGCAGAAAAAACGGCCCTGATTCAGTCAGAATCGTCAAAGCTCCTTCACTTGGCCTGTTTATTGAACGCTGCCGTTGATTGTGGGCATGGAGGTTCAGTTAGCCACACTGAGAGCAACCCAGCGGCGGCGGGTGGCGTATCTTAAAAATTTTCAAAATAATGTGAAAAAATACACATACAATTTGAACTTAAACCACTACTTGTGTTCAAAGGTTTTCAAAAAGCGAATAAACGTTTCAGCAGTCACAGTAGCTGCTAGGTTTGCAGGTCACGTGACCAGGACACATATTGTAGTCTCAAGTTTCTACACTACAAACCGCCACCCTTCCGATTTCAGAATGTTTGGTGCCAAGTTAACATTATTTCCGCCAAATGTTTATCAATTGCTTGTGGCAACCGGGATATATTAAACGCTGGCTTTCATTTAAAATAGAGAACATATACTCCACAAAAATTGGTTGTCTGTCCCTTTAAAGAGGTAGGGGTAGGTCGCAAGCGATGTGTCGAAAAATTGTGGAACGTATTGGTACTATGTGGAGCCGTTACACGGAAACATTTCTCGAAACGTCCCTCCTCGTGCCTCTGCCATGGTTGTTTCGGCAATACTCATAACTGGTCTGAATTGGTCAAAGGAGCAGCTGTACAGTCAAAAGCTTTATGACGGTAAATACGGGAGCGCGTGCCGCTCAGTACATGCAAAGCGCTCTCGTGGAATGCTGGTGCCCTCTCATAGTTCGTGCGTTTAGCGGACGCACCTCTCGAAACTTTTTCTCGAGCGGTTGCCTGCTGTAGTAGTTACGCTATCTCGAAATATTAGGACACATGAATAAATCCGATTTCATCCCCAATTTTTTTTTTTCGGGCAGCGAAAAAAAATGTTTAACTGTGTTGGCTCTGTTTCGCCGCTTGATAACAAGCCCCTCATCTGCCACACGTGTCTCCTCTGGAATTGTTTGCAGATATCTGAGGCAAACAGCGCAATCAACAGTTGACAGAGAGTGGATCCGCCAAAATTATCCACTATGAAAGTGCGCCATCCTATCGCTAGACTGCTCTTCGCGTAGTGAGCGGATGCGCTCCCGTGTTTACGGTCATAAAGCTTTTCACTGTACTTACATACAATTCAAATAGTTACGGTTACTTGAAACCTAGAGTTGCCTTTAAAAGTAGCTATCCCCGATCATCGTTTTTTCAAGCAGCACTCCGCATTTTACGTGCATTCTACAGCAAGGAGCAAGCTGCTTTTGACTATTTGGATGTTGTTCTCTGAAGCGCAGTGCACTATACAGTAGTGTGGTATGTAGCACACATAATGAAAAGCGTGCTGTCGTATGCAGTTCCAAAAAAGAAGAAAATAAGCTCGGGACTACAACCACGTACGACATGAGCAGAGATACTGAAACCATTCGGCGTGGGAGCGGACTGCTTAGCATTCATAGCGATTTTGAGCCAGTAAGCTTAGTTTACAAATGGCGAGAAGGTAGAGGGCACTTTTACAATCGCCATTTGTCAGAATTAGTTGGCTCCTGTGGGCTTTTGTAATACTTTGTAATACATGTAGACCACAACCGAATTCGTTTTCGCCAATTTACGGAACGTAGTCCCATCCGTGGAATGCAGTGCGCAAAAGGTAACGTTTCTCTAGCGACCAGATGTCTGTATCTGGTCTCTTCATTTTGTTTTCCCGCCTGCAATTTAATCCTGGAGGTATCTTTGTCGTACGACAACTTCATTCCGTCAAATACCGGTTACCCAGAAGGTGCTGTCGAACATGCTCATGAAGCCATGAGTAGTAGGCCCGCAACGAAAGCGAAGCTGCGCCAAAACATGCCAAAAAAGAAAACGAACCGCCGCCGAAGCAGAGGACAAGTTCACCCGCAATGCGCCTCGCGGGGAACGCTGGGTAATTGTGCCCATTCGTAGCGCCATCTTCACTGTACTCCGCGAGTTGGGGACATTAACGGCTCGTTTGAGATGACCAAGTCAGCTCTCCTGTTCTATCTTGCTCCGTGGTTAGGCCTAACCTCTTCTGGTTAACAGCATTACGGCACAAAGCTACGCTATTCTTCTCATGACGGATTCTTTGGTTGTCGAATGAGTGGGCCAATTTGGAGAAAACTGGGACAGTTCCATCGAATAATGAATCCTTAGAGTGTTATGGGCATGGGTTTAATGTTGGGTTGATTTCTTCCTGCGCTTTACTTCATGAGTTGGTGGTTTTAATGTATAAGTGTATGAGAATAGTTGCTCCACGAGTTGGGGAAAGTCAGTCTTGAGCGAATGATATCGTATCGCTTTAAAGGTTTCCTGCAGTTCTTTCGCCACCCCAAATTTAAATTTCGCTTCCCTTTGCGTGAGCGTTTGTTTGGTTGCCCATTTTCTTGGTCCATCGATCGTGGTCTGTGGGAGGGGAGAAGGTTTTTGATTAGTTAAGGCGTCGACCAGAGGGCTGCCCTGGTAATTTAAACTGGGAACGTGCTGAGAGTGCCGTGGCCTTACCGGGTGCCGCTCGTAACTTCCACAACTTTCCACATCTCGGGAAGTAGCCCGTAGATAACGGGTGTAACAACAACCAGTCTCACAAAGGTTCTTTATGAGCCTGCTTCACGAGGTGCCGCAGGTTTGCTGGAGCAGGTCTTGTTCCCCACCATATCTTATATTTTTTTGGTGGGAATAGGGAATAAATAAATGACTAAGGGCTAGCGAAATGTTTCTGCAGTATACGCGTTCGTGCGTTTCCTGCGAAGTGGCACTAATCCGTATTCTCAGTCGCCTGTGGCTTTGTTTTGTTTATTTTTTACATAATTGCTATTCAAGCAACTGTGCACCGAATGAGTTATAAAGAAGGCAGGCAAGTGCAACATGTGTAAGATTTGTTTTCTGCGCCGGATATAAAAACAGCCGCTGGGAAAGTGAAAACACTCCATACCGCCATGAATCTGGGCAGCCGGAGGAGGCGGCTGGAAAGGAACTCTGGAAAGTAACTATCGGCATGCTTCTTTCAGACGCAGAAAAGAACACAATATGACCGAGCCCAAGAGTACCATTTCTGCTTTTTGTCCTGGCTTACGTCGGAGGGGCCGCGCAAAGGCCGCACTTCGCTTTCACGTTCTACAACATGCTCCCGACAAAGGTCGGTTCCACTTGATCTCCCGGAAGTTCTATTTGATGGCTTTTCTGTGTGCGCCAGGAACGCGTTAGAGGACCAACTCCCGCTCTGCGCGAGTTTGTGCGCATTAAGTAACGTCGATAAATAAAATTCGGTACTTACGCGCCGAATCTTCACCCGGGAAAGGAGGGGTGCAGAAGTGGAGGGATGCAAACTGATTTAGATTAGGTGGCGATCTTAGATGATCAGCAACTACTGGTCTCCAGGGCTCAGACGGTACGGTCGTCACATTATCACCTGGCGGGATGGGAGCACTCCCACATCGCCAGGCTCAATTATTAAAGTTTTTCAGCGACAACTACAACAGCGGACGTCGACTTGTATACTCCTACTCAGCCCTATTCGACGCGGGTTCGATTCCCGGCCGCGGTGACTGCATTTCTGATGGAGGCGAAAAGCGAACACTCCTGTGTGTCGAGATTTCGTCGCACGTTAAAGGGACCCTGCAACACTTTATTCAACTTTTTTTGAAATCCTAAATGCTTGCAGAACGTAGTTACCCAACACACCCAGTACTTAGATTAGGGGGTCTCAAAGTACCTCAGCCAAAAATTACTGCTCTATGCCCATGAGATACCTTGTAAACTCGCCCAAAATATTTTTTTCTCTTTCCCGGTCCTGACGTTCTTCGACGGCTCGAATTACGTCACTGAGGCCATACAGGGGCTGTTGGCCGGTTTTCCTTCAGTTGCAGCAATGAACGCTTTTCGATAGCAACTTTAAAAAAAGCCACAAAAAAAGGGGCAGAAATGGAAAGCGTATCTGATGCGACGAGCAAATCACGCAGTGCCGCTCCGTGCTGGAGATCACTATAGCTTTCGCAGAGATTCCAGACGCGAAAAAAAGAGTGAAGGCGCTTATCGAAAGTGCTGGAGGGTCCCTTTAACCCTCCACCGCAGCGCGCCTCATTGCCCACTTGCAGCTTTGGCGTGTTAAACCCCCCAAATCTAAACCTATACTGCCTCTCACAGGATGACTGCACCGCGTTGAAGCCTACAAAGCGGGGAATGAAGGAGCCCTGCCCAGCACAGCACTCTCATTGAACGTTCTCTTGTTTGATTTCACTAATATCGCAATTGGGGGCATGTTCGCGTCATTTAAGACACGCCAGAAGACCCCAATGTTGCTTGTGTTAAGCTGTTTGGTTTTACAGCTCCCATTTTTTTTTCTAAGGTTAAAGCCTTAAAGGAGCCATGAAGAGAAAACAAAAGTTTGTTTTATTCGAAAGATTAGGTGTTTCATAGTACCCCAAGCGCTTTCCCGGAAGCAAATGATGCTTTATTCACTGATAAATAAGGCAATTTAAGCCAAAATTTTAAATCTCCCGCTAAAATTGAACATTCCGTGACGTGTACAATGGCGTCATAGAGCCGGTCCATGAAACAGATACTTAGTATGTCGACTCCATATAGCACCCACACGCGGGAGTCGATCGAGACGGCGGCCATTTTAAAAATACTAGTAAAACCTAGTGCACCCGCAGCCCTAGTCATGGAATCGCCTGATCCGGAGAACAAAACTCTCGCCGAGGAGCTCGGGCTTGCATTTAACAACCTCACACCACAAAAACGCTCAATGCTTCTAAGTGCACGAGCGGCAAGAGTTGTGGGAAAAGCGGTGGACGTGAAAGCGACCATTCCGCGATAGCCACAACAGACGAACGCCCAGCCGTCGGCACCGCTGCCTCGTCAGCCCCGTCGCGACGGACGAATATAGACTGGTACGTATGTGCCGTATTTTGATTACGGTTAATAATAGTTCAATTTCAGTAGCAGTATCACTTATGCCAGTTGGCCGGTGTCGTGTATGGAAAGCCGTTCGCGCGAGCTCTCTGCTTCGACCAGAAAGATACGAGCGTCAATGCGCGGTGTATACGGCATATTTTTCACCCAAGGTCAGAGCGATTTGACGAAGTCGGCAACGAGCGCCAGCATGTTCCAGGAGTGAGCTAACGTAAGGGTCCCTGCCGTAACTGAACAAACTGAAGTTTTCCGTGGTTGTAAACTGGAAACGAGCTCGTAACGACAGCAGCAAACCAACACCATTCGAAACTTACGCGACGACTGGCACTATCTCGTCGCTTCTTGCTGTTCCTTACGCCCCTCGTTTCTATTTTTACCTTTGCTGGTTGGCGATATGACGGCCAACCTCCTGTGAAGGGATTACGATACGGTCGCGGCTGTGCGTGCTGGAACGGTTCGTTGGCCCCGAAGAGCCTCGAACCCGAAAATTCGTCTGCGCGACGGCGAGATGTCGAGCTCGGCCGGCGCGCTAGTTTCGTACGCATTGGCGCACACGCTTGCGAGTTCGTTCGGACCTTCAACCGTTTACTCCACCGTTCTTTGTCATAAAAAGAATGTGCAGTATGTTTCACGGGCATTTAGCTCGTTATGCAAGCTGTAAGCCCTGCCTAACATGCGTTTGCTTTTGCCGGCCTCCGCCAATCGCAGAGCTTAGCCCATGTGACGGCATAGGTTCTGTTGCGGGAAATGAGCTGGTGGGTCGCATGACCATTCCCGTTTTTCCTAATTATGTAGCTTATTTGAGCGAAGTTTGCGTTATAAGTGGTGTCGTTATGGTTCTAACGAGGCAATCTTTCGAATGAACCAAACTTGTGTTTTCTCTTCATGGCTCCTTTAAATGACCCACTGAACAAAATTTAAAAAAAGAGGCGACGACCGGCGTCCGTAACATAAAAAATTCAGTGTCCCTCCTTTCTGTGCAGGAGGATGACCGATGAAGTTGGGCGCAGAACAGGACCTGCAAGACAGAAAATACGTTTCTTTATAATTCATGATTGAACACACTTCCTAGCTAACTTGTGAAATGAAACTTGGAAGGAGTGGAGTTCGATTCGAGTAGATAAACATGGGGCCTTCCGTTTTATCCCCGTATAGGCCCACGTATTGACAGCAGACGGTAAATCTGCTACGCTTGCAATTTCACTCAGAATTAATTGTGGCAAGTCAATGAAACGCTGCGGAATGATACAGTTCTCTTAGCGGCAAATTTCAGTGTGAGGTTTTCCCAAGACACCCATTATTTTGAAAGCTATGGAGCATTCACGAGAAACTAAATACGAAATTTTTTTCGTGTCGACGCGATGTGCAGAGCAGCGGAGAACGACCACCCGCGTAGCGTAGCTATTTATATCTTCGCAGTAAAACGTCACCTTCAGGAGGCGGTCCACGGCGCGAGAGCTTAAATTATTCCGCAGTAGCAAGAGGCGGCCATCTCCGCCAGTACGTCGCAAATGAAGGGGAGGAAGAGAAAGCAGCAAAATTCATAATCGTCGTCAGCTCTCCTATTGGAACGTGAAGTAGAAAACTACGTAATTTGAGACGGCCACAAAAAGGAGAGAACACAGGACAGGCGCAGACTTGCCATTGACTTTTATTAAACACAGCTCACATATAACTACAGGCGGAAAATGCCGCCACTGCGCATGCGCAAAACACTGCGATAACACTTACTGAAAAAGCCATAAGACAGCCCGAGTCCGATCATCAATAAACTTCATCCCTAATACAAGCGTATGTGTGAGCAGCAGTATGCAGTGGTTCGCCATTCAAGGACAGGCATATCGGTGGCAGCGACAACAGGCGCCTGCCCGTACGATTGGTGACTGGCATTTAAGTAGTCTTTGTAGGGGATAGATTCAGTTCAAGAAAATGAGCGCCACTGTAAAGTAGCGTTCAAGACAGCCTGCAGTACTGCTTGTTGCCGATGCCGTTCATCATGTACAGACAATGCAGTCGCATCCTCTGCACAAGGGCCCGATTTTCAAGGGCCCGATTTTCACCCAGCTGCCATGCCAAAGGCAACATTGCCACGTTGACTGGCACAGGAGACAGCACGGAGCCCTGAGGCACGCCGCGCTTCATAAAGAAGTAACCCACACTTTCCTTGCCTGAGGACGGAGAAAGAGCGGTTCTACAGAAAAGACCCCGCGAAACGGCAGAGTGTTGGTGGAAGGAGGAGTTACAGTACAATACTGATTATCCCGTAGTTACTCGCGTTGTCATAGGCCTTTCGAACGTCCGTAGCTAGGATCCCGTGGATTTCGTTGTATCTGCCACCTAAGAGCACGATAGATTAGGGGTTGTTGAGGCCGTATTCTGTGCCTAGGTGTGGATGAAACCCAATCTTAGCCGAGTAATACCATGCGTATCGTTGCAGCCAACGTGTAAGGGGCGTGGCTAGCATCCGTTCTAGGAGGTTACAGAAGGCCGATGTCAGTGAGACTGGGCGGAGATTCGGAGATTACTCAACCGGTCAGGACGCTTCATAGGTTTTGAAATGGGTGCAACTTCGGCGTGCTTCAATGTGAGCGGAACGTCGCCAGAAGCCCAAATTGTGTTGAGCCAGTCGAGCAGCCACTGTAGACCGGAACCGTCGATGTTCTTGAACACTTCGTAAGCTGCACCGTCGGGACCTGGCGCTGTGCGGAATTTCGCCTTGTCAATCGACGCCAGAAACTTAGCCGTGGTGAATGGCGCCTGAATCCCGTCGAGGTTTTCCTGGCTGTGAGGGTGACCAGCCTCTGATGGTAGAGTAGGTGAGCAGCTACACCATCTAGCATTATTCACTTGCTGGTTGCTGATACACTGCTAGAAACGCGGCCGGAACAATAAAACCGAAACTAGAAGGCAAGAACTGATTCGGAATAAGAAGCGCCATCAAATACCGTTACATCGAAACATTTTAAGAAGGCAGTTTTGTTTTTTACTGCGTAGCAGGGTATGTCCAACCCCACAGTTATCATTCCGGTGAAGCCGGTTTAATCGGCGCCACTACAGGGCACCTCCTCGCAACCGCCGACCCCTCTTTCACAACGGTTATCACAACGGTTATTACCCTCGCCACCAGCAATGCTTCTTCCACAAGTTGCGCAGTCGGCTGGCAGCGGCCCTAGCGCAGTTATAAGATAATTGCGGAGAATCAACACCTGCGCGAGTGAGTTGTAAAAACACCCGAAAGCCGCGACCGCCGCCACCGCCGCCAAGAATGTAGCGGCGGCCGATGAAGCCTCAAATTCCACCTGACCCACACCTGCGGGTCCCTGCCGGTTGAAAGCAACTCGCCCCGTTGGAACGCCGGTGTGAGCACATAATTCTTCCTTAGCTTCAATGCCACTCCGAGCGGCATTGTCGCGTCGGCGGCCCTCGTCCACGCGCTGGCCATACGCACAAAACACACATCAACCTGAATGGGAGTTTTTTTGGCTAAAGTACGTCTTTTAAACTTCACACGGCAGGCGGCCTGCTCCACGTGCAGTAGCATGATGGTGGAAAAACTGCCAGTTTACACCGTGGGGCACGAGCCGTCGTAAATAGGCGCATTTACCACGATTCTACCTCCCCACAGAACGCAGTATCTAGCTGTGAATGCTACGTTTCTCCTAATGGGAATATTAAAAAAACTCTCCCACCTCCTCCTTATCCTCCTTCATCCCGTCCTCCTGTACGCCTCCTCACAAAATGGCTGCCGTGTGTCCTGTGAGCTCTAGCGTCCCCGAAAATTTGTTGTTGTGAACTTGCGGCCGCACGAATGCATGGGAAGTGCTTCCCGACAACCGAAGCTCGTTGCAAACATTGTGGAACCAGCCTAGACTACCATGCGGCGCACTGCAACGGCGCCTCAGAGTGACCGACCTTCCAGCCACCGGAGTACGCCAGCGAGCCGACGCGAGGCCTAAATGCGACTGCAGTGCAGTGATCTAAATGCAGTGATCGCTAACGGAGAGTGGCTTGTTAAAAACAACGCGGTTGTGCCTCTGCGAGATGGTTGAAGGTAAGATTTGCACGTTTTTTATTGTAACCAACATTTTTGGAGACGTGTGCCCCTTCTAGTGTCCAATAAACTCAGTGTGTTTCCTGCATCACTGCACGGCCTATTCTCGGCCACGGGATGTGAGCGTTGTACGTGAGAGAGGAACGTCCTTGGGGACGCCGAACGGTATGAAAGCAATGCGTATTTGTGCGGGTCCTGAGCAGAACACTCACTCATTCATACTCGCGAGCAGAATGAAAAGTGTCCGAACTATGAAGGAGTGTTAGGTATTTTAGTTAGGCTGTGTCTGTGGCTTATTGGCAGGCGATGGTGAAGTTGGCCGGTCAAACGTCGCAGGGCCGCTTTTCTTGAGAAGTACGTGTGGTGCCCGCCGCGCCTTCTACGAGGAGGGTGACCGCCGTGTGCCGCCGGCGATTAATTGCTTTCACTGGAAAGGGAGAAGGTCGGGGTCACGTGGGAGCTCTCCGCGCACTAGGCGCGCGTAACTATACCGAGCAAACGCCATTTGAGGAGCATTTTTAGAGTCGACTGCTTTTTTGTTTTTTTTGAAGGGGGGTCGGGCGCAAGCATCACACCGACCGAAATTTTTCCTTAACTTTGGGTGAGGGGAGAGAGGAAGTTCGGGGGGTAAAACCTGAAGCTCACTCCCAAAACACTACACGCGAGGAAAAGAGGGAAAGGAAGCATTTTGAGAAGTTTGTCGCCACAGGGGTCACGCTCCCTTTCGAACAGCACTTCGTTTTGACCAACTAGTGAGCGCAGGTGTCTCGGACGGAAGCGCAATTTTGCGTAGCTTTAAATAAACATCCAGACATTACGGAAAGTTGGACACAAGAGCGACAAGTACGGCGTCATTAAAATGCCGTTTCTTTATTTTTCTTGTCAGGTCAGATGCCCAATATGCTTTTGTATTTGTTGCCATAGATTTGAAGCGCTTTGTTATACCTGTAATGTATATGTGCTACTGTGGCTTCTTGGGGAACGCGCCAGGAGGCGCGGCAACGTCAGTGTTTGGAAGGCAAGTGCAAGAAGACAGCGCATCGACGACATGCTGCCCTCAATAGACGACACAGGCTGCTGCAGCGCCTGTGTCGTCTATTCTCTTTGTGTATTGTTTCCGTTCGCGCTGACCCCCATGACTGCCCTCATTGTTTGAAAATGGCTTACTTTTTAGATGCGACGCTGAGAGCATCTCTTTTCGGCGGCCCTGTCCTTCCTGCGTGCGTCCGTTGACGTCGTCGGCGTCCGCACTCCCGTCCGCTCACCCCCTCTCCTCTCCAATAGCGAACACTCTCGCGAGGGGGCATTGGATTGGATTCGATTGGATTGGCTTGGATTGGATTTGGATTGGATTAAAGTGGACTTTGTTGGATTGTGTTGCGTCATAGCCGCGGCAGACGCACTGGCGCCGGCGCGTGCCCAGGTGAGAGCGAACACTCTCTCTCAACATCTGTGGGTGTGCGGCCCAGCGCGCTCTCACTCCGCTGGTGGGCGGCGCTGCGCGCGGTGCTGCGCATGTGCAGTACTCTCTCTCTCCGCGGTCTCCTCTCCTTCGGGCGCGCTGCGCATATAACCAGTCTGCCGCTCTCCGGCGGCCTTTCGCTCGACGGTTGCTCTCCGCTTGCGCTTGAACCCCCCTCAGCGTCGCATCGCACCAGGGTTCCCGCGAGGGGAGGTGGGCGTAATTTTTTTTCGTTGAAGACTTTTGTTGTAGATAAAGTTCTTAACAAGATACCTTGTATTCTCGATGTAGGTGTTTTGATGATTCAGTGTTTTTATTGTTATTAACGTGTTCACACGTATGTCGTATTTATGTACTTGTTATGCAATAAATTTACTGTGCGCAGAAAACAAACTTTTCACGTTTTTTCATTCAACGTTTGAAGCGAAAAAAGACTATAAATTGTGTAATCCTAAACAAAAAATGAAAATGCGGCCTGCACACTCATTAGGAACTCCCAAATACAGTAATACCGTAAAAACCCGCGTATAATACGAACCCGCGTATAATACGAGGTGTAATTCGGGGACAGCAAAATCAGAAAAAAAGTTTTCGTCCGCATATAATACGAGGTAAAGAGCACAGAAAACATTTATTTGCACTGCAGTTACCCTTCAACCCTTCAGTCATTGTCAGTTTTCGCTGGCACTGTCTCCCGACGTCCGTTCAGACATCGTCAAGTTCGCTGCCGCTGTCTCCGGAAGTCGCCTTGTTGAAAATGTCTTCCCACAGAAAGGGGTCCTCAGTGCCGTCAAGGGCGTTCGAGATGCCGCATTTCTTAAAAGAGCGACTGACGAGCTCCTCTGGGATGCTGGCCCACGCATCCGCGATCCAGCCACAAAGCAACGCTGGAGAGGCCCGCGTCAGCCATTTGGTAGCTGTCACTTACGGGTCTCCTGACCTCATCCACTCTTGGTAGCAGGACCTGATGCAGTCTTTGAAAGGCTTGTTGATGCAAACGTCTAGCGGTTGCAGCTGGGATGTCATTCCTCCTGGAATGACAATGAGTTCGGTGCGGGGTTCGCGCAACAACTTCTTCACTGAATCAGCCAGGTGGCAGCGAAAGGCGTCCAACACGACCACTGACGGGAACCCCTAACAGTGCTCCAGGCCGCCGACACCACACAGACTTTATCCAGTCAAGCACCAGTTGCTTTCTCCACCCGCGAATGCTGCCTTCGGTGACGCCGAACTGCCGTCCTGCGGCGCAATTCCTGATGGTCTTGGCACATAAAATAACTTTTCTTTTACTTGCCGCTGAATGCTGCCTTCGTGCACCCAACATATCGTGATAGACTTGCGGTGAACGTGCCGATCCTTCGCGTGGTCAAAACAATCAAAATGGCGCTGGCTGAGGGAAGCAGCAGCCAGCTCACCGCAACTGCAAGATGGCCCACCCTCCGCTGAAACCAAAACCGAAAGTGCAAATTTTCGGCTGAAAACTTTGGGATCCACATATAATACGAGGCACAAATTGTACATAGTAAAATTGGGAAAAAACCTCGTATTATACGCGGGTTTTTACGGTAAATTCCTCTATAGCACTTACATAAAACGCCCAAAAACAGAAAAAAAACTACCTCGAATGCAGGTCAACATTGGTCCCAACACGCCTCATAAAAACTCCCAGTTGGAGGAAATAATACATTCCCAATGATACCCCTGAAAACTCCCATTGTAGTGGCAGTGAAATGAAACTCCTATATACTACTGAAAAACTGCGGAAATAATAGGAGAAAGCAGATACTCCCATTAGGAGAAGTTTTGATAACTCCGAATTTGTACTGAGTTATGCGACAAGCTATTGTCACGAAGCCAAGGACGACGCAGTTGTCTTGCAGGAGAAACAAGTTTATTGGAGCGAACTTGTGCTCCCCTAACAACTCAAAAGAATACAGAGGCGGCGAAGCAGCGGTCAACAAAGTGACTTGCGTCAGCGAGCGTCGCAGAATCGAATGCCCCGGCGTCCGCACTGCAGGCTTTTTATCTTTCGGTGCGCGTGGTTCTCGAAACGTCGATTCACATCGAGAACATAGTAGATCCAAGAAGATTGTTCTGGGCTATTCACGTTAGATCGGAATGCTCTCCCTATCACGACAGATAACAGATGCGGCACAGAAAGAAAGAATGGAACACGCGCTTCCCTTGGCGCAGAGATAACACAGACCGGCGCAGCCGGGCGGTAAAAGCAAAACACAAATAAACAAACCCAATGTATGGTTCGCGGCATTACCCCCCCTCTAAGAGTGCATCGACCCGATGCTAACATAAGCGACAGTCCGAAAATAAAAATAAAATTCGTTATCGTCCGTAGAAAGGTTTTAAGCGAACCACGTGGACGACTTCGGGCCACGTGCGTCGTCGTGATGTTCCGGAATCACCATCGGGGATCACCTCGTAGGTAAGTTGGCCGACACGTCGTAGAATCTGGTAGGGTCCGAAATACCGTCGCAGGAGCTTCTCACTGAGTCCGCGTCGTCGGATGGGAGTCCAAACCCACACACGATCCCCTGGTTGGTACTCGGCGTCTCGGCGTCGGAGGTTGTAGCGGCCCGCATCCACCAGCTGCTGGTCCATTATACGAACTCGAGCGAGCTGGCGGGCCTCCTCCGCACGTTGAAGATATCCGTGGACGTCGGCGTTGAGGTCGTTGTCTTCTACGTGCGGAAGCATGGCGTCGAGCATCGTAGTCGGCCTTCTACCGTAGACAAGCTCGAACGGCGTCAGCTGCGTCGTCTCCTGGATAGCCGTGTTGTACGCAAACGTGACATACGGGAGCACTTCGTCCCAAGTCTTATGTTCAACGTCAACGTACATTGACAGCATATCTGCGATTGTCTTGTTCAGACGTTCTGTTAGTCCGTTCGTTTGGGGGTGGTACGCCGTCGTTCTTCGGTGATCCGTGTTGCTGTAGCGTAATACTCCTTGCATCAGCTCCGCAGTAAATGCCGTTCCGCGGTCTGTGATTAGGACTTCCGGGGCTCCATGTCGCAGCACAACTTGGCTTATAAAGAACTTTGCCACTTCTTGTGCAGTCCCTCTCGGAAGAGCGGCGGTCTCTGCGTAGCGCGTCATGTAGTCTGTCGCTACGACAATCCACTTGTTCTGTGATCGTGACGTAGGGAACGGGCCTAAAAGGTCCATTCCAATCTGTTGAAATGGTCTCGATGGGACGGCGATCGGTTGTAGAAGTCCGGCGGGTCTTGACGGCGGCGTTTTTCGTCGCTGGCAGTCACGGCAGCTCCGGACGTAGTGGGTGACGTCAGCGGTAAGGCCGGGCCAGTAGTACCTCGCCTTGATTTTTCCAATAGTGCGGGCTGTGCCGAGATGTCCGGAAGACGGGTCGTCGTGGCACGCTTCCAAAATTTCGTCACGAAGGTCCGCGGGGATGACGAGAAGGTAATTCGCTCTTGTTCCGGGGCTGAAATTCTTCTTCACGAGGACGGAGTTTCTCAGGCTGAATGCTGGTAAGGTGCGTTTGAAGGTCCTAGGAACGGCAACGTTGCATCCCTCGAGGTACTCGATTATGGCGCGTAAGTCGGGGTCGGCACGCTGCTGGGCGGCTAGGTCGCTCTCCGTCACGATCCCGAAGAACGCGCTGTCTTCATCAGAGTCTTGTGGTGGTGGGTCGACGGGGGCGCGGGACAGGCAGTCGGCGTCGGAGTGTTTCCTGCCGGATTTATAAACGACTGTAACGTCGAACTCCTGCAGGCGCAAGCTCCACCGCCCAAGACGGCCAGACGGGTCCTTCAAATTGGCGAGCCAACACAGCGCATGGTGGTCTGTTACAACCTTGAATGGCCTTCCATACACGTATGGGCGAAATTTTGAAATCGCCCATATAATAGCCAGGCACTCTTTCTCAGAGGCAGAATAGTTTTTCTCCTCCTTCGACAGACCACGGCTGGCATAGGCGATTACCCTTTCGCAGCCGCTTTGCTTTTGGACAAGGACGGCACCCAAGCCTATATCACTGGCGTCCGTGTGCATTTCCGTTTCGGCATTTTCGTCGAAATGAGCGAGCACGGGCGGGCTTTGCAGGCGTTTTTGCAGCTCGCAGAATGCTTTTTCTTGGTCGTTTTCCCAGCTGAAATGGGTGCTGTCTTTTGTCAAGCGCGTGAGTGGCTCTGCAATGCGTGCGAAGTTTGCGACGAAGCGCCGGTAGTATGCGCACAGCCCGAGAAATCTTCGCACGCCCTTCTTGTCTTTCGGCCTAGGGAAGTTCGCGATAGCTGAAGTTTTTGCCGGGTCAGGTAGGACTCCCGCGGCGTTGACGACGTGGCCCAAGAACTTGAGTTCCTCGTATGCGAAACGGCACTTTTCAGGCTTCAGCGTCAACCCCGACGTACGAATGGCCTCGAGTACAGACTCCAACCTTGCAAGGTGTTCGTCGAAAGTCCGGGCGAATACCACTACGTCGTCGAGGTATACGAGGCAGGTGTGCCACTTAAGGCCAGCTAGCACAGTGTCCATGACTCTTTGAAACGTCGCTGGTGCTGTGCACAGCCCAAACGGCATCACCTTGAACTCGTATAGGCCGTCTGGGGTTATAAATGCAGTCTTCTCTCGGTCTCTCTCGTCCACTTCAATTTGCCAGTAGCCGGTCTTCAGGTCCATCGATGAGAAGTACTTCGCGTGGCAGAGGTGGTCGAGGGCGTCGTCGATTCGGGGGAGGGGGTACACGTCCTTTTTCGTGATTTTGTTCAGTCGCCGGTAGTCAACACAAAACCTTAATGTGCCGTCTTTTTTCTTTACGAGTACGACGGGCGCAGCCCAGGGGCTTTTCGATGGCTGTATAATGTCGTCGCTGAGCATGTCGTCGACTTGAGTCCGGATGGCTTCCCGTTCGTGTGAAGAGACGCGGTACGGTGACTGTCGGGTAGGTCGGGCTCCATCTTCGGTTATTATTCGGTGCTTCGCTAGAGGGGTCTGACGTAGTTTTGCGCTCGACGAAAAACATTCGCTATAGCGACGCAGCAAAGCCAATAATTTGTTCCGTTGTTCTTGCGGTAGCGCCGGATTCACGTCGAAGGGCTGCGGGAGCATGAAGGTTTCTACGGGGGTGCGTTCAAAGTCGGCGACCGCGATCACGTCACTTGCTTCTTGCGTTTCTTCGAGGAATGCAATTGCCGCGCCCTTGTTTAAATGCTGGTACTCCTCGGTGAAATTAGTAACCAAAATGTGGGATTGGTGTTCCTTGAAGCGCGCAATGCCTCTTGCGACAGACACACCGCGGTCAAGAAGCAACCTTTGGTCACTCTCCACGATAGCGTCAACGTCAGGAGCAGCACCTTCACAGTAGACGGTGATCATCAAACTTGCGCGGGGTGGCAGGGTGACATGATCATCGGCTATCCTTACAGCTGCACGGATTTCGGGGTTCGATTCCGGCGTCATGGAGTGGTCGGAGGAAAACGTTATCGACTTCGTCTGCAGATCGATTATTGCGCCGTTGTCCGTCAAAAAGTCCATTCCGAGAATTACGTCGCGGGAGCAGTTGGGCAAAACGACGAACACCGCAGGGTACGTCGTGCCGTCTATGGTGACGCGCGATGTGCACGTTCCACTTGGCGTCACGAGGTGGCCTCCTGCTGTGCGTATGTGCGGACCGTCCCATCTGGTCATAACCTTCTTCAGCTTAGACGCAAATGGTCCGCTCAACACGGAGTAGTCGGCTCCCGTGTCTACGAGGGCGACTACATCAAAGCCGTCGATGGACACCTTGACGTCGGATGCCGCCTTCCTCGAGTTCCGGGTGCGTCGGGGCGTCGCATCTCGGCTTGTGCGTGTTGACGGTCGGGCACTGTGCGTCGTCGTTGTCATCGTCTTCTCAGCGGACGTCTCGGTCCGGTCGGGTGCGCGTCGCGGCGTATAGCTGTCGTCGTGTACGGAAGTCTCGTCAGGTCTGGGTCGGATCGTCGGGATGAGGGCATGTTGTGAGTCACTGTTTTCCGCGAGTCGTTGCGTCGTTGGAGGGTTTTCATTTTTCCGCGATCGTGCAACTTTACCTCCAGAAGTTGCTGCTTTTAGTTTCCCCCCGCGTGGGCTGGGGGACCTTCCACGTGAGAACTCAGCATTGCTACGGCGGTTCGGCGACTGGTATGGGTAGGGTGACGGCGAACGGTTGAAACGGGCTGGTCGACGGCTGGTGTTGGACAGGTACTCTTCGATCTCCGATGGGCGCTGGCCAGTTCGGAGGCGGGGTGCGTCGACGGAGAACCCTCGCAAACCGAGCCTCCTGTAGGGGCAGCGACGGTAGACGTGGTCGGCCTCTCCGCAGTGGTAGCACAGCGGACGATTGTCGGACGTTCGCCACACGTCGGTCTTCCTTGGGGCAGGGGGTTGCGCCGCAGGTGGTCGGGCCGGCGAGAGGGGACGACGGTACGGAGCCTCGTGACGATAGGGTGCAGGTGGGCGAGGGCGATGTACAGCAGCCGCGTAGGTCATGGCTTGCGGCTCGCGAGGTGCTACTGGCGTCGTTGAAGTTCCCAGCGCTTGCTGCACTTCTTCTCTAATGACGTCGGTAAGAGAAGCGACTTGTGGTTGCGGCGGCGTCGGGAGCAGTTTCCGCAGCTCCTCCCTCACTATTTCGCGGATAGTGTCGCGTAGTGAGTTGGAGTTGATAGCGCTGGCACCAAGCGTCTCCGAAACCAGCGCATTGATTGGGCGGTCGTACTGCCTCGTTCTGATTTCGAGCGTCTTCTCCATCGCGGCGGCCTCAGACGCGAATTCGGACACGGTCTTGGGGGGGTTGCGAACAAGGCACGCGAAGAGCTCTTGCTTCACACCTCGCATCAGGAACCGTAGTTTCTTTTCTTCCGTCATTCCTGGGTCCGCACGGCGGAAAAGTCGCTTCATTTCCTCGACGAAGATTACGACTCCTTCGTTCGGGTGTTGCGTTCGAGTTTCCAGTAAAATCGCAGCTCGTTCTTTTCTCACCACGGTCGTGAAGGTCTTAAGGAACTCGCTTTTGAATTGCGTCCAGTCGGTCAAGGCGCTCTCGTGGTTTTCAAACCAAGTTCGGGCTGCATCCTCCAAGTAAAAGAAAACATGCCGGAAGGTTTCTTCATCGTCCCACCTGTTGAAGATCCGCACGCGCTCCAGCTTCTCCAACCATTCCTCTGGATCTTCAGCGGGGGCTCCCCGGAACGATGGCGGTTCCCGGGGCTGCTGCAGCATGATTGGCGACGTTGTTTCTTGTACCATGGTGTTGGTTGCAGCGTTCCTTCTCTTGGGCCCTTCTGGCATCAAACCGAACTCGGGTGGTAAACCTTGCAGGCGGAGGCTGGCTCTTGTTGGACTGGCTTGGCGGCTTCCCGAGGTTGCAGTGGGCATGAAGGGTGCGTACCCCGCACCTCCACCAGATGTCACGAAGCCAAGGACGACGCAGTTGTCTTGCAGGAGAAACAAGTTTATTGGAGCGAACTTGTGCTCCCCTAACAACTCAAAAGAATACAGAGGCGGCGAAGCAGCGGTCAACAAAGTGACTTGCGTCAGCGAGCGTCGCAGAATCGAATGCCCCGGCGTCCGCACTGCAGGCTTTTTATCTTTCGGTGCGCGTGGTTCTCGAAACGTCGATTCACATCGAGAACATAGTAGATCCAAGAAGATTGTTCTGGGCTGTTCACGTTAGATCGGAATGCTCTCCCTATCACGACAGATAACAGATGCGGCACAGAAAGAAAGAATGGAACACGCGCTTCCCTTGGCGCAGAGATAACACAGACCGGCGCAGCCGGGCGGTAAAAGCAAAACACAAATAAACAAACCCAATGTATGGTTCGCGGCACTATTTACTCCCATTCCGGCTTATTTGTGTTCTGTGTGTATAGTTGTTCTGGTGACAAAATTATAATAGTTGTTGGTCTGTTCTCATATAAAGTCTTTCTCTCTCCCTTCGCTGGTGTATTTCACCCCTAATTTTGTGCCCATCTCTGGCTGTGGGTTTAGGCATGCACGGGTTTTAGATGGAGGGACGGCGCATGCGCGCACAGCATGGCTCAACACTGCTACCTATGACAAACCCGTTGTGGTGGTGCGAGATTTTTAAACGTGGGAGTTTGATGGCTCAATGCGCCATGTCAGCTGTCTTCCGAAATAAAGCGGTTTGGGTGTGGGTTGATGTGTTGCACAGACAATAAGATGCCTACGACTAGGCAGCGAAAGGCACACCCACGTGTGTGTCCACTAGAAACAAGGTCGAGGTATTCGAGGCGTTAACTCGCTAGGGGACGGACGCATGTCGTTCGCTTGGAGGAAGAAGAGCGGAGGAAGCCGAAGAAGCGTCAGCCCGAACAGAAACGTGAATGGGTACGAAAACAACGAAAAGCCGCTGTCGCCGCCGTTGCCGCCTCAAGTTCCAGCTAGTCGAGTAGTTGCCAATCCTTCCCACTCTAACAAACTGGCCCGCTTTGGACGCCGACATCAGCCAATACCACTTGTTCAGCTTAACGTGCTTTCATAACGCCATGTTCGGTAGTGTCATTCACTTCTGAGCACCCGCAATGACCGGTTGCCGGTTTATGCGTGCACGGGTTGGGGGTGGAGGGAAGGGGGCCGTGCACGCGCGGCTATAGGTTTCATGCCCTTGCTGATGACATGTATGTTGTGTTAGCGTGAGGTTTTAACGTGGCCGTCAAACAGACCAATGCAACCGGTCCGCTGTCCTCAGTGGTAGAGTGGATTGGGTTGGCGCGCTACACAAACAGCAAGATGCCTACGACGCGGGAGGGAGAGAGGCAGCTTTAAGTTTGTCCGCTAGGATAAAGTTCGGGTATTTCCAAATTTATTTCAGGTAATTGGCTAGAACGTGCTCAGTCGCAAATTACAAACAAACGTGTTTTGTTTCGAGCACTCCGAGGAGGGCGTGCAGCTTCGCAGGTCCTCCATTTTCACACGCTGGAAGAGCAATGCATTTTCGGCATAAGTTGGCCCCCTTATTAAAGAAAACCTGCCCCCTTATTAAACAAAACCTACCTCTCAAGTTGTATAACAGCCTTACGAAACCCACCGTCATAACCTCTTGCACAGCAAAGCACGACGAAAGTATGAGCTGGGTTGGTAATATTCTTTTTTGCACAGTCGCAGCTCATGGAGCTGTTGTCATTGACCGTTTCTAAACGCTTAAACTAGATGCGCTAATTTAGCAGTGAGAACCAGATCGTTTGTCGCTTAATGAACTTTATTCTGGCCCCACTCGCTTATTCCTTTCCAGTGATGGATGAGCGGGTGTCCATATGATGAAAATTTCGGGTAAATCAGGGTGGAATTTTCGAATTGCCGATATAATTTTTGGTGCTGTTGATGAAACGCTTCCTATTCAAGTTTCGACACGCGTCTGGGAGTCGGATACGGTGGTGAATTTCTCTTTGCAGGGGTAGCTGTAAGGGCAGTGACTGCTTCTTCGGCTGTTTTGATGTTCTTGGTAGGTATAGAAGCAGAAGCTAGATCCAGTCTCTGATTATTGACTATACTGCTTGCGTGGACTGTTGGAGTATTGTATTGTGATGCGTCTGCGTACCTAACGTCATGCCGCTTTCCGTACGCAGATTGAAGAGCTTGAACTCTTGCCTTGCGTCGTGTTTTATTGTGGATCGGATGAATGTTTCGTGGTGCCAGGGTGACAGTGATGCTCTTTCTAATATGTAGAGGAATGCGTTGTTTAGCGTTATTGTCTTTTGGAATTTCGTAACCCAGTTTTCGGTGGGTGTGTCTTCCAGTCTTGGTGAGTTTTAGGCGTTCCAATTTCCTATTTTTGTGGGCTTCAGCCAATTCCTTTCAATTGTTGTGCAGGCTTGATTGCTATAATTTGTCTGCAGAAACAGTATGGGGTAAACTGAGAGGAAATTTCTAGTCCTTTCAGATCAACATATTAAGTTTTTCTTTTTCATTATTTTTCAAGGCTAGATATGGCGTTCTATGCCTAGTTCTACTCGTTATTGCTTGCACGATTTTTATGGTGTCCTGTTTTTCAAGGCCATGTCGGCGATTTGTGACGCGGCGGATGAGATGTAGAACATGATGAATCAGGGTTTGCAGGTTACGGAGCGTTGTCATGCCCGCTCCATCTTGCTGTTGCATAAGACCTAGTTGGCAGAGAATTCTGACCTGGGGGATTCAAGCGTTGTTGATTTGTAGTTCTATATCAGGAATCGGCGCCGGGGGTCGACCACTGGTTCGTTTTTTAAGGAGAAGTAATTCAGATTTATCTGGAGAGCAGCGAACGCCACGTCGAAGAAAGTACTATTCGGTGATTTCAATTGCTCTTCGAAAGGCGTCTTGCCGCGTGTCGGCAGAGCCCGTGCGTGTCCATATTGTGATATCATTTACGTATATACCGTGACTGATGCCTGGGATATTATTGAATTGTGCTGGAAGGTCTTTCATTGCCAAATTTAAAAGTAATGGCGATATGACAGAGCCTTGGAGTGTTCCTTTCGGTGGTGTCGGAAGGTTGTCTGTTCTGGGGTTCCCGGGGCCATTTGTCGCTGTGCGGTGTGTCAAGAAAATAAATTTCCTCTGGAACTTACGTCTGCTTACATGTTTTAAAAGCGAAATCCTAGCAATTATTAAAGGCTTTTATTCCGGTGCATCGTGTTTGCACCCCTTTCATAGCTTTCATTTTTTCAATCAATCAATCAATCAATCAATCAATCAATCAATCAATCAATCAATCAATCAATCAATCAATCAATCAATCAATCAATCAATCAATCAATCAATCAATCAGTTTGACACAAACTATTTCGGCAGGCAGACTTCCCAACATTCAGGGCTCTTCTACACAATCACCAGTTCTACTCACGTGCCAGCTCAACACCGTCGTCCTAGGATACCTGCAATGTCGGGAGAAGGCCCGGCAGATGATTGGCATCCACGACACGAACCAGCGGATAGTAGCCGTAGGACACTGCAATCTGCGACATTTGTGACGACGGCGAAGGTTCTGCGACGACATTTTAGGCCGGAGAAACTCAGTGATCTGTTGGCCAACTTGTGCTCGAGCTGGTTGCCGCTGGTTACAACACAACATAAATACCACGCACTCGGCCCGCGGTCGACCAGAAAAATTTTGTTATCAGTAACGTTGTCAAATGCCGAAACCTTGCATCGCGTATGTCTAAGCGACAATGTGCGTATGTCCCTTAGCTCGGCAAATAGCGCTGGCGTAACCGCTTTCCTCCAGGCCAAAATTGGTTTGAAAATTTCCCAAAAAGGCAGCAAGGTAATTGTGCACGGCCTGACTCTTTTCTGTCTGCGCCTTCTTTTCTTTCAACATTCAAGCGCTTTTTCACTTCAGCTCTGCAGCATGAACTAGTCCTCCACTTATCCCGTAATATAGCACTGCGCTGGTCAGCCGGCGTGTCGCCAGATGTGAACTTGGACAATTTCCACGCTTCCATGCGGCAATTATTAAATCCGCGTTGAAGAGGGCCCTAGGGTGTTCGTTATGGGTGCTGATTTCTCAAAGGGCCACGCAAACTTGCCTAGGTGCCCTTGTCCACACCAGAAGAATCTAAGTATACCTTCGTGAACAAGAAGGAAATAGTGCCGCCAAAATACTGTACGGCCATTAGTGTACTCATTTTATGTGTCACTGGCACATATCTCTGAAGCCTTAGAAGTTTTTGCAAAGCGGCAACACCATAAATAAACAGCTATTTCTTGAGATTTCTTTGGTGCTGAGAAGGCGAGCACGCAGAGTGCACGCAGAGTGCACGCAGAGTGCCCCCATTTCACTGGAACTTTGCGACCTGTCAGGTGGGGCCGTGAGGTTCTGGAAGAGTTGTGGTTTGCTTTTTGGGGAATGCTGAAGGACACTCATTTATTAAGAGCGGAGCTCTTTATCAAATCGTAATTGTTTGGGTCCGCAGTTAAAAATACCAAGAAATTGCCGAGCGTGCGAACGTGAGTGAGGGCCTCGCGGCGGCCTCCCGGCAGTTAACAAAACCAAGAAAATGCCCAGCGCTCGTATGTGCATGCCTCGCGGCGACCGCCCAGCTTCATCGGCGCACGTTTGCAAGCCAAGCATACCCACTGGGGGGATAGCCAACATTGGCAAAAAAAAATAAATAAACGAACTGCAGCGTTCGCCGTAATCATGGCAACACTTTCTCGGAACTAGAAATATGCGTCATAGCGTACGCCCCTCCAATTGATTGATTGTAGGGTTTAACGCGCTGACGCAGCGCAGGCGATGAGGCGCGCCGTAGTGGAGGGCTCGGGATTGATTTTCACTACTTGGAGATCTTGAAAGTGCGCCGGAATCTCGTACATACGGGCGTTTTTGCTTTTCGTCTCCTTAGAAAAGCGGCTTCCGCGGCCGGAAATCGAACCCGCGACCCCGTGCTCAGGTACGTCGCTCCAAGGTGATATCCAGTGATTATCACTTCTAAAAGCAACGAAGGAAGCTCACACCTGTAGTAAGAATAATAAAGGCTCTTGCGGCAGCGAAGAAGAAGCAAATCTGCTGCAATTTTGGACTTAAATTGTCGTGATACTCGTGAAGGTTGCGTACAGCTTCGCTACTTTCATGCCTTACGCGTTAGTGTGAACTACCTTCATTTTTTATTTTGTAGAAATAATTTAGAGTAACATCCTGAGGAAACTGTGTTCTTCCATGGCGGTGTTGTAGTGCAATCTGCATTTGTGGGGGCAGGCTGGGAACGTACAGCGACCAGCGAATGATTGGCGTACACGCCAATAGGCGGGTTCTGTATACTTTCTTCGCGCCCCTGCGTGCAACTTGTTTCTATATAGCGGCGGGTCTTTTTTATGCCCTAAAGGTGCTGCATCGTTCCCGTCACAGCACTTAGGCTTTTCCCGACGTTTGTTTGATGATCGCGTGGCAAATCTAGGCGTGCGAGAGGTCATGGGCTTGTTTATCTGTTTGATCGGGAACTTGTTTCTCGTTCATTTTTATTTGGAGATGGCCCCCTCTTTTCTTTTTTTTTTTTTTTGTAAACGGCATTCGCAAATACGACTCGCCCATTCTCGCCCCGACATTGTAGTTCCAAAGCGCCCGAAACCCCCAGGGAATCTCCCAAAGAAGTGCTTGACACCACCCGCTTCGTAGAAGCTTGTTTCAGTTTTGAGAATGTGTCTAGTGATTTACGGAGCTCCATTTCCAATGCCCTCATCCACGTGTTTTCCCATTCCCTTTATATCGTGAGCCTTAACTTTAGTAAGGACACGAGGACACCCTCAATAGAAGGAACATGTCTTTCCAATATCGCAAGAAATGCCAGGCTTTTACCTATATTAAAACGATATATTGTCATCATAGAACCGATAGGCAGCTCGCCAGCGAAAAGCTCGCTTCTGTGCAATAAAGCTGATCAGCTAGTCACTTTAGCAAAGGGTGAAAATTGCGTCAGTACGTCCGAACATGCTCCTAGATGGCGCATTGCGTAGTTCCTTTCTCTACGATCAGCTCATGATGGTCGAGAGGGCCAGGGTAGGGGACACTGCCTCAGGAGCCCTAGAGACGGTCTTCTGCCCATATTTGCTCCCTCTTCCGTCACCCTCTTCCCTTTCTCTAAGAGAAATTTATCCCCCACCATCATTCCGCAAGACATTGCGAAGAACCTTTCCCATCAAGTAGAAGGACCCAACAAGTGCGCTACTGTAAAGGTCTCTTGTACAATTTACCTTAAGCACCTTGGGGGACTTGTTGATCAATAAATCCTGCATATCGTTTCTAGCCTTTGCTTTGAGGAGTTGTACGTACTCACCTTCGACGTTTTATTATTACGATAAATCTTCGTTCGCAAGTTAAGCCAATCCCCTTCTAGTGCGCACGCTCGAGGATGCAAGCATCATCATGGGGATTTACTGCCGGAATGGAGCCCCAAGACAGCGGTTATGCCTGACTGATTCCCGGCTCGGGTAAGCCATAGGGAGAAATCGATTCCATTCGCGGGCAGAGCGAAACTACTGGCACTTTGCACAAAACGTCGAGAGCGCGCCGCCGAAACGCGCGAGGGTACGTTTAGGACGCCGCAGCTTTCAAGTGACAGGTCGGCTCAACGGGCCACTTAGGTCGCCTCAGCGGGCCATGGAACGAATAATCTTAGGAATACCCCACATAGACAGGAAACGAGCCACCTGGATCAGAGAACAAACTAGAGTTGACGACCTCATTGTTCAAACAAAGAAAGGGAAATGGGCTGACCCTGTACTGAGACGAACCGACAACCGGTAACAGAGTGGATACCAAGAGATGGTTCTAGAAGACGGGGAAGGCCGTTAACCCGACGGAAGGATGAAATAAAGGAATTCGTGGGTAAATTATGGACTCCAGTAGCGCAGGACAGGAGCGGTTGGAGGTCAGTGGGAGAGGCCTTCGTCCTGCAGTGGACCTGAGCAGGCTGATGATGATGATGATGATTAGCCTTGAACAGCTGTTCATATGTCTTCGCGCAGTAGGAAAAAGTCACAGCTGGGAACTACATGTTCAAATGTAGCTTAAACGGTTTACCAAGCTTTCGCCACAGTTTGTGACGTTTCAGGGCTCACAGTAAAATGGCTTACACAGATGAAACGCTCTGAGTCTGGCCCTTTCGGACACGTAAATCGCCTTCCAAGGCCCTCTATGTAAAAACAAACTCCGAGACCAGCTTAAATGTAAAATTAACTGTGTGCAATTGCTCGGACAGATTGATTTTTGTCCCGCGACGCCGTTAACATGTCACAGGACACTCAGCTAAAACGGTGAATGCTAATAATGTTTCCTCGAATATGACTCGCAATGCGGCAGTTGAAAGCATCTGCCAGGCGTTTCATTTTTTCTTGCTTTTTCTTCCTACCGAGGAGTTTCTGTAGCATGAATAAAGAGATGCTCTCTAGAAAGAAAGATGTAGAAAAAATCCCAACGAATATAGGTTGCGCTACGCGGTCTGTGGGGGTTCTGCAGAGACCACGTCGTCTGGAGCGCTGCTGCACTAGAAGCGGTAACAGAACAAGCTGGATGTCTCTAGGAGGCGCATTACAACTTCCCCAGGTGCATTAAATTTCAGCAGACGCGAGGGATCGCGAGAGGTAGCGCAAGGAACGTTGAGCATCCAGGGAATTCATATTACATAGTCTTGGTCAAAAGTTCCCAGGCCGCAGTGCGAGAAGTATAACTGTTCTTGATCGTGCGAGCCACCAAAGCACCCGCCACGGTGGCTCAGTGGCTGTGGCGCTTTGCTTCTTTGCCCCAGGAGGCGGCTTCTATCCAGGCCGCAGTGACTCCTTTTCTGGTGGAGCCTAAAAGCGAAGACGCCCGTGTGTCGAGATTTCGGCGCGGGGTAAAGATCCCTGGGTGGTCAAGAATTAATCCGGGGCCCTCCACTACGCGCCCCCCATAGCCCAGGCGGAGCTTTGGCGCGTGAACCCCCAAAATCCATCAATCAATCAATCAATCAATCAATCAATCAATCAATCAATCAATCAATCAATCAATCAATCAATCAATCAATCAATCAATCAATCAAATGAGCCACCGTAGTGAGGTCAATGCTTCTTCTCGCACTCCTTTAACCTCGCAACCAGAGAGCGTCTGAAGCGGCGCTGATGACAGAGCAGCGATAGCGGAGCGCGGCTACTGGGCGCGCGACCGTTGTGGCCTGGGAAGTTTTGACAAAAACAGCACGTTATGGGGTTGCTGCCGAAAACGTTTTAGTGGGGTATACCTTTGAGTTTGGCAATTTAATGGTCGGCTATGTCTCAAACGAGTGTGGGTGCAGGCCGAAAGAGAACCGCAATCGTATCGGTTGAGAATGCGCCGTCGGTTGGGAAAAGGAGATGAGGGGAGGGTAGTGGTGGCGCATAGTGCCCAAAATAAAGGTTTCCGTTTTGCACGGTGAAGGAGTCCAGCATTACAACAGTACCTATTCCCCCGGTGACAATAAGGCGCTGCGGCAAGAGTTTCGATTCCGGAAAGAGCTACAATTTCCCTGTTTTAAATGTTTTTACCATTACAAAGTTTTTTTCAGCGCATTGCCTTTTTTCACTTTCCAGCCTAAATTAGAGGAAGGAGCCTTTCCTTCGGCACCCGTTGGCCTGAGTACTCGGCGGCAAAAAGGTGAGCCGTGTCAACTCGCTTTTTGCCTTTTCTGAAAACGGATTATTGCGTTGACCCGGATAGAACAATCAGGTCTTTAGGCTTGTGCTAGTTATTCCAATAATGAATTACAGTGCAGCCACTAAATGGAATTCGGTGACTTTATTCAAATGGACTTGCCGCGGTGGCTGAGTTGCTAAGTAGTTGTGCTGCTGAGCTTAAAAACAGGGGTTCGAACCCGCCCATGGTGGCCGCGGAGGCGGAAAGCAAAAAAGAGCGCTCCACCACGGCACGCCTCATAGCCAAGGTGGAGCTTTGGCACTATAAACCCTACTCTCTTCTTCCTTCTCAATAAAAAAAAACTGTTTCATTCCTTTGTCCCTTTAAGCTAACACTAAAAATTGTAAGAGCCGGTGACGATTAAACGCAGTTCTACCTGGTGGGAAATCTTCTGAAACAGTGTAGCTGTGGTTATTTTGTGTCAGCTAGAAGGTCAACGGGCGCCCACGCGAGAGCGGAAGCTCTGTTGCCGCGATAATTCTACAGTTCGCGTAAAGAAATCGCTAGCTAGACGTCAGGGAGGCTTCTCCCCTCTCCATACTCTACCGGAAGGGAGAGGGACACGTTCTTCGAGACCACTGTGCCCTCTATCGCTGGACCTGAGAAGCTGCTCCCACCCTGCGTGACGAATGACCTACAGCAGACGGAGGCCCATAACAGCTTCGCTTTTAAAAACGCCTGCGTGTCGGAATTTCGGCGCACGTGTAGGATCCTCAGGTCGTCAAAATTAATTCTGGCCCCACACTACCGCACGCACGGAAGAAATCATCAAAGTGTTCTTAATTCTGCGGAGGAGAAAAATATTTAGGCCAGGTAAAAATTATTACTCCCTTTTTACTTTCACTTGGTGCTAAATAGCAGCATATGATAAAGTACACACATGGTATCTTCTGGTACCTAGATGGTATCTGTTCCAGTTTTAACGTCAGAGCTGTTTACGCTTTTAGTGCCGCCGTATAGCGTTACCAGAAAAAAATACCAAGAAAAGAGACAGACCGCCCGACGTCGGCCAGGCTTGCGCATGAGCTTGCGCCACGTGAGGAGCTTGCGAAAATACCAAGAAAGAATACCGAGCTCACGTGAGCATGCGTCTATTAGGGAGCGCCCAACGTCGGCCAGCTCGACCTTCGAGAACGCTCTCCCCAGCGTTCATGGCGTGATCTCTCCCGCGCTCTTCTTCTCGCCAGTTCACGTCTGTTCGCGCCTGAGTAGGGGGGCACAGAACAGCTAACGCTACAGACGCCCAGTCCGTGAAGCCGGTTGCCGCAGGTTCCAGCTTTGTGAGAGATGTGAAAGACTGCGAGCAAAACGATTTGGGCGTGCCAGTCGTGGAGAGCTTTCAGCAGCACGTTCGGAAATCTGTGCGAGGCGCAACATCCGAGTCTTCGACGAAGGGAGAAGGGCCGCCGGCTCTGCTGTTTCTCCAGCATTTCACCGCTAGTGCAAGCTACGGATTTTTTTTCTTTTTCTTGAACTACTAATGACAAACCTTCGTGGCGCATGCGGAGGGAGCAAATAAGACAAGCCGTCCCCTAGTTCAGGGGACGTAGGGCCGGAACTTGCACAGGCTAGGTTACTCTAGCAGAGACTATGCCCGTGGAGAATAGAGCTGGCCAGTTCTTTTGACCGCGCTAATCACCGGAAATTGACGTCCGTGTGAGCTGGATATTGCCTCCTGCAAAATGTATATCGAAGTACCACAGGGGCAGTCTAATTGTGGGCACGTTTAACAGTAGGAAAATCAATTTAACGTGTTCCTGGGCTTTGGATCGTTTATGTTGGCTTGTTGGCCACGGTTGTGAAACATTATAGTTCGAGCACCGGGGAACAGGACGGAAGGATGTAGCGCTTGTCCTGTGTTCTTCCGCCCTCTCCTTTCTTGCGCTGAGTAATGATATCTGACAGTCCTTCGGAGTTCACCTGCCTCGACTGCAATTTTGCGTAGCGACTGTACGGAACTGGGTGCTACAATACTTCCAACTGACAAATAAGTCCAAATACCACGCGTAATAAAAGCTTCACAACCGTATAATCGGTGAATTCGGTAAGCTTGGTACTTCGACGTATTGAGCGCAATTGCATACCTATTCGTCCTCCGTCTTGGTTTTTGTTTCTCCGTGATGCTCCCAACCAATCTAAAGAACAACTCAATAAGGGCTTTTATTGGCGCTTCTTTCAGATGGAAAAATTGGCAACTGCACGGGTGCGCACAGGCGTGCTGCTTCTACTCCTTTCTCTATCTCACGTTGAAGGGGCTCCCAAGAAAAATCCCATTTCATTTAAGCAGTACAACTTCACGACGAAGGTAAGGTGACGACATGTTGCAGACAATTTGCTTTGTCCGCTTGTAGCGCGTGCCACGCTCGCGTTAAAACTACATCAAAAGATTCGAAGCACGTTGGTATACGTTTCTTAATAGCGTGAACCCTCGTTGAAGGGGCATACACAGTATTGAGGGCCAGCTACAAAAGAATCTTCAATTAATTTCTTTAAAGTACCCAACTTACGGTGTAAATACACATGAATCTTGCCTCGCAGATCGACCACTTCTCGTACCGAAACGATGACACCTTCCAACTGAGGTACGTGGTGGGCGATGAGCACTGGAACCGAAAGGGCGGCCCGATATTCTTCTACGCCGGCAACGAGGCCCCCGTCGAAGCCTTCATCTACAACACGGTACGATGCACTCTTTTATTTGGAGGTCGCAGTGAGAGCAAAGAACTACCCAACCATGCTAATCCCTGTGGGCGGTTTTCTAAAGCATGATGTAGACCCTCAAATTGCCCTCACCCAGCCTACTATAGCTCAGTCTGCATTTTTGCCGCAATTAACCGGTCAGGTCGTACTATGCGTTCCGCTCATGTGATCTACTTTTTTTTCCCCTAACAGGGAATCATGTGGGAATGGGCCCCCCGGTTCAAGGCGATGGTCGTGTTCGCCGAGCACCGATACTACGGAAAATCTTTGCCATTTGGGAGGGACACTTTCAAGGCAAGTCAAAGAACGCAAATACATACATTTTACAAGCCCTTACGCTATCATCATCATCATAATCATCATCATCGTCGTCGTCGTCGTCATCATCATCATCATCTTCTTCTTCTTCTTCTTTGTCATTGTCATTATTATTATTATTATATTAATATTACTAATATTATCATTATTATACATTTTCATAATTTTCATCATCAGCAACAGCAGTAGCCCACTACGTCCACTGCAGGACGAAGTCCTCTCCCATGGACCTCCAAGCGCGCCTGTCCTGTGCCACTCGAGTTCATTCTTTGCCTCCGAACTTGCTTATTTCGTCCCCCCGTCGAGCAATTGGCCTTCCCCTTCTTCGAGAGCCGTCTCTCGGTATCCACTCTGTTACACTAATTGTCCACCGTTTCTCATTTCGCCTAACTACGCGGCCAACCCAAGTGAATTTCTTTTTCCTTTTTTGAACTATGACATCTTCTACTCTTTTTTGTTCTCTGATCCAGGAAGCTCATTTCCTCTTCCTTCAACTTCTCCCTATCATTCATCTTTCCATGGACCGTTGGGTCGACCTAAGTTTTCTTTCAAGTGGATTAGTAAATCATCATCATCCTCATCATCATCATCTCTACGCCCACTGCACGGCAAAGGCCTCTCCCATTAATCTCCAATTATCCTGCGCTAACTGCGACCAATTTATCCCCGCCGACTTCTTGATCTCATCCGCCCATCTAACTTTCTGCCGCCCCCTGCAACGCTTTCCTTCTCTAGGGATCCACTCTGTTGCCCTTGATGACCAATTAGTAAATAGGGATCCGCAAATTCTTAGCGCAGAGATCTCTTGTAAGGATAAAGTGTGAACACGTGCATTCGAATGAAGTGATTCAACAGATTGTGTCATGAAACTGAGGCAGTGGCCCATTTGGCGTCGAATAATTTGCCAAGTATGGTCAGTGTACTTAACTAACGAAAATTGTTTGCCAACAACTATCGAAGTCTGGATGATATATTTTGGTTACGTCGTGCGTTTCCGTTCGTACAAAACTTCACTGGCATAGAAATTTCGAAAAATTTACAACACCACTGCGAACTAAATTTAAAGAGCCAATAAAACTCGCCACAATGACGGACCATCTGATTAGAAGACCATTTCATGACGACTTTCTTCCAAGATTTCTGCAATGTACTAAGAACTCCAGTGATTTCGCAAAACAACCGAGTTTACCGCAGAGCGTAATTCTGCTAATGGGCGACGAGAAACATACCGTCCAACGTCCCAGAAACAGCTTCGGTTTAGAGAGCTTGTAAGTTGCCCCCTTTTAACAAAATTACAAACTAATATTGAGCACTGGACAGAAAATTATGTACTTCAGCAGGAACATTTTTACGGCAAAAGGCTTGAATCTCTTTGTTTCAACCGCGTGTGTTGTGAGGCGCAGAAAATAGATAATCCAAGAAAGGTTGAATTTGCGCGAACCGGGGTGTATGAGCCGCGTAGTGTGCGCCAGGAAATAGAAACAGCAGTGCATCAGGAGGATTGTAGGAGGGCCCTGAGAAATGGCATGCAGCGCGTACCTCTCTCTCTCTCTCTCTCTCTCTCTCTCTCTCTCTCTCTCTCTCTCTCTCTCTCTCTCTCTCTCTCTCTCTCTCTCTTTCAGCGACCGCCGTAATTTTAATCTCAATATGAACGGAGTGAATACCGCTTCGTTGTGCGTGTTCGCGCAATTTCGCGCTACAGCGGTCGCTTCCACGCAGGGCCCGGAGTACACGGCTTATCTGACCAGCGAGCAAGCCCTGGCCGACTACGCCGACCTGCTCACGTGGATCAAGAACAACACGCCGGGTGCCTCGAAGAGCAAGGTGGTCTCGTTCGGCGGTTCGTACGGGGCCATGCTGAGCACCTGGTTTAGGATGAAGTACCCGCACATCGTCACCGCGTACGTTGCCTTTTCGACAATCACTGCGGTCCGTGCCCGCACCCGTTTGTTAAACTGCTCAGTGTAAAGCCTGGTAGCGACGCACCATTACGTTGTGCACCATTACGACCTCCCCTACACTGTACAACGATTTATAGGTTTTTTTGTTTATAACTAACGCCTTAACACCCCATCAAAGAATACACTCTTTGAAAGGGTGCAACCTACGATAAAACACCCTTTGAAGGGGTTTATTGTGTTTTTGTAGGGTGTAAAGCTGCTATAAGCCAGAAAAGACCCTGAAGGGTGTTTTCTTTGGTTTTTTGCGCTAAGGTGTAGGGGTGTCGGCTATAGCCAGTGATTCAGGGAGTAAATCACTGGCTATAGCTAACACCCTTATGGGTATAAATCTTCTTACAGCTTATAGTGCGATGATTTGTCGCGGGGATTATTGAAGGAATCGTTTTCGTTTCTCGTCATGGACCATATGTTATAGCGGTTATGCCCAAACCTTTGATGAACAGATTGTTTCGCTGTGTGCGCTTTTGAAGTATACCAATACCTCTGTGGGCAGGAAGCGGTGCATACAAAATAACGGCTGGTACGTTGTAGTTTAAGCGGTGGCTGTATGTGATTTTGAATTCATTTTGATGCGCGTTTTCTCGGACGATGGGGCGGTGTGGCTCGGAAGATTTACGTTACGGCGCCGCAATACTCTCCGAGACACAAACTCCGAGAACTCCTTCAAAAACGCGCAGAGATGCCCCATTTCCCCCTCTTCCTACATCCAGACGCAACCATGCGGGCAACGCTTTGATCTTTTCCGAGACGAAGCTGGCCGTCTGTATTCACATGGTTGTATGTGATTTGGATGGGTGGAAGCGCATCCTTTGCATCTGTTGAATCTTCCGTCCCAATGCGCTGCACTTCTGCTTATTTAATCGACCGAAAAAACCGGATGTTTGCTTTTTGAACCAGGGTTAGAGCTTGACCACTCCCCAGTCAAAACGGAGTACAGTAAGATCCCGTTAATTCCACTCCCGTTAATTCGGAATATCAGTTAATTCGGACGCGGCGTCTGGTCCAGTCCAAAATGGGCATTGTTCTATGAATGAGAACTGTCATAATTTCGCACGCACGCACGCACACACACACGCACGCACGCACGCACGCACGCGCGCACGCACGAACACGCACGCGCACGCACGCGCACACACGCACACGCGCACGCACGCACGCGCGCAGCCGCACACACGCGCACACACGCGCACGCGCATGCACACGCACACGCACACGCGCACGCACGCACGCACGCTCTCACTAGGCACAAATGCTAGGCACGGATGAGCTTTGCTCATTCGTGCCTAGCATTCGTGCCTAGCATGCACGCACGCACGCACGCACGCACACTCGCACGCACACTCGCACGCACACACGCACACGCACACACACATACACACACAGACACACACACACACACGCATTGCGCTGGTTTACGAAACCAAAATGAAAGGCAGTGCATTGCTACTGTCGTCAGCTACGGGCAACCGACAGATTTGCCATTTCTTTTTTCTTGTGCGTCCAACGCGTTTGCGCTGCGGTTGAGTCGCATTGTTCTCCTGTAGCGTGGTGTTGCTTATCTGCGGGTCACCACCGCGCTATCAACGCCTGGGTGTTTCTCCTGTGTATCCTGCCCCAGCGCCAGCAGCGAAGAGGGCGAAGTACGAAGCAAAGGATTTGGCTGCGAAGTGGAAAATTTTGAAGGCGTTGCGAGCGGGAGCATCTCGAAAAGAAGGGATCTCAAGTGTTTTTAAGATGTTTTTATCGCACTCGCGATAATTCGGGCCCTCGGTTAATTCGGACATTCTCCCCGGTACCGTGAAGTCCGAATTAACGGGGTTTTAATGTACGTAGCAGATATTGTAAAAGAATAGAATCGTAAGCCGTTTTCCTCCCTGAAGTTGCATGACCAGCGCAGCTTTTCAGCGCACGACATAGAGGTAACGCAGAATATCGGTGAATGGTAAGCGCAAATTTTATTTCTCTTGTGCGTTAACGGCGGCCATCCCTAACGAAGACACATGCTGTTAGTCATTGTCTGCTGAACATTCGGGATTAAGTTGGGATGGCCACAAAGTGTCTTTGCGCACACATAACAACAATACACGGAACCCCAGCCCATGTCCGCTCCGCACTTGGACCGTTTCATCCTTATTAAGTAATCTGAACTATTAAAAAAAATATTAGCAGTGGCTCAGCTCGGCTATGCCAGGATATACGTAGCGTGAGCTAAGGTTCAGCTGGTTATTCTTAGGTTTCCTGGTTGTCTAGAATTAGCTGATTATAATACTTACTGCCGCTAAAACGATTTCCAATCCAATCCAGTCCAGTCCAATCCAATCAAATCCAATCAAATCCAATCCAATCCAATCCAATCCAATTCAATCCAATCCAATCCAATCCAATCCAATCCAATTCATTCCAATTCAATCCAATCCAATCCAATCCAATCCAATCCAATCCAATCCAGTCCAGTCCAGTCCAGTCTAGTCCAGTCCAGTCCAGTCCATTCAATTCCGGTCCAGTCCAGTCAAGTCCATTCCAGTAAGTGGTCATCGCGCATGCGCAGCACGGCTCTCCAGGAGCCACGCGAAACGGCTATCAAGCAGCTCCGGCGCAGCGTCAGACTTGGCTACTGCGCATCGGAGGCGCACAGCTAGGCACGCGCCTCCGCTAGTGCGTCTGCCGCGGCTGTGACGTCACTCCTCTGGAATGCGCAGGTCGGCGAATGTGCTGACCCTATTCTCTACATCATCATCATCATCACCAGCCTATCTACGCCCACTGCAGGGCAAAGGCCTCTCCTATTATTCTTCAGGTACCCCTGTCCTGTTCTAACTGCGACCAATTTATCCCCGCAAACTTCTTGATCTCATCTTGATCTCTGGGTGCAGCGGTGGCGTAGAGGTAGAGCATCCGCCTCGCGTGCAGAAGGACCATGGTTCGAATCCCAGTGCCAGACAATTCCCACCGGATTAAAAAAATCCCCGTATTGATGGAATTGCATAATGGGGCTTAGGGTGCGGCCTGACCCCGGCGACCATTGCCGGTAACGCACTCCCTCACCAGAGCAGGATTGGCCACCCTGGTGTGGTAACAGCCGCAACCTCCCATGAATACGTTAATTCTCTACACACCCGTACTTCCGTCGGATTGGATTTCATCCGATCCAATGCAATCCAATTTAATCCAATCCAATCCAATTTAAATCCAATTCAAATCTAACCCAATTCAATTCAATCCAATCCAATGCTCCTCGCGTTTGTGCATGACGGCCCTTCAAGGTTCACGCGAAACTGCTCAACCTCGGCCAGTGTAGCTTACGCTACAAAAATTTCGACGTGTTCCGGGCGTCTGCTGCACTAGGGTCCAAGCTTGAGCTCCTTTCGTGGGGCTATCAAATATCCCTGCGTGTCCTACAATTGAACGGAGCCATTTAATTCACAGGTCGTTTGAAATATGAGGACGTACACATACGAGCATTCGTTTCTCAGCGCTTAGCTCTGTAGAATGTCTTGCACCTTAAGACGCGTGCAGCTTCAGTAGTTGTTTGCACATATATAAAATACATCGAACCCTAGCGATATAGATTCGCTTTAAAACATTTCCAGCCGGTGCCTTACGCCCGCTAAAACGTTAAACATCAGTACTATTACTTAGATGACTGAACATTCACGAAAAAAGTATTATGGTAAGGTAGCACCCTGGAATCATTATGATAATTATAGTCAATTTTTCTGATTTTAATTCTCTACCATTCTGGAAGTTACGAAAAGATGTTTTAGGCTCGCGGAGTAATAATATATTACACGGTAACATCCTTGGAGGCTAGCCCAATTCTCACCGCCTGTTCGCAAGCTTTGTATTTCATCAATTGCAAATTTTGACAATAATATCTGTGCTTTTCTATAAAGCAAGCCTTTGAAATGTAACTTTTTTAGCAGGGAAGCTGTTAGCAATTCGTTGATTCCGGCATTTCACAAAACTCAGTATAGCTGCACAAACAAAATAAATCACCGGCACCTGCCGTATTCGATCCAGTGTCTGGGAGATTAAAGAGCTGGGCTGAGTGTGGTCTTACGCACTTTGCTACGACCGTTTTTTTCTTTATTGCCCGAAGCAGAAAACTTACACAGAAAGGGGGGAGAGGTAAACCGGGGTGATTGATTGTCTCAAACATTACTGGCATACTTTCAGCTGGCAGTTATTTGCGCACTTTCATCACAGTAAGTCCATGCATTACTGACAGCAAGTCATCATCACGACCTTGCTTAATGAACACTTAGCGTAATGTACAAACATGTTCCACGAAATAAGAGCACACTGACCGTGCATCCACATCTGCATTTCTCCAGATTCCGTGCAGCCCCAGGATAAAAAACAAGTCATACGGTGCAGTTTAAGGCAGGATAGATAAGTATCGAATGCCGTTGGATGTGACTTTAGCCGAATCCGTGTTTGCCGAGCATCTGTATAGGGCCCGATTCCGTGCTGGCCCAGGTCAGGATTTCTTAAAAAGACTTAAAAACTGACAGTACCGGGAAGGGTAAAAACCTTTTTATTACCAGGTGCACACAGAAACGCTACCGGTTAAGACGTGGATGCAAAGCAAGGATCTGTATCTGCCAGTGGGTGCCGATTGATTCTTGTGCAAGAAGCCCGAAAGTGTAGAACACGTTTTCTTGGATTGTTGGGATGCCGTATCGAACGCTTGAAAAATACCTTTGAAAACTCGGCTACGACCATGAGTTAGTACCCCAGAGTCAAACGGCTTACTCACTCGGCACTGACTGGTTCGAGGAATCACGTCCTCTGCTCTACACAGAACACTTGAGAGGGTACACGTTGCATCTGCGGCCGCCTGGCGCCTAGTTTAAGTGTTCTGCTTCTTCGATTTGCTTTTTCTTCGCCACTATAGCAACAAAGATGGAGTAAAGTTCGTTGCGGCAGCGACGAAGCAGCAAATCGGCTGTAGTTGTGGACCTAAGCCACCGTGGTGGTCGTGAAGATTTATTACCGCTTCGCTGTCTTCAAGTCTTACGCGTTAGTGTGAGCTGCATTAATTTTTAAACAGGTTCCGTGCCTAACAGGAATGTAAATCACCTATACGTTACTACTTAGGCGGTTGTGACCACTGTCCAATTGTGCGGGGATTTTTTGAGCACAGCTACATATCACAGTGCGGCTTCAGTGGTCGTCTTCAAGATTACCACATTTTATTGCATTATTTCTAAGCGTTTTCTTTTGAAAGGGCTATTTTATACGCAATCGAATTCGAAGGGCAGCTTTGTTTGGCATCTCCAGTATTTTCAATTTTTTGTTGCTTTTTCTTCTTTTTTTTAAAATAGAATATTGAAGACGTGCTTCATTTTTTTTTTCTGTGCAACGAAAATCCGCTCTGGAAAAACGTACCTATTTTGGAAAATCAACACGATTTCACAGTGAAAGACAGCGACAGTTGTGCGTTCGCAGTTGGGCGGAAAGGCTATTCAAGAGAAAAAATACGCACAAATCCTCTCTCATTAAAATTCCCGTTGTCCCAAAAGCGTTCTCGGTGTTTCGATACTGTGAGACCTAAATCTCTCAAATTACCTGTCATTTTATTCAGCCTAAAACTGAACGCCGGAAGCTCTAAGCAAACTGTTAAGGTTGAGCGCGTCATTTGCCCTCACCAATGACGAACTAAGCAGACGGAAATTTCCTGCTCAACAAATTGTAATTCTTTAAGCCCGTAAGAAGCCCAGAGAATATGTATGACTTGTAGAAGGGACTCTAAGTGGCATAAGTACGCTACGCCAAGGCTGAATTGCCTCTGTCGGTATTCGCCTCTAGGCCCGACAGGCTGCAAGGTGAAACAAGAATACAATAGCTTTTTTATTTTATTTATTTTATTTAATAAATACTGCAGGCTTTACAGCCCCAGCAGAAGTGGGCAAGAAACGTAAAAAATACAAGAATACATGAGTCACAATTGTGTAAGGAATAATACAAGGTATAAAGAGAAAAAAACAAAAAAAACAATGAATTTAACAAGGGCGAGGCATCAGCTCAGCACAGTGGCATTTGGGCTAAATTATGCTTCGAGGGATTCAACCGAAGAAAGTGCAGAAGCGGGTAACGAATTCCATTCTTCAATAGTTCGGGGAAAAAAACGAAAACTTTAAAATGTTAGTCCTAGCAAATATTGGGGATAGAGATTTGTCATGGTTGTGACGAGTTCTGGTTGGAAGTATATTTACATACAAACCTCTATCTAATCCCAGCTTTTTACTGATCAATTGGTGCAGAAATTTCAAGACGAAGAAATTTGCGCCTTAATTCAAGAGTTTGGATGTTATTTGTGTTGATTCGATTCAAAGCGGTTATATTTTGAATAGATGAAACGTACAGCTCTTCTTTGGATTTTCTCGAGATTGTTAATGTTAACTTTGGTGTACTGATCCCAAACTGCACAAACATCTAATTTAGGTCTGAGGAGGGTTTGTAATGTGCACGTTCGAAGTAATGCAGGGGCTGTGTTTTGTAAATTTAATGCCACGTACACGGAACATCGGTATCTCTCGGCGGATATCATTTGCCGCGATTTGCCCTACATGAGTATCGAAAATTCGCTATTCATTTGCCTACAAACTAACTGGCATTGTCCTGTTAGCTGTGCGCGAACACGCCGTAAAACTGCTCTTCTAATCGAGAGTGTTCACTGGTTAACAATTAGCAAAAAGAGATGAGTCGGCTTACAAGACTGCACAGGAGAGTAATTATCTGGAATCTCTTGCCGAAGTTATCCGGTTTTTATAATTAAGAGCATGATTGAGCTTAGAGCGGCCATGAGGGTAAAATAAAACTTTGCCTCGTTAAGGAGACTGCTTTGTGCCGTCACCAATTTTATGGCTAATGTAAACCGAATGATCGAGATATTAAAGAAAGCAGATAAAGCGGTGGCTACTCTGCAAGAATATTTCGGCGATTTTTCTGAGTTATCATATCTTGTTCGCTCAATTGCCGGCCGCCGAGTTAAGCCCCTCCTGCCCATTTTGCCACTGTGGCGCGATATTTGAAAGCTTTTCAACCTTTGTTTCAAGTTTTTATGGTTAAAAAATATCTCTCGTGGCTGGAGTAGAGCTGAGTGGACTGCCAAATACTAGGTCTTTCAAACTGAACAAAGGCGTATTCTGTTTTCACGGCCCCTGTAAGCCTTTTGGCCCTGGCACTGGCAACTGACGCCGTCACATATAATTCCCTCTAGCGCGTACAGAACAAAACAAAAATTGGAAGTTTTCCGGGAAATTATCCTTCGAGAATGACTATTGCAATACACATCACCACTGTAGCGATATAGTGGAGCTGGCAGCTACAAAGATGAAAAATCTCCAGTGAATACAGTTTCTACATTGAAGCTATGTAAAAAAAAAAAAAAAACAACAGATGTCATAGTTTTATTCCCAAGCTGTAAATCGATAAGTATATGCACTAAGAACCTCATTTATCGTTTTCAGGCTTGTGTGGTCATAAAATTTAAGAAAACATGCAAGTTTTCTTCCTCAACATAACATTGTTAATTACTAGATGCTTAATTATTTGCCTTATTCGTAATTAAGTCAATACTTGCACTACCAGCTCCATTTTTTTGTTGTGGGCTTATGGCAGCCGTAACATTTAGTAGAACACACAGAAAATGTTTTGTAGCGTAAACTACACTGGCCGAGGTTGTGCAGTTTCGCGTGGACCATGAAGGGCCATGCTCCGCAAGCGCGAGGAGCATTGGATTGGATTGGATTGGGTTAGATTAGAAATCCAATACAATTGGAGTACGGGTGTGTAGAGAATTAGGTCTGCACATTCGCCGGCCTGCGCATTCCAGAGGAGTGACGTCATAGCTGCGGCAAACGTACTGGCGCCGGCGTGGGCCCAGCTGTGCGCCTCCGTTGCGCAGTAGCCAAGTTTGACGCTGCGCCGTGGCCGCTTGTTAGCCGTTTCGCGTGGCTCCTGGAGAGCTGTGCTGCTCATGCGCGAGAAGCAGTGACTGGATTGGACTGGACTGGACTGGACTGGACTGGACTGGACTGGACTGGACTGGACTGGGCTGGACTGGATTGGATTGCATTGGATTGAATTGCTGAACCTTAGCTGACGCTATGTATATCCTCGCATAACCGAGCTAAGCCACTGCTAATTTTTTTGCTTAAAAGAAATCGGGGTTGAAAGGGTTCAGCAAAGCACTCTGACAGGCTAATTGGTCTGACATTACGAAAGGGTTAAAGGAGGAAACACTTAAGCGATTTTTCTGCGCGGTCTGTGTAGTGCACTGGCAAGTAGCGCTCCGCTGAGGATGTTCCCCGGACTCACCCCGTGCGGAGCCTACCACCACGCCGTGACGACCGCCTTCGAAAAGTCATACCGTGGGTGCAGCAAAATCATCTCCAAGACCTGGGCTGTGCTTGATAAGTTTGGTTCCACAGGTGAGGAAGTTCAAATTAAGTATATGTGGCTACTACAGAATTGACAAAAAATATTCACTTTTCACCCATTATACTTTCCGAAAAGCGGATTTCAGAACAGGCATGCGTCGTCGACGGAAGGTGAAAAACATGTCCTTATTCTAGGGGGCAACGCAAACATATACCATCCCTTCGTAAAGTAAGTTGAGGGAAGCACAAAAACTAAAAGTGCGTCCATGCTTCGCTGAAAGGGCGTCCAATCAATTGTCAAACTTGCAAAAACCCAAATCGCAAACGGCGAACGAACGCAAGTTTTTTCATGCTGAGTAAACAAATCTACGAATTATGGAAATGTGTACCGATACATCGTTTGTATTATAGAGGTATACTTATGTACTCCTTCTTCACTATCGGTGCGTGTAATCTTTCATCTGAAACCGCTCCTTTCAAGAAACCGCTTTCAACTAACTATTTTGACACAATGGAAGCACGGTTTTACGCACGCTACGTGCCTCCAGATATCTTATCAGTGCTTTTCGGTCGACCGACCGGTCTATGGAGGCTTGCATTAGTTTTTTGACAGAACGCTCGATCCCAATCAGAAAGCTCTCGCTTTAAAAAGTGATCGCTTCGTACCAGTCATACTTTCTGAAAAAAATCCCCAGCCATCTCCACTAACGTGAAACCTGGAGAGGGGCGAAGCATGCAGTGTATAATCGTAATCCTGGCCCCTTGCGCTTTTGCCAATGGAGATGAAACCGTTGGGGTAGAGGTGTACAGCTTTGCTGTAAAAGTGGGCCAAGACGAGACATGCCAAGAATGCAACGTGCTTCATTTGATCTGCTTGATTTTCAAGTCACAAGTGCTTAAATTCCTCGTTCAGAGAAATTTCAAGATAATCATCGTGTTCAGCGAATCGCACAGAAAACTGCGGACACCGCCTTTGACCCGGTGCGGACACCGCCTTTGACCCAAGGTAGCAGCACGGTTTGGAGTGGACGTAGTGTTTTCTTCCCCGGTTAAATTAAATAGCGTTTGTCCGGCCGTCCAGCGGCGTGCTGAAGATGAGGTGGGAAAGAGGAAAAGTGCGTGTGTAGTAAATCATGTGTCACCCTTTGTACCGTGCTCTGTGGCTGTTGTTTACAAGATTCCTTTATCTTGCGGAAAAGTGTATGTGGGTCAAACAGGTCGCTGCTTGAACGTTCGATTATTGGAGCATTGCAACAAGCTTAAAAAAGATGATTACGCACGTCTGGCCGAACATTGCCGCACGTGTGAGCACCGATGCTATCCGCTTTTCCGCGAGACAGATATCTTGTTTAAGCATAAAGACAGACGTACTAGAGAGTTGATGGGAGCATACTACATCAGAAAGTGGGGGAGAGGTTGTATCAGTGAAACATCAGTTGTCCTGCACGAAAAAGAATTTGATTATTTGGAGCGGTCGTCGCGATAAGGTGTTCCTGTGTTAGGAAATGTGCGTTGTCAACAGTGGAGTGCTTTGGTCTTGATAGTATGTCATTGGCTGGTGTGGGCACGTGGCGTGGTGGGGGAGGAGGATTCGGTGTATGTATAAGTAGTTACGTTTTTTCCAATAAATCGAGTTGAAAGTCAGCGCTAGTCCTGTCCACTTCTTTCTTTTTGTGTCCCTGTTAGTTCGCGCTGTTCCCCAAGATGCATTTTGTCAAGACCCACGACGTGTTTTTTTCTGGGCGGGTGCGCTACGCCTACTACTAGCGTGGTGGGCTTCGGCGACAGTACGGCATGAACTCAGCCTCACCAGGGGATGCTGGCGCAGCCACGGCGGCGCCGGGCCATCTGGCCGTTAACCCAAACGCGGATGGTGAAGACGCAATGTAGCAATAATCAAGTATAGACGGCAAATTGAACTCATCGCCGGAGTAAGAAGGAAGTCGGTGGACCGAATGCGTTTCAAAGGCACAGCGCCGACGCAACCGGGAGCCGGCATCGTGCCTACCCCTACACTGCAGGCCGCACACGTAAGCCGAGTCCCGTCGGAATTTCAACTAAGCCAGGTCAGCTGCAAACCTACGCCCCGGCCCGCTCCCCTTCCCAGCAATGATATCAAACTGGTTCTGCGCCCGCAGGACGGCTTGAACTTAAACAAAGTTCTTCCCTCCACGCTATCGCTTGCCCCGCTCCACGCGACCAACACATCCTGGAAGCAGGCCAATCTCCGCCTTCCAGTCGATGTCAAGCAGAACACAGCCACGGTGAGCACACCTTCCGCAGAGACAGCCAAGCTTTTACTCAAGACGAAGCAGATTGTACTCAACAACGCCCATCACGCCTAGCTCTGTACGGCCTTGCGCCTGAAGATGCAGTAAAAGGAGTAATCCGTGGGGTACCCGTCGAATTTACGGAGAACCAAATTATTCAAAACATTGATCTGGAAGGCTTCGAACTCTACTCGTGTCGTCGCATAGGCAAAGAATCGACCACTGTCATTCTCACTTTCGCGGGATCCAAGGTCCCTCATTACGTACGACTACACAGGGCGGAACACCGTTGCACGTTATACAAGAAAACAGTTCTGGTCTGTGCGAGATGCCACGAGATTGCCCACCGCAACACCGCCTTCCCACAGCCCCGAGTCTTGGTCTGCTACCTGTGCGGCACACCGGACCCTGTGCACATCCACGACTGCCGTGCCAAATGGGATCTCTGCTCAAGTCCCCACCTCACGGCGTCCAGAAGGTGTCCGAAACGTTACATTACTCCATACATCCTACGTCCATGGGAACTCCGACGCCAGCCATAGCAACTAGCCGGTCTATTGTCCCGGCGGGACGTGGAACCCCAGGGGGGCCGCTCTCGGTCCACCAATCCTGACGTTCGAGAGCAGTCCAGAGACCGGCACCGGGACAAGTCCGCCACTCCGGCCAGTAAAGGTGGAAGTGGCCAGGACACAAGCGTCACCTTCGCAAACGCATCAACGACTTAACAAGACAGCGGCGGAATACGCCAAAGTGCTCTGTAGAGAAAATTGGCTTGAATTTTCCGACGGCTTTAAGGGACATTTTCAACCAAGAAAACGCGGCAACTTCTCCGTCACGTGATTGACCCAATAACAAGCAAGAGCGAAACCAACCGCAGCTTAGTTCGCATTTTCAACAACCACGACGGCGATGCTCCAGCACTAATCAAAGCACTCAAAGAAAAATACCTTCAGACAGACCCGCCAGACACACCTCCAGGTCACCACACGGGCGCCTCAACAGCGCCCTAGACCGGCCAATCCTTCTTCATGAACTCAAGGCAGCGATACCCGAGAGCAAAGAAAGCAGTGCCTCCAGATCCAACAGGATCCCGTACAAACGTTTAAACAATCTGAGAGGCTATTCTCTTGCCTCACTCCTGGAACACCTCAACTCATTCTGGGCCTCAGGCACTCTACCTCCTTCATGGAAAGCAGCAGAGGTACGAGTCGTTCCTAAACCTGGCAAATTCCCCATGTGGATAACCTCAGACCCATATTCCTTACGTCCTGCGTGGGAAAGGTGATGGAAAGGATCACCTTCAATCGGCTACAGAAACACCTCCACGACACCGAGCTGACGCCTACGTCCATGTATGGCTTCAGGCAAAACCTCGGCAATCAAGATATTGTCACGTAGCCAAGGACGAAGCAGTTGTTTGGAAAAGAAACAAGTTTATTGGAGCGAACTTGTGCTCCCCTAACAACTGAAAAGAATACAGAGGCGGCGAAGCAGTGGTCAACAAAGTGACGTACGTGCGTCGGCGAGCGTCGCAGAATCGAATGCCCCGGCGTCTGCTCTGCAGGCTTTTTATCTTTCGGCGCGCGTGGTTCTGGAACCGTCGATTCGCATCGAGAACATTGTAGATGCAAGAAGATTATTCCGGGATGTTCACGTTAGATCGGAATGCTCTCCCTATCTGAACAGATAACACATGCGGCACAGAAAGAAAGAATGGAACACGCGCTTCCCTTGGCACGGAGATAACACAGACTGGCGCAGCCGGGCGGTAAAAGCAAAACACAAATAAACAAACCCAATGCATGGTTCGCGGCATTACCCCCCCTCTAAGAGTGCATCGACCCGATGCTAACATAAGCGACAGTCCGAAAATGAAAATAAAAGTTCGTCATCGTTCGTAGAAAGGTTTTAAGCGAACCACGTGGACAACTTCGGGCCGCGTACGTCGTCGTGATGTGCCGGAGTCACCATCGGGGATCACTTCGTAGGTAAGTTGGCCAACACGTCGCAGAATCTGGTAGGGTCCGAAATACCGTCGCAGAAGTTTCTCGCTCAGTCCGCGTCGTCGGATGGGAGTCCAAACCCACACACGATCCCCTGGTTGGTACTCGGCGTCTCGGCGTCGGAGGTTGTAGCGGCCGGCATCCACCAGCTGCTGGTCCCTTATACGAACTCGAGCGAGCTGGCGGGCCTCCTCCGCACGTTGAAGGTATCCTTGGACGTCGGCGTTGAGGTCGTCGTCTTCTACATGCGGAAGCATGGCGTCGAGCATCGTAGTCGGTCGTCTTCCGTAGACAAGCTCGAACGGTGTCATCTGCGTAGTTTCCTGCGTAGCTGTATTGTACGCAAACGTGACATACGGGAGGACTTCGTCCCAAGTCTTATGTTCAACGTCGACGTACATGGACAGCATATCCGCAATTGTCTTGTTCAGACGTTCTGTTAGTCCGTTCGTTTGGGGGTGGTACGCCGTCGTTCTTCGGTGATCCGTGTTGCTGTAGCGTAAGATTCCTTGCATCAGCTCCGCGGTAAAGGCCGTTCCGCGGTCCGTGATTAGGACTTCAGGGGCTCCATGTCGCAGCACAACTTGGTTTATAAAGAACTTGGCGACTTCTTGTGCAGTCCCCCGCGGAAGAGCGGCGGTCTCTGCGTAGCGCGTCATGTAGTCTGTCGCTACGACAATCCACTTGTTCTCCGATCGTGACGTCGGGAACGGGCCTAGAAGGTCCATTCCAATTTGTTGAAAGGGCCTCCGCGGGACGGCGATCGGTTGTAGAAGTCCGGCGCGTCTTGTCGGCGGCGTTTTTCGTCGCTGGCAGTCCCGGCAACTCCGAACGTAGTGGGTGACGTCGGATGTAAGGCGGGGCCAGAAGTACTTCGCCTTAATTTTTGCAATAGTGCGAGCTGTGCCGAGATGTCCGGAAGACGGGTCGTCGTGGGACGCTTCCAAAATTTCGTCACGAAGGTCTGCGGGGATGACAAGTAGATAATTCGTTCTTGTTCCGGGGCTGAAATTCTTCTTCACGAGGACGGAGTTTCTGAGGCTGAATGCTGGTAAGTTACGCTTGAACGCTCTAGGCACGGCGACGTTACGTCCTTCGAGGTAGTCGATCATTACTCGCAAATCGGGGTCGGCACGCTGCTGGGCGGCTAGGTCGCTCTCCGTAACAACCCCGAAGAACGCACTGTCTTCATCGGAGTCTTGTGGTGGTGGGTCGACAGGGGCGCGGGACAGGCAGTCGGCGTCGGAGTGTTTCCTGCCGGATTTGTAGACGATTGTAATGTCGAACTCTTGCAGGCGCAAACTCCACCGCCCAAGACGGCCAGAGGGGTCCTTCAAATTGGCGAGCCAACACAGCGCATGGTGGTCTGTTACAACCTTGAACGGTCTGCCATACACGTATGGGCGAAATTTTGAAATGGCCCATATAATAGCCAGGCACTCTTTTTCGGAGGCAGAGTAGTTTTTCTCCTCCTTCGACAGACCACGGCTGGCATAGGCGATTACGTTTTCGCACCCGCTTTGTTTTTGGACAAGGACGGCACCCAAGCCTATATCACTGGCGTCCGTGTGTATTTCCGTTTCGGCGTTGTCGTCGAAATGAGCGAGCACGGGCGGGCTTTGCAGGTGTTTTTGCAGCTCGCAGAATGCCTTTTCTTGGTCGTCTTCCCAGCTGAAAGCGGTGCTATCTTTCGTCAAGCGCGTGAGTGGCTCTGCAATGCGTGCGAAGTTTGCGACGAAGCGCCGGTAGTATGCGCACAGTCCAAGAAATCTGCGCACGCCCTTCTTATCTTTCGGCCTTGGGAAGTTCGCTATGGCTGAAGTTTTCGCCGGGTCAGGCAGGACTCCCGCGGCGTTGACGACATGGCCCAAAAACTTGAGTTCCTCGTATGCGAAACGGCACTTTTCAGGCTTCAGTGTCAACCCCGACGTACGGATGGCCTCGAGTACTGACTGCAACCTTGCGAGGTGTTCGTCGAAAGTCCGGGAGAATACCACAACGTCGTCGAGGTATACGAGGCAGGTGTGCCACTTCAGGCCAGCTAGCACAGTGTCCATGACTCTTTGGAACGTTGCTGGTGCCGTGCATAGCCCAAACGGCATTACCTTGAACTCGTATAGGCCGTCCGGGGTTATGAATGCAGTCTTCTCTCGATCTCTCTCGTCCACTTCAATTTGCCAGTAGCCGGTCTTGAGGTTCATCGATGAGAAGTACCTCGCATGGCAGAGGTGGTCGAGGGCGTCGTCGATTCGTGGCAGGGGGTACACGTCCTTTTTGGTGATCTTGTTCAATCGCCGGTAGTCAACGCAGAACCTCAGTGTGCCGTCTTTTTTCTTCACGAGTACGACCGGCGCAGCCCACGGACTTTTCGATGGCTGTATAATGTCGTCGTTGAGCATGTCGTCGACTTGAGTCCGGATGGCTTCGCGCTCGTGGGAAGAGACGCGGTACGGTGACTGTCGGGTAGGTCGGGCTCCATCCTCGGTTATTATCCGGTGCTTCGCCAGAGGTGTTTGACGTAACTTTGAGTTCGACGAAAAACACTCGCTGTAGCGACGCAGCAAAGCCAATAACTTGTTCCTTTCTTCTTGCGGTAGCGCCGGATTCACGTCGAAGGGGTGCGGAAGCTTGAAGGTATCGTCGGGTGCGCGTTCAAAGTCGGCGACTGCTATCACGTCACTTGCTAGTTGCGTTTCTTCGACGAACGCAATTGCAGCGCCCTTGTTTAAATGCTGGTACTCCTCGGTGAAATTGGTGACCAAAACGTGGGATTTGCGATGCTTAAACCGCGCAATGCCTCTTGCGACAGACACACCGCGGTCAAGAAGCAACCTTCGGTCACTCTCCACGATAGCGTCGACGTCGGGAGCAGCACCTTCACAGTAGACGGTGATCATCAAGCTTGCGCGGGGTGGCAGGGTGACGTGATCATCGGCGATCCTTACAGCTGCACGGTGTTCGGGGTTCGATTCCGGCGTCATGGAGTGGTCGGAGGAAAAAGTTATCGACTTCGTCTGGAGATCGATTATTGCGCCGTTGTCTGTCAAAAAGTCCATTCCGAGAATTACGTCGCGGGAGCAGTTGGACAAAACGACGAACACTGCAGGGTACGTCGTGCCATCTATGGTGACGCGCGATGTGCACGTTCCACTTGGCGTCACGATGTGGCCTCCTGCTGTGCGTATGTGCGGACCGTCCCATCTGGTCATAACTTTCTTCAGCTTAGACGCAAATGGTCCGCTCATTACGGAGTAGTCGGCTCCCGTGTCTACGAGGGCGACTACATCAAAACCGTCGATGGACACCTTGACGTCGGATGCCGCCTTCCTCGAGTTCCGGGTGCGTCGGGGCGTCGCATCTCGGCTTGTGCGTGTTGACGGTCGGGCACTGTGCGTCGTCGTTGTCCATGTCTTCTCAGCGGACGTCTCGGTCAGGTCGGGTAAGCGTCGCGGCGTATAGCTGTCGTCGTGTTAGGGAGTCTCATCAGGGTTAGGTCGGGTCGTCGGGATGAGGGCATGTCGTGAATCACTGTCTTCGGCGCGTCCTTGCGTCGTTGGAGGGTTTCCGGTTTTTCGCCGTAGAGCAACTTCACCTCCAGAAGTTGCTGCTTTCAGTTTCCCCCGCGTGGGCTGGGGGACCTTCCACGGGCGAAGTCAGCGTTGCTACGGCGGTTCGGCGATTGGTATGGGTAGGGCGACGGCGAACGGTTGAAACGCGATGGGCCACGGCTGCTTTCAGATAGATACTCGTCGATCTCACGTGGTCGTTGGCCAGGGAGAGGGCGAGGTGCGTCGACGGAGAAACCACGCAGTCCGAGTCTCTTGTATGGGCAGCGACGGTAAATGTGGTCGGCCTCTCCGCAGTGGTAGCACAGAGGACGGTTATCGGAAGTTCGCCATACGTCCGTCTTCCTCGGCGTCTGGTTTCGGGCTACCGGGGGTCGGGCGGGTGACAGTGGGCGGCGGTACGGCGGGGCCTCTTGACGGCGTGTTGGAGCAGGGCGGGGTCGACGAACAGCCGCGGAGTATGTCATAGCTTGTGGCTCTCGGGGTACCTCGGATGGCGTAGAAGTTCCCAAGGCTTGTTGCACTTCTTCTCTAATCACGTCGGTGAGGGAAGCGACTTGGGGATGCGGCGGCGTTGGGAGAAGTTTCCGCAGCTCCTCTCTCACTATTGCGCGGATAGTCTCGCGTAGGCTGTCGGCCGGGATCCGCGTGCTGCCAAAGTCGTCCTCATTGGCCGCGCCAACAAAGTTGCGGTCATACTGCTTAGCACGCATTTCGAGGGCTTTTTCAATGGTGCTGGCTTCGGTCACGAATTCGGCGACGGTTTTGGGCGGATTTCGGACAAGTCCAGCAAACAGTTCCTCCTTCACTCCGCACATTAAGAAGCGCAACTTCTTTTCTTCCGTCATTTCGGGGTCCGCGCGGCGTAATAGCTGCTTCATCTCCTCAACGAAGATCACGACACCTTCGTTGGGGTGTTGCGTGCGTGTTTCCAACAAAAGGGCGGCTCTTTCTTTCCGCACGACGGTAGTGAATGTCTTAGTGAACTCGCTTTTGAACTGAGCCCAGTTTGTCAAGGAGCTCTCGTGGTTCTCGAACCAAGTGCGAGCCGAATCTTCCAAGTAAAAGAAAACGTGCCGGAACGTTTCTGCGTCGTCCCACCTGTTGAATTTCCGGACGCGCTCCAGTTTCTCCAACCATTCTTCTGGGTCTTCTGCGGGGGCTCCTCGGAATGATGGCGGTTCCCGTGGCTGCTGCAGAACGACAGGAGGATTGGCTTGGTTGAGCATGGTGCTGGTTGCGACGTTTTTCTTCTTCGTCTTCTCCGGTAGTAGACCGAACTCGGGTGGTAAATCTTGCACGCGGAGACTGGCTCTTGTTGGACTGGCTTGGCGGCTTCCAGAGGTTGTAGTGGGCATGAAGGGTGCGTACCCAGCACCTCCACCAGATGTCACGTAGCCAAGGACGAAGCAGTTGTTTGGAAAAGAAACAAGTTTATTGGAGCGAACTTGTGCTCCCCTAACAACTGAAAAGAATACAGAGGCGGCGAAGCAGTGGTCAACAAAGTGACGTACGTGCGTCGGCGAGCGTCGCAGAATCGAATGCCCCGGCGTCTGCTCTGCAGGCTTTTTACCTTTCGGCGCGCGTGGTTCTGGAACCGTCGATTCGCATCGAGAACATTGTAGATGCAAGAAGATTATTCCGGGATGTTCACGTTAGATCGGAATGCTCTCCCTATCTGAACAGATAACACATGCGGCACAGAAAGAAAGAATGGAACACGCGCTTCCCTTGGCACGGAGATAACACAGACCGGCGCAGCCGGGCGGTAAAAGCAAAACACAAATAAACAAACCCAATGCATGGTTCGCGGCAATATATTCCTTCAACTTAAAGGAGTACTGACACTAAGTTTCTCGCTTTCAGCACTTATGCTGTAAAGAATACCTATCGGTGCAGAAATTACAAAAATCGAATTAAAAGAGGTCAGCCGCCAGCGTAGAATTAATTATAACGCATTCATTCTAATCACTTCCAAATTCGGTCATTGCGCGCCGAATGGCCACTCAATGTAGGACGGGCTATGTTACGTCACGGTTTTACGGTCCCAAGAATTGCTGGTGCTAACGTCGATCGAAAGTCGTGACGTGAGGGACGTTTGGCGCATCTTATGCTACGATTACATTGATTGCACATGGTCCGCACTCGCCCGCGCAGTCAATGTGTCGTCTGAATCGCCCGACTCGGATGAGTCGCTGCCATCCGACAGACGGATTGAAACAACAACTTTATTTGGCCACAGCTGAACCGATTAGGCCGGCGACCTCTTCGCCGTCGCCCGTTTTGTAATATCGCTGCGTCTCCGACCGGCGCAGACCATGGTAGCAGTAGCTTGTTGCCACTCTTCCAATCAATCTGATCGCGGAAAAGAAGTTTCGCATGCGAGAAAGTATATATTAGTGTGGGGAAAAATTGTGCTAAGGATTGTTATCGGCGCCGAATTTAGAAGCGTAGATCAGCTATCTGCCGCGATGCTAAGCCTACGCTGACCAGCAGCGGAGGTTCGGCGGTACGACTCGGCACTGCCGGCACCGCGGTGTGGCAAGCGGCCGGAAGATCGCGCTACCTGCGCAGTAGAATCAAAACAGGCCACGGCAGCTGTCTTGGTCACCGATCGCTCAAATGGCAATTATCGCCAAAATAAAGTTCCACATGCGAAAAAGGGGACGATATTGGGGTGAAAAGTTGTGTTAGGGATGGTCATTCGCAGTTGTACAAATAGCGGTGATTAAATATTCGTCACGATGCTAAGCATTAAGTTACCAACACCCGAGCTGACCCGAGCTACGCAAGCCGGTTGCGGGGCTGGTGGGGCGGCACTCTTCTAAAACTCGCCTCGCGCAAGCGCGTTGCGTTTGGGTTCCCCTAACTTCTTGGGGGCCCCAACGCCGGCTTCCACTATTCTAAAGCTGTCTAATCATTTCTACTCCACTTTTACTGCAGCCCTCTCCGTAAACTTCGGCCTCTGCAGCTAGCAGTCATCGGAGAAGTGCAGCGAGCAATTCTGCTCGCTGGCTTCGGCGACCAGTTCTTGCGGCCGCCGCCGCGCACGAACTCAGCCCACGTTTCGCGCTGCGTGTCGTCACGTGGCAAATAATACATCCTGGTGTCGTCCGCCGATTTGCTCGTACAGGCTTCCATTGAGCAGTACTTCGCATTCCGCGAACTTGCCGTAGCAGAACTTTCGCGAGCTCGACGACGCGCACAGGCCGCTCAGATAAGACACCGCACAGATTTCGACACCAGTGCAAGGGAACACCATGCGCCGGCTACGAACTGAAGGGCAAAGACGTCGAACACGCAAAGTGCGCAAAGATTACAAGCATTGCTCACAGAGGCACACCTACGCCTCCTGCCGAAACAAAAACCACCGACAACATCAACGCAGGCTATCGTTTCCTGTTCCGAAAACGACTATGACGTTCCCCTGAACCGGCCAGACTCGCTGGAAGATGTTTCGTCATGCCGATAGCGATTTCGCTAGTGCAGCCGATTGATGGTAGCACGCGGCCAGGTCAATTAAAATCGATTTTTGATGTGACTCCGGCCTCGGATCGCTGCAACAATTTCTGTGAGGCATCTGTACAACTACTGAAGCCAATTATATCATCTTCTAGGCGTCAAAATGTGGTGTCAGTACTCCTATAAGGGGTTGGTTCACCCGAAATTCCCCTAGAGCAGTTTTGGCCGTCGACCTGAAGGGGCCTTCGACAACGTTACTCATGACAGCATGCTGGCTGCCCTTATTGCCATTGATAGCGGGAACGAACTTTTTTATACATCAGAGACTTCCTATGCGATCGTACGGCGACACGATCGAATAGGAGCGAGAACGAGAAGGAACGTTGTAGTGACTCAAGATTGGCACAGCTACATCCGATCCCATCCTGCTTGGTGTCCACGGCACCCCTCAGGGGTCAGTGCTCTCTCCGTTGCTGTTCAACCTGGCCCTACTGAACCTCCCTAAAATACTTGAGGATGCACCAAGTCTCGGCTACGCCCTGTACGCCGATGATATTACCCTTAGAGGGGACGGCGCCCCTCCGAGAGTTCCAAGACACATTCCAACAGGCCACGGATGTAGTACGTCAATATGCTAAAGCCTGTGGCCTCCAGTGTTTCCCTCAAAAATCACAACTCCTTGTCGTACGCCCTCACACCAAACGACATCAAGGAAGACATTCAAATACTCCTTGACGGCCTGGTCATCACTCCAAGCCACAGCATCAAGATCCTGGGCCTACATCTCCAGTCCAACACCAAGAGTGACGTATCCTTGCAGCGCCTCAAACACAGCATCACTGAAATCATACACATGATCAGACGAGTTGCCACCAAGAAGCGAGGCCTCAAGGAAGCTGATACCCTTCGATTAATTCAAGCTTTTGTCCTTTCAAAAATCAGTTACATTACCCCTTATCTTTTTATCGGCCAGAAGGACATCAAGATACTTGATATAATGATCATAAAGGCGGTTAAGCAGGCCATTGGTCTTCCCATGAGTGCGTCTAAGGAGAGGGTACTTAGGATGGGCCCCACAACATGGTGGAAGGGCTGATAGATAGCCATATTTCTAACCAGAAGCTCCAAGAAGAAGTACCCGCACAGAACTGCAGTGGGTCGCAGCATCCAAGGCCCGATTGTCAGGGCAACACAGAATGTCACTCCGCGTGATTTACTCCCGGCCTCTTGGCAACAAGAACTAAAAATTTCCCATTACCTCGAAATATGAACCCCTCACACCACGAAGGTCGCCGACAAGCACGGGCTCAAGCGCTCAATATTGGCCTCGGCGGGGATCATGCAGGTATCTACACAGATGCCTCCTAACATCGAGGGTAGAAGCACTCCGTCATCGTGGCTACCAGCACAACCAATCTACTTGCGTGTGCCTCACTCAAGGCCCAAGACATAACTGCAGCAGAAGAGGACGCCATCGCCTTGGCTCTGCCTTAACCAGGGGTTCGGAAGGTAGTCGCCGATTCTCAACAAGCCTACCGGAATTATCGGTTTCATACGGCTCATCTGGACGCCCGCTCACGCTTCCATGGGGGGCAACGAATACGTCCACCAACAAGCCCTCGCTTTACTCCCAAGGCTACACACAGAACACAAATAAGCCGGAATGGGAGTAAATGGCTTGTGTCATAACTCAGTACCAATTCGGAGTTTTCAAAACTCCTTCCAATGGGAGTTTCGCCTTACTCCCATTATTTCGGCAGTTTTTTTAGTAGCATATGGGAGTTTCATTTTACTGCCACTACAATGGGAGTTTCCAGGGGTACCATTGGGAGTGTATTGTTTCCTCCAACTGGGAGTTTTCAGGGGGCGCATTGGGAGCAGTGTTGACCTGCATTCGAGGTTTTTTTTGTGTGTTTTTGTGCGCTTCATATATATGCGCTGCAGTGGAATTTATTACTGCATTTGGGAGTTCTTAATAAGGGCACAGGCCGCATTTTTATTTTTCGTTGGGGATCACGTAATTTCTAGTCTTTTTCCGCTTCAAACATTGAATGGCGAAACGTGAAAAGTTTGTTTTCTGCACAGTCAATTTATTGCATAAAAAATACATGGATACGATACACGTGTGAACACGTTAATAAGACAATAAAAACACTGAATCAACAAAACACCTACATCGAGAACACAAGGTATCTTGGTAAGAACTTTATCTACTACAACACTGAACGAAAAAAATTTAAGCCATTTGCAAACAATGAGGTCAGCATGGTGTCGGTGCGCTGTTTGCTTGCACCTGCCTCCCAAACGCTGACGTTGTCGCACCCCCTGGCACGTTCTTCTGGAAGCCACAGCAGCACATTCATTAGAGGGATAGCGAAACGCTTTAAATCTGCGGTAACAAATACATAAGCATATTGGGCATCTGACCTGAAAAAAAAAAGAAACGGCACTGTAAAGACGCTGAACTTGTCACTCCTGTGTCCAACTTTCCGTAATGTCTGAATGTTTGTTTAAAGCTACGCAAAATTGCACTTCTGTCCGAGACACCTGCGCTCACTAGTTCGTCAAAACGAAGTGTTCCTCTGTTCAAAAAAGTGCGCGACCCTTCCTTGTGGCGACCAACTTCTCAAAATGCTTCATTTCCCTCTTTTCCTTGCGTGTAGTGTTCTGGGAACGAGCTTCAGGTTTTACCCCCCGCACTTCCCCTCTCTCCCCTCACCGAAAGTTAAGGAAAAATTTCGGTCGGTGTGACGCCTGCGCGTGCCCCCCTTCAAAAAAAAAAATAAAATAAGCAGTCGTCTGTCGACTCTACAGAATGCTCCTGAATGGCGTTTGCTGGTTATAGTTACACGCGCCTAGCGTACGGAGAGCTCCCACGGAGCCCCGACCTTCTCCCTTTCCAGTGAAAGCAATTAATCGCCGGCGGCACGCGGCAGTCACCCTCCTCGTAGCAGGCGCGGCTGGCACCACACCTACTTCTCAAGAAAAGCGGCTGTCCTGCGACGTTTGACCGGCCAACTTCACCCTCGCTTGCCAGTAAGCCACAGACACAGCCTAACAAAAACACCTAACAGCTGTCCAGAGTTCGGACAGTTTTCATTCTGCTTGCGAGTGTAAACCAGTGAGTGTTCTGCTCGAGACCCGCGCAAATACGCATTGCTTTCACACCGTTCGGCCTCCCCAATGACGTTCCGGGCATGGTGCCGTCTTTCACGCACAACGCTCACCTCCAGTGGCGGAGAATCGCCCGTGCAGTGGCGCGGGAAACACGTTGAGTTTATTTGACGCTAGAAGGGGCACAAGTCTCCCAAAATGTTGCGTACAATAAAAAACGTGAACATCTTACCTTCAACCACCTCGCAGAGGCACAACCGCGTTGTTTTTAACGAGCCACTCTCAGCGATCACTGCATTTAGGCCTCGCGTCGGCTCGCTGGCGTATTCCGTCGGCTCGAAGGTCGGTGACACGGAGGCGACGTTGCAGTCCGTCGCACGTCAGTCCAGGCTGGTTCCACAATGTTCGCAACGAGCTTCGGTTGTTGGGAAGCACTTCACATCCGTTCGTCCGGCCGCAAGTTCACACTGGCAATAAATTTTCGGGGACGGTGGAGCTCACACAACACACGACACCAACTGGCAGCCATTTTGTAAGGACGCGTAGAGGAGGAAGGGGTGAAGGAGGAGGAGAAGGAAATGGAGGTGGCTTGGTAGTTTTTAATACTCCCATTCGGACAAACGCAGTAATCACAGCCAGATACTGCGTTTTGTGAAGAGGTACAACCGTGGTAAATGCGCTTATTTACGACGGCTTGTGGCCTCCGGTGTAAACTGGCAGTTTTTCCACCATCATACTACCACACGTGGGAGCAGGCCGCCTGTCGTGAGGAGTTTAAAAGACGTATTCCAGCCAAGAAACTCCCATTCAGGCTAACTTGTGTTTTGTGTGTATGGTGCTGCACGAGGACAGTCCCCTGTTTGTCACTTTCCGGAACAAAATCTAGCATTATCGCCTTCAGAGGCAGACCCTACCTCGCCCCACCCTGACCTTTCCAGGGAACAACAAACTACCCTACGCCTCTTACAATCCGGCTCCTTCCCACACCCGACGCGTCTTCACTTAATGCACCCGAACCGCCACGGCGCTGAATGTAATTTTGCTCAGAAGTAGGAACACTCCACCACATTATCGGGATGTGCGGCTTTAGCCCTGAGCCCACTCCTCTCTTCCCGTCCACTACCCAACAGAAGCAATGCGATATGTTACTGTCCAGCCCCTCTCTGCCTACCCAGCTGCAGCTGCTGGACAGTGCCCAGGTGGCGCGGACTGCATATGGGCTCCAGTGAAGAAGGAACCACTCCCCTGGACCGCGCTCTGGGCCGTTCAGAAATCTGTATAACAGTATTTCCTCCTCCTCCTTGCTGTGAGAGGCTCTTGTCTTTGAAGCATGAAGCTCTAGTGCGAAGCGTAAAGGAGTTTACCCAGTGTCTTAGTAACGTGACTACATTACTACGACGACAACGATGACAACGATAGGAGACGCCAATAGCCCAAGCCCCTAACAGGCTTCGCCTAGCAGAGCTGTCAGAACAGGCATGTGTCAACGGAAAGTGAAAGACTTGTCCTAACCGTAAAGCAAACACAAAAAATCCCGGGCCATCTCCACTAACGGCAAACCTGGGGAGGGGCAAAGCATGCAGTGTAGAAGTGTATTCTTCACGCCTTTGCGTTTTTGCCAGCGGAGATGAAACCGTTGGGGGGTAGAGGTATACAGCTTTGCTGTAAGAGTCTTTTGTCTTTGAAGCACGAAGCTCTCTAGCGCGAGGAGTAAACGAGTGTCCTAATGTGTTTTTTTAGTACGAGTTAAGAAGCGCTCCAGCGAGAAACGTAAACGAGTGTCCCGGTGTTTTTTAAAGCAAACGTTACGTTCTAGCGCAAGGCGTAAACGAATTTCCCGGTGTGTAGTACCATGACTACATGAGAAGACGATTATTACAACGACGACAGGACAGGTCAACAGCCCCAGCCCCTAAGGGGCTCCGCCCCTAACAGGTATTGACCTTTGCTGATGTATCATCGGGTACAATTTTCAATCCTTCCTCACTTCATGTCAGCGCCTAACTGCCCCGTCAGAGCGGACTTCAGGAACCATGGATGCGTGTGGACAGAGCCTGTTAAGGGTCTGTAAAAAACTACCCGTGCATGTTCCTGAAAACGCCGGTATAATGTGGGTATGCTCTTTCGACGGGTGCTTACGGATGCACTCATAGTGCGAAATTGCCTTGCTGATGAATTGGGACGCCCCTACGTAAACCGTCATTGAGCGGCCAATACGGTAAAAGAACTTCTAAGAGCTTCTACTTCTAAAAGAACCTCTACTCCATGCCCTCCCAATTTTTTAGCTACTGCGGTGGTTCGGACTAAACCAAACGTCTTCTCATTGTATATTAGGTCCATACGTAGTGTTTTTGTTCCGTGAATGTTTTAGTTACCGGTTCCAGTAAAATACGGTGGGGAACCTCCGAGGCAAAGGCTTGAATTTTTAACGACGTGGTGAACAATGATGCAATGGGCACTACCCACCGTACGATCATCATTCCATCACTAAGATCCTCCTCCATGTGGAACTTGGTTATGAGGTGTAGGAGGATGTAGTGGGGTAAGCTGGAGTAGGGTTGGGTGAGAGTTCTCACAATGAGCTCCTGTGGCAACGCCATCCCGGGTACCAAGCCGCGTGCTCCAGCTCGACCCGGGAAAGCATGAAGGTGGACCCTGCTCGTGGTGGGTCCCTTGAGACCCTGGAACAGAGCCGTCAATTCCCCGCGGTCTAATCCCAATATCTTTGGGAGTTCTCCCTCGAAAGTGCGTACAGAATACGAGACAGGCGGGACAATAGGTTGCGTTATAGAAAGGTGGAGGCATGAAACTGTAACTTTATTATTTCCAATTTAGAAGAGAAAATATCGACCTGTTGCAGTATGATCTCGTCGACAGTAGTAACCCATTGTCATACGAGTCCTGGTAGGTGCATCAAATGTTCCCCCAGTACATAACTTTCTATTGAAACGCAGGTGCCGGCCGCAAGATGCTGCGAGAGAAGTTCCGGACCTGTGAGACCCTGGACAAAAGCACGTACCCTCATTTTCGGGAGTGGGTTCGTGACACGTACACGTTCCTGGCTCTGGTCAATTACCCGTTCCCGGTGAACCTCATCACTCCGCTGCCCGCATACCCCGTAAAGGTAATTCACTTCACCGAATGTTTATCTCGCAGTTATTTATAACATGGAATGACAGAAAAACGATTTTTAAAGATGATAGTCTTCCTCGGACTACTTCAACGCAGAAATTTTAATCTGTCTGTCTGTCTGTCTGTCTGTCTGTCTGTCTGTCTGTCTATCTGTCTGTCTGTCTGTCTGTCTGTCTGTCTGTCTGTCTGTCTGTCTGTCTGTCTGTCTGTCTGTCTGTGATTCGATTCAGCCACCCGGCTGAAGTGAAACAGATGCTGCGTAACAGTCTTATATACTCACAGCAAGTCTAGCGTGTCTGCTAGCCGCATGGGACTGGCTTGGAGATGTCCAGGCTTACAGTTTAGACGGCGCTCGCACTCGACAAACATCCACTGCTTCTATGATGAACGCTGAGCTACATGCCATCCTCGCAGCCCTCGACCACTTGACCTATGAGACGTCTGCCCCATAACCACCCCGGTTTCGCTTTCTGACTGACTACCAAATGGCGCCACGCGAGCTCCGGAAGTCGTTCTCCGATCACCCTGTGGTTCATCAGATACAACATAAGATTAGTCTGCTTGCTCGCAATGGTACTCTGTACGTGTTGCGTGGATACCAGGACTCATGACTCAGGGTTTCGGCAACCATGCTGCCCTTGACGCAGCGCAGGAGAGTCTTCAAGTAACTCCTCCACTGGTTGGCAGCCCTGCACCCCCGCTCTCCCTCAGGCAACAACTGGATCACGCTCGTCAGGCTAGACACAAGCTCCTTGCCGCTGCCACTCCTTTAGGTTGCCTGCATAACACCCCTTCACTAACTCGTCCTGCCGAAATTTGTATTAACAAATTTCGTGCGAACGCTGCATTGACTTTCCACGTCACACGCAAATGGCATCACCCGACCGGCGATCCTCCGCCCTACTGCGCATAGTGAAACACCGCTACAATAGCAAATATGACCCACCTTATTTGGCACTGCTCTGCGTACCAATTTTTCCGACCCATCCTGCTGAATCCAATCCAAGCGATTTACCCCCCCCCCCCCCCCCGACACTCAGCGACCCAGATTTCCTTGCTGCCATTCGGCGCTTCCCTCTGAAGAGTGGCCTCGGAAAGGTAGTATAGCCGGGGACTACCACCCCTATATGCATGCATTCAGGAGCTGACTATTCATCTCCAGGATCTTCAAGTGAACATCACCTACAGGCCATCTCTCCTGTCCACTTTTAAATGCAGAGCATTTCTTTAACTCACGATGTCACCCGGCGTTGTCGGCGTGCCTCGGCGTCCGCAACAGCCGTTCCAGGTGCGCCCTCTCCCCCACTCCTCCTCTCCCGCATCACGCTATCCTCCTCGCTCTCAACAACAGGTCCGCACCCCTCCCCCTACACTTTATAAAAAAATAATAATTACCGGCGCCTGGTTTCGATCCCACGAGGTACATGGTGCTCTACCCACTGCGCCACAAAGCCGACACAGAATGGAAGGCTACGAACGCGCCTTATATCCTTGACTCATTCAAACTACGTCAAGAAGCTGCTGATACAACGCATTCACTACCTGTGGGCGGAACGGGAAGTACATGGTGCTCTTCCCACTGCGCCACAAAACCGACACAGAATGAAAGGCTACGAACGCGCCTTATATCCTTGACTCATTCAAACTACGCCAAGAAGCTGCTGATACAACGCATTCACTACCACCAACTCCCCAAACACTAAACGTTAACGCAATACACCCACCCCCTATGCGACGCATTTACTCGAGTCTCCCTCGCGGGGAGATGGGCCCTTTTTTCCCCTTCTCCCCTTCCAGCCCCTGGGCCCTCCTTGTGTTAATAAAAGACTTTCACTCACTCACTAAACGTCTAACTCCGGTGTCACTGCTCATACTTGTCAACAATGTTGAACAAGAACAAGGCATTGCGCAAATATAAGGCCGAAAATGAATACATAAGTGACATTCGCAGTGTTCTTTTATTAAAAATTTATGGATGCTTGGTTTTTGCGTTAGCAAATGAGATACATTAACTGCTGAAAACCGCTGCCTGCTGTTTCCAGTGCTCCTGGTGGCATTTAAGAAATCAAATAACAACAGCAACGAAAGGTTCCACTGGATGGGTTCCACGCTCCGTTTGAAACGCTCATGGAGTAGGGCAGCGGTTCTACAAACGTTGTAGTAGGGTGCCTCGATCCACGTTTGTCTCCGCCGTACAGCAGCGGTGGCTTCGAGACACCCGAGTTGTAGCAGTGGAACGCGGTAAATTTAAATTGACTTGAGCAAACCTCTAGCGTGTTATCTTGGGAGGAACGAGATGGGAGCGGAACAGCATGACAGGTGAGCAGGAGAGGGAAGGGAGGCATTTACCTGGCAGAGGCGCCAGTCGACTATCGTCTTTCGCCGACATTTGCAACGAAAGGAGCACTTGCGCGCCATTTTTCGCTTCGGGTCTGGAAAGAAAAGGTGTAGCTAAGTGCCCTGATGCTGGATCAACTGTGTCAAGTGTCAGAAAGGCCTTTTGCAGAGAACGGCTAGCGGCAGGCTTTCGTTTATAACTGAGCCAAACAACTGGAGAGCAAAAGCTTCTGCGTCAGTTTTTAGGTTTAAATGACGAAGACTAGTTTTTTATTATAAATATGATGTTTTATACTGTTTATTTGGAGTGCTTCCAGTTGACTCTGGAAGCATGCGACGCGGCACCTGTAACTGACTTAAAGTTCCCATCTGACCTGGTGCGACTGCTTCAGTTTTACCTTCGTTATATTTATTTTAGGTTGATGCTTACTACCACCAGTCATCTTAATGGCTGCCTCTGTTCAGTTCATGGCCGTCATACTAGTAATAGAGTTGCTGGAACAACGTGCGCTCGACTGTTTTAATCCTTCCCACAAAGTATATTGGGGGATAAAAATTGGATGGTTACATTTGGGTAATAAGTGATAATGTCTCTACCATGTCCACACTTTGCTTGTTGGTATGTTAACCACAAATATATCCTCATTTCCCCCTTTTAGGCAGTGTGTGACCTCCTACACAAAGGATCAGCCAACGCTGAAGCGATGGTGACTTCGATTGCACAAGCGATGCAGTTGTTTTACAACGGGACCACCAAACGACCGTGCCACAGCATATACATCGCTGTGAACCTGCCAGCATGGAGATTCCAGGCGAGTGAAGTTGTCCGAAATGCAAAGAACTTCTCCTTCAATATGTCCCGTAGGGCTTAAAGGAGCCATGAAGAGAAAACACAAGTTTGGTTCATTCGAAAGATTGCCTCGTTAGAACCATAACGACACCACTTATAACGCAAACTTCGCTCAAATAAGCTACATAATTAGGAAAAACGGAAATGGCCATGCGACCCACCAGCTCATTTTCCGCAATAGAACCTATGATGTCACTCGAGAATGCTCTGCGATTTGCGGAAGCCGGCAAAAGCAAACGCATGTTAGGCAGGGCTTACAGTTTGCATAGTGAGCTATATGCCCGTGAAACATACTGCACATTCTTTTTATGAAAAAGAACGGTGGAGTAAACGGTTGAAGTACCGAACGAATACGCAAGCGTGTGCGCCAATGCGTACGAAACTACCGCCGGCCGATCTCGACATCTCGCCGTCGCGCAGACGAATTTACGGGTTCGAGGTTCTTAGGGGCCAACGAACCGTTCCAGCACGTACAGCAGCGACCTTGCTTGGTATCTTAATTCCTTGACAGGTGGTTGGCCGTCATATCGCCAACCAGCAAAGGTAAAAATAGAAACGTGGGGAGTAAGGAACAGCAAGAAGCGACGAGATAGTGCCAGTCGTCGCAGAAGTTTCGAATGGTGTTGGCTTGGTGCTGTCGTTATGAGCTCGTTTCCAGTTTACAACCACTGAAAACTTCAGTTTGTTCGAGTACTTTACAATGAAATTTTGTTGCTGCGTTTTGAAAGGCCCATGTAGTACGGGCAAATCGTCGAGGGAGTGCGACATCCCCGCCGGTGAAGAGATCTCCTTTCATGTGCTGCCCAAGGACGAACCTCGGTGAAGCAAGTGGCTACGTTTTGTGAACTTTGCAAACGCAGGAGAAAGGGAGCTAAAGGAAGTACGAGTGTGCTCGCTTCATTTCCGACGAAGTGATTACGGCAGGGACCCTTATGTTAGCTCACTCCTGGGACATGCTCGCGCTCGTCGCCGACTTCGTGAAATCGCCGTTGAAGCGCTCTGACCTTGGGGGAAAGATGCCGTACACACCGCGCATTGACGCTCGTATCTTTCTGGTCGGAGCAGACAGCTCGCGCGAACGGCTTTCCATGCCCGACACCGGCCAACTGGCATAAGCGATACTGCTACTGAAATTGAACTATTATTAGCCGTAATAAAAATACGGCACATACGTACCAGTCTGTATTCATCCGTCGCGACGGGGCTGACGAGGCAGCGGTGCCGACGGCTGGGCGTTCGTATGTTGTGGCTATCGAAGAATGGCCGCTTTCCGGTCCATCCGCGTATCCCACAACTCCTGCCGCTCGTGCACTTAGAAACATTGAGCGTTCGAGTGGTGTGAGGTTGTTAAATGCAAGCCCGAGCTTCTCGGCGAGAGTTTTGTTCTCCCGATCAGACGATTCCATGCCTAGGGCTGCGGGTGCACTAGGTTTTACTAGTATTTTTAAAATGGCCGCCGTCTCGGTTTCGGCACGATTTCCGGTTCCTGTCGGACTCCCGCGTGTGAGTGCTATATGGAGTCGACATACTAAGTATCTGTTTCATGGACCGCCTCGTATGACGCCATTGTTCACGTCACGAAATCTGCAATTTTAGCGGGAGATTTAAAATTTTGGCTTAAATTGCCTTATTTCTCAGTGAATAAAGCATCATTTGCTTCCGGGAAAGCGCTTGGGGTACTATGAAACACCTAATCTCTCGAATAAAAAAACTTTTGTTTTCTCTTCATGGCTCCTTTAATCAAGCAGCGTGTTTATTCTGACAGGGGTGCTTGTACGACTGAAGTACGATAGTGAGATAACTGCGGTTCTGGGAAGGAAAATTTGGGTAGTGTGTGTTTCCAGTTCGGCAACAAGAGTAAATATGGCCCAATTTTAGATATCAGTGCACTTTATTCATCTCATTTTTGCATAATAAAAGAGTAGTCTAGTAAAGAGAAGTACAGGGTGGGACGGGACGTTCTTGCTAATAGGTTAGCTCAGATGAAAAGCTAAGATTTGCTTTTTATATTATCATCCACGCAGAAGTTAGGATCTACGTTACACTTACTACCAATTCAAAAAGTCTTGTTTGCAGAACCCCGGCTAAAATCGATGTGACGTCTTATTGTACTACAAATAACGCAGTAAACAGACTACAAAGTTTGACTCGATAGTTCGGTCTCCCCTGTGGCGTCGGTAATGTAAGCATGACGTCATGAGCTGCGCAGCTCCACAGAGCTGACATTTAATAGTGAAAGAGCATGCACGTCGGTCTCATTCGTCCAATGCGCTTTTTGGCTGCATGAATTGGTAGCTAAAGTGCATTGAGGTGAATCTGAACCATCGGATTGCTTTGAAGTGTGGCCTCTTCCACAGGGTCGGCTACAAAAAAGGGGTTCCTACTTGTAGCCATATTTAGGATGTACTCACGCAAACTACGGAAACAAACGCTCTCGAATACGCTCTCTTGAGGCTGAGGGAGTAGCTAACGGCATACGAAGTGTCTGTGTAAGGGCGTCCCATTCTTCCTCAAGAGCTTTCGCTCACGCAAAACAAGTTGATTTGACGACTACGCGCCGGCCTGATAGCTGCCCTAATTTCTTTCTACACCGTTCTCTACTGATAAAATGTGTCGTGACTGTGTGCAACTACAGTCTTAACAACCATCGGCAGAATTGGGGCTTTCCTAAAATGCCTTTCCGAGCCTAGAGGGGTCATGAAATACAATTTCGTTCAATTTGAGAGAAGTATCCCTTGGTAATTCACATTCCAGCTTAGAAGGACATTTATAACCGCAAAAGCATACTAGATGTTAAAAATCTTTCAAATTTCGCGCTACAGTGACGCAGTATGTGCAGGACGGATGTAAAATGGGCCAGCACTGGAAATGTTTCTATCACGGTGTGAACTGCGCGCGAGCATCGAAGTGATGCGATCAAACGGAACTACAGGGCCCACTATAATCGCCCAGTTATGTTCCTTGGTGGTGGCTCAAGTCAGTGGTTGCCAATCTCGCAATCAAGATTGTGTGACGTCATAAACCAATCTCCGAAAAGTGGCTGCGGAGTTGCCACTGCTTCATATTGTTACGGGGAAAATGCTATATTACAAATATTTACAAACGTCACACGGGGAACGCAGTAGCAGTCTAGAGTGCGTGCGGCCAGACAGAGCGCGAGAGTTCCTCTTGTTTCTTCTCGTCACTCAACCTCGTCACTCATGTTGGGGCCAATCCCTGGGAGTCTATGTTCTCAAGGTACATAGGAGTCCCGCGGTATAACCCCCGCCGGTGGGAGCGCCATTTCGGTGCTCACGGTTCTGGTGCGGAAGTTGTTTGACGGAAAGGCTCAAGACGGGAGACATGCACGATGTCCGTGAGGTTGTGGCGGGTCGGGTGAGGTTGAAGAGGGGCTGTTACGCTGATACTGGCGTAACTTCACATAGTATGCGATAAGGCCCAGAACTGAGGGACAAGAGTTTTTCACAAAGGCCCACACGGCGTGAGGGCGACCAAAGGAGGACAAGTGAGCCCGGAGTAAAGTGGCCAACTTGGTGCCAGCTATCATAAAGCGTCTGGCTGTGATAGCAGGTTGAGTAACGAGAAGGAAGAACAGCAACTCTCGCGCTCTGTCTGGCCGCACCCACTCGAGACTACTACTGAGGAGGAGGGGGAAACCACGTTATTCAAACACAACATTGAGCGTTGAGAATGTCCCGGGCCAGGTTCACGAATGCCAACTGGTCCGTGAGCTGGTCCGAGGCTAGCCAAGTCCGCCACGTTGAAGGAGGAGGGTGGGGAAAATGTGGGGATTGAATTGAAATGAGGCAGGAGAAAATGCAGTGTTCTAAATTAGCGTATGGTTCGGGACCATTGGGATATGCTGGTGAGTGTCGGATACGGTAGAGACAGGAACGAGCAGGTGTAAGGAGGGTATTCGACTGTGTGCGTGGAAGAATGCGTAGTTGCATGGTGGTTAGAGATTTGTCTGGAACAGGAAGTGTACGAAGAGTTCCTCTGGTGTTCTTGTAGTGAATCTTTATTTCTTGTTTGTAGTGGAGAGTAGTGTCACTGCGTTGCCCGTGTGGCAATATGCTTTGACCATTAACTCGGTCACTTCTTTGAAGTTTACCATAGAATTGGTATCATTGTAATCGGGATAAAGCAGTCTCTTGAATGCGCCAAGCCTGTGTTAACAGCGGAGCTGTTGTAGGTCGAGCCTGTTCGTCCGTCTGCAGTAGGGCGTGCGTCACGCGGGGGTTAGAGCTGGTTCCCAAATCCAGCGATGGAGGGCACTGGGATCTGACCACCGATGGCCTCCGAGAAACCGGTACCCAGATCCGCCGATAGAAGCGCACTAGTCTCGCCACCCGCCGCTTCGTAGAAACCGGTTCCCACACCCATAAACAGAGGGCGCAGTGGTCTCGCAGGGGCGGGCTCCTTTCGTCCCTTAGCAGCCGATTCCTTTGCGTGAATCATAGAATTTGCGTGGCGACGCCGCTGCTGTTCTCGGGCGAGCGCCCGAGTTGACGTTCGGGCGTACACAAGAAAACGACAGCTCCACTGTTTCAGGAGATTTCACACTGGATGGAACTGAGTTTCATTTTTTTTGTCTTCATAGTGCCTTTACCTGGTTACCGCAGGAGTGCACGGAGCTGGTGCGGCCGAGTTGCTCAGATGGCGTTCACGACATGTTCTACCCCGAAAAATGGGACCCCGAAGCATTTATCGCCAAGTGCCGGAAGAGGTTCGGGGTTACACCGGACTTTAACAAGATTACCACGACCTACCCTACGCCAGAGCTGCAGGCAGCCTCCAACATCTATTTTACGTAAGTGGCGTTTACTCGATATAAAAAAAAAGAAACAACTAAACCTGGGGTTTGTGCCAGCTTCGTCATTTGCTAGATAAATGGTTCGTACCTAAAACAGGCAAGTTTTGGACACTAAAATGTTTCGGTGGCTGTATTCGTATCTCGGTCCTTCGTATTTAATCAGGGTGACTGCTTTTCTTATAGAGATGAGAAGCGAAAACGCCCGTGTGTCGGTATTTAGGAGCACGTTCAAGATCCCCAGGTGGTCGAAATTAATCCGGAGCCCTCCACTACGGCTCGCGTCGTAGCCAGGGTGTAGTTTCGCCGCACTAAACACCGCAAATAATGAACCGTATTTAATCGTGCTGTGAGCGTGCGGTATCTGTGGGACATCTCCTCTTTTTGAAGCACCCTTCGGCCCTGTGCTCATGGGTCGATTTTTTATACAGCGTAAAAAATGCCCCGCTCCCTGTGCAGCCAATCTCGGGACTCCTCGGTCACCAGGAAAACGGCACACAATTATAGCCACTACGCAGACATTCTCATAACAAAATTTCACGCCGAAAGCAATTCCAAGATTCCTTGCTTCAAAGCGTATATGATGTGTGTTCATGAAAGTTTGTTGGGTTCAAACTGCTTTTTTAGAAAGACTTACGTCCCTTGGTGTCGTGTACAATCACTCGTACTAGACAGGGAAGAGAGAAAAAAAGTCCTATTCTGCTTCTACATCGCAGCCGGGAAGTGAGTTTCCTGAGCAGCGAATTTTCTTGTGGAAGTGGCACTACACCGGATGCAATGATATCGAACTGTGTTCCTAATGATAACCTGTCTATTTTTAAGAGAAAATGAGCATATTCAGGCCACGCCCCAAACCATGACATTCAAATTCGCAAGGCCATCTGAACTCACGGTTCCGACTTCGTGCCACAACTAGTTGTGCCAAATATCCGAGTTGGATAATCTTCTGAGGCAGCAGGACCCATTTTCGTTTCTAAGGTTTAAAGAGAGGTTGCCGCGTACTCCCGTATAAGCACTAACTCAGATGATTAACTGTGCGACATACAGTGACTTGCTTGTTGCTTACTGACGTTCATTTGTCTTCGTGGAACTAACAATTGCACGGAATTCGGTCACAGGACAGACTCGCGTTTATCATTACAAACTCCGACTTTGGCTGAATAAAAAACTGGGAACATACAGTTACTAATAAATAATCCAACAGGATTGTGTTATCGCGAATTGCAGCAGCTAAGCATGATACACTGGACCAAGAAAAAAGTGAATTTCTTTAGCCCAGTATCCAGATGCCGTCCGACGGCGCTGAAGCTCTAAGCTGCCGTAATGGCTAGAGTGTCATTCGATGAATATTTAAGTCTAGGCTGGCAGAGGCAAGAGCGTGTGCCATTGTGCTGTATAGATTCCGTATTGGCATTCTGATAAACAAGGGTGGTGTTAGAGTCCTGAGGAACACAACGATATCGATGCATATGACGGTGAGTGTGATGAATGGCCACGCGAGAGATTGCCCGCGCAAGTGAGCCCAGGAAAACGCCAAAGAAGAGGTGCAGGGGTGAAGCAATCAGGGGAGCGCGAACGAAAACGGACAGAGGCTAACTGGCGGAATAGGGCGCGGTGCCGTGAAAACTACTCTGGTGGTTCACGGGCCACCCTAGAGCAAGACCGTCACCACCCTCCAGCATGGTTCGAGAGTGCATTTGGGCGCCGCAATCGTGGCGCTGGTGCGCCGAGTGCTGAGGCTCTGTTTCTTATTGCGCGAGTAGTTCTGGGTGAACTTTTGAACTATTAACTTTGCTCTCCGTGCTAACCGAAACGGTAGTGTCCGTAACGCGCCATCGTCGGTCAGGGTCACCTCATGTGCAAGTCCTTTATCCTGTTACTATTAAATGCAGAACACTTCAGTAACTCACGATGTCACCCGCGTTGACGTCCGTAGTCGTAGTCCGCACCCCTCCCGCTACACTATATAAAAAAAATACTATCCGGCGCCTGGTTTCGATCCCTCGACCCGGCGGGCGGAACGCAATGTACATGGTGCTCTACCCACAGCGCCACAAATCCGACACAGAATGGGAGGCTACGAACGCGCCTTATATCCTTGACTCATTCAAACTACGTCAAGAAGCTGCTGATACAACGCATTCACTACCACCAACTCCCCAAACACTAAACGTTAACGCAATACACCCACCCCCTATGTGACGCATTTACTCGAGTCCCCCTCGCGGGGAGATGGGCCCAATTTTTATTCATCAGCGTGTCAACCAGCATTCGTCTCTATGCCTGCGTGGTCCTCAACCTATTCCTCACAAAAGTGGCAAGCCTGCCAAGTTCGCGCATTTACCATCAGCAAAAAGAAGTTGAATGCTGGGATTAGGCGGGAGTAAAGACTCCAACATATACGTTGAGAAAGTAATGGCGATCGGGACGCATCTAGGTCTTACAGTACGGGAACTCCGCCAGTGGATCGACACCCAACAAGCGGAGCAGCGTGCTGAGAGGGCAGCTGAAAGAGAAGCCCTCCGAGAAGCAGCAGAACGGATGAAAGAGGAACGTCGGAAGCTGCCGAGTTGGCCAGGGAAGAAACTGAGAGAGCTTAAGAGTCTGTCGAGAGTGAAATACTAATCCTGGAGTTGAAGATTCGTCTTGAAGGAGGATCGCAAAACACCGCAATTACTGCCCATACCCAGCTTTCTTGCTCAAAATTCCCATATCGTTTGAAAACAGCGCGGAAGACGGGACTGAGCAAGTAATGGACGACACAACACTTACAACAATACCGTTTTCTCGACCGTTTCCTCGAGGAGCGAAATCTTGCGATCTTAGGGAAGGTTCCCACGGACTCCCGATATGACCCCAAGGGCGCAACCTCCTCACCGTCATCACCATCATCGTCAGCCTACTGAGGTCTACTGCAGGGTGGAGGCCTCTCCCATTGCCTCCAATCGCTCCTGTCCGGCGTTGCTTGAAGTGATTTTTATGCGATCGTCCTGGACACCATGCGCACGACTGTCCCACTGTGGCCGGATTAAACACCACCTGCTCTGAATTTGGCAGATCAGGTCACAGTGCCGATAACTGTCGAAGCGGATCGGGGGGCAAGGACAAAGTAGCTGCCTGTGCCATTTACCAGCCACCAAAGACAGCCGTGAAACCAAAGTTCCAGAGAGCCCAGCCGTCAGACGCAACAGGACCTAGTCCCAACTCTAAGGGCACCAGCGGTAGAAATTCGCCATTTGTGGTCAAGGGAATGCCAGTTGTTCTAATACGAGTGCCCAGGAAATTCGATAATGTCTTCAGAGACACTGCAACGACACAGCCATTGTTCGCCGTAATTTGAGAGATGGCGTTAGCTTGACTGGGACGACCCGCCGAGTTGTTCTTGATGGCTCCGTTGCGGAACTACCAAAAGCAAAAATGCAAGTTAACACAACATATCTTGTGGGAGAGATCACCGCGGCTTGGATGAATCATCTCGTTTGCGGCCTGAGTCTTGGCAACATGCCAGGTGTCAAGGAACCAGACAAAACAGATCCTGACTGGGCATGACGCTGCAGGCGCCATTGAAACGGGTACGAGCAGTCTATGGCGAACACTGCCTACGGAACCTCCTTAACTGATTCCCCTGTTGCAAGCCTGAAGCCCTGTAGGCCTCCAGTCACGCACGCTAACCTCAGCAGTGTGAAACTGGTTCGGAAACAGCGAAAAGACCCCCCTTTGAGGTCTCGTTGCTGGAAAGTTGGGATTGAGCCTCGTTCTGCAAGAGGTCGCCATTACCAATTCCTCGAAAGTATGGACCTCTTGTATAGGGTATGTCGCCTTTTAAATTGAAATATGTTCAAACAAATACTAATGCCGAGGACCTTCAGAGAGACAGTCCTTCGAGCCGCACGCGAGAGCGCGTCATGCCTTGTCATGCGGGCATCCGAAAGATGGCTTACCGAATTGTTGAGAAATTCTACTGGCCAGATTTGGAGAGATGTGAAGTGTTTTGTGCGATCTTGCAACATTTAGAACCAAGAAACGCCTGAAGCGAGAGTTGCTGCGGTATTTCTGCCCAACGCTCCGGGTACACCGACATGCATGCTGCACGCCGGTATCGCAACAGAAACGTCCAATCAATTTCCCGAGGCACAAGGAGGAGATTGATGGAGGCACGCTGCAAAAAAGCCCGAGTTCGACGCCTGGATATGCATCCTTGCCTCCCCCGGCATGTATTCACACGAGTAGCCGCGTGTAGAAATTCTCGACAACTGAACTGGCGTGCAGCAGTTTCGCGTTGTGCGTGCGTGTGTGTAACACAACGGCGACACAATGTCATTCAACTGCATTTATTTTTAACTGACAGCGTTGTGTGCGTGAGTGCGCTGTGAACCGTGACTATTTCGCTTCCTAACTAGAGCGTGGAATAGAATAGTTGTTTCCCAAACAACTCTCATAGGTGGGAGTGATGTGATGAGTGTCCACGCGAGAGATTGACCCGCAAGTGAGCCCCGGAAAGCCACAAAGAAGAGTGGCAGCACGGGAAAAATTCCGGAAAGCGCGAACGAAGACGGGCAGAGGCCAAGCGCTGAAATTGGGCACGGTGCCTTGGAAACTACCCCTTGCGACGCCTGCTTCACGCGACACCTTGCAACAAGACCTTCGCTACCCGCCGCCAAGGCTCGAGAGTGCTTGTATACTCGCTTACAATTTAAGAACGGCAACGGAAGTTGCCGCTGTGCCTCATCACCGCGGCCGGATGTTACTCCGCGCGGTGCAAGTGGTGCTTTAATGCGAGTATTTTGGACATGGTGGGAGCCGTTTCCGTGATTTTGTGGACTCAATATGCTTATAAACTACTGCAGCGACGACAAACAAACTACGTGAGAAAAGACAGATGGCATCACGCATTCATAGCAGTCTCCTTTCAAAACGCGCGCGCCCGTTGACATCGGGGTCCGTCCTTTAGGCGGAGTGATACCGTACATGAGCTATTGCCGTTCTTAGCTTGTTCCCGAGTATAGGCGCCGTCATTATGGCACTGGTGCGCCCCCTGCTAAGGCTCCATTCCTGCTTTCGTGTGCTGCCATTCCTAGTTTGGCGTGGTCGTGCTCAAGGCTCACGCAGGCTACAGGCTTATTCGTTCTTTATCCGCTCGTCCGGGCCAATAGACACGCAACCAAAAAAAATTGGCCGCGTATCTGCTCCTTTCGTTGCAAATGTCGTCAAAAGACGATAGTCTTTATCGACTTTTGCCAAGTAAATGCCTCCCTTCGCTTTACCGCTCACCTCATGTTGTTCCTCTTGCGTCGCGCTACTCCCGAGGTAAAGACGCCAAAGGTTTGCTTAAACCACTTTAAATTTCCCGCGTTCCACTGCTCCAAACTGGGTGTCTCGATGCCAACGCTGACGTACGACGAAGACGCGCGTAAATCGAGGCGCCCTACTTCAACGTTTATAGAACCGCGTTTCCCTACTCCACGTGTGTTGCAAGCAGAACGTCGAACCCATCTAGTGCCTTTCGTAACTGTTGCCGGTTGATTTCTTAAAATGGCGCCAGAAGCTATAGTGGCGCGGGCGACAGCAGGCAACGGCGGAGTGAATTCTTTTTCTGCAGTTGAAGTATTTACTTCGCAAAAGTCAAGCATGTTTGATTTTTTATAAAGGAACACTGCAAATATCACTTCTGTACTAATTTGCTGCCTTATATTTGCGTAGTGTCTTGTTCTTCTTCAACAATGTTGACAAGTATGAACATTACACCGGACTTAGACGGGTAGATTTAGCTGTGACTATATAAGACTATTGCGCAGACATTGTTTTACTTTGGCTGGGTGGCTGAATCGAGTCACAGACAGACAGACGGACAGACAGACAGACATACAGACAGACCAAAATTTCTGGGTTTAAGGAGCCCAAGAAAGACTATCGTCTTTAAAAATTTGAGACCATTTGCGTATTGGCCATTTCCCGAGTAGTTCCCGGACTTTCCGAACTAGAAGACTGGTTTGTGAACTTTTGTGAACTGTGCTTTCCGTGCTAACCAAAACCGTAGTGTCCGCAACACCCCGTTGTCCATCATGTTCACGTCCAGTGCACGTATTTCATCCGGTTAAATATAGTCACAGCGTGTAAACCAACATTCGTCTCGCTGCCTCCGTGGTCCTCAGCACCTTCCTAACGATGACTACTGCAAGCACAGTGCAAAACAGCAACGTAACGTGTAAATAAACAATTTAGAACTTGTACAAATGCGTGATGATGTGTCCTGCGATGTTCACGCAGAAAGAACTCCTGCAGCCTCGGTGTGGTTCAAGCCTTGCCCGACTTAATGCAAGCTTCGCCAGTTGAGCTGGTTGATTGATTGATTGTTGGGTTTAACGCGCCGACGCCACGCAGGCGACGAGGCGCGCCGTAGTGGAGGGCTCAGGGTTAATTTTGACCACCTGGGGATCTATAACGTGCGCCGAAATCTTGTAAACACGGGCGTTTTTGCTTTTCGCCTCCACAAGAAAGCGGCCGCCCCGGCAGGGAATCGAACCCGCGACCTCGTGGTCAGCAGCACAACGCCTTAGCCTATAACCCACCGCGGCGGGTCAGTTGAGCTGGTAATAATCTACAGAGCTGAGGATGACTTTGCATGCACCACTCGCCGCGAAGAAGACGATGACCTCTTGGATGCATATTAGGACGGTTACTGGCACAAAACTATGCAAATAAACGATGATACAGAAACTTACATATATATCCAGCACTGCTCACCTACAACAGCTTCGCAATTCAAGTGTTTCGCGTGGGTAAAGGCTTCTTATAAAACACTGCGCTAAATTGACATTGACAAAGACGAATAATTTTTTTCCTTTCGTATTAATTCCATTTTGAATGGCTTAGGTTATTGTTTGGTTGTTTAAATGATTGCTTTCGGTTCATTGGTTGTGCCAAGTTACGTTGTTACATTACTTAAGATAGAGCGAGGTAGTTAGTGCCAGACGTGTCATATTCTCATCGAAACACAGGTGGGCGTTACTCTTTAGTGCAGTGCTTATATGCCGTCGTACGGCACCCCAGACTCAGCCTTCCTTTAAATTGTTCTCTTTGTCTTTTCTTCTTAGGGACGGTGAACTGGACCCGTGGTATGCCTACGGATTGAAGAAGGCGCCCAACAAGAACACGAATTACTACATGATTTATGGGGCCGCCCACCACCTCGACCTTCAATTTACGCGGCCCGAGACGCCGCGGTCAGTCAGATACGCCAGGGTCGCCGCTATGCAGGCAATAGCGCGTTGGGTATTCGCATAAACCTAGGATACCCAATTTTTTCTGGATCAGGCACTTACAAAATTCTCGTCTAATGTATTCTTCAGGGCCAAAGAGAAATTTTATCATGGACCGACAATACACCGGGTTTTTGTCGATGCTCCAGGCTCTCCTTCTATGGAACACTTTAAAGTATGATCTACAGCAGAGGTGGGGCAACAACTCATAACGTAAAGACAGTAAATGCCATAGCTGTAGTCGACTTCTTTGATTATATTTATAGTGAACCATCAGAGTTGATCATGATCCCTCTATCTTTCTATATATATACATATATATATATATATATTTATATATATATAGACTGTCGGCATTTCTTTTTGTATATATATATATATATATATATATATATATATATATATATATATATATATATATATATATATATATATATATATATATATATATATATATATATATATATATATATATAGCGAACGCACCGCACCGGTTATGCGGAGATGTGGGTTCGAGTCCCGCTCCCGGAAAAATGGCGGATTTTTTCTCGACTTAGATTTTCGCTTATTTATCAATGTATCAAAGAAACGTGACAGACACACGTCATTCGGCCCTATTAAATATTTCGAAAAAAAAAGCCGAATAGCACTGGCAATGACGACTGCAACCTTGATATATATATATATATATATATATATATATATATATATATATATATATATATATATATATATATATATATATATATATATATATATATATATATATATATATATATATATATATAGCGAATCAAAAATGGGAAATGAGGGGCTCGGTGAAATAAGACAGAAAATAAGGGTTGGCAATCAAGATCAAGAAAACCTCGGAAAGCAAATGGGAGGTTGTTGTGGTTCATAGAAACAGATGAATAATTTTTGAGTAAGAAAGAAAGTGGTGAAAAAATGCCCGATGGGTGAGATCCGAACCCACGACCTCCAGAATACCGGTCTGGTGCGATAAATTGGGATACCAAATTTTCTGGGTATTCTGGAGGTCGTGGGTTCGGATCCCACCAGGCGGGCATTTTTCACCACTTTCTTTCTGACTCAAAAAATTCGTCATCTGTTTCTATGAATCACCACAACCTCCCCTTTGCTTTCCGAGGTTTTCTTGACTGCCAACCCTTATTTTCTATATATATATATATATATATATATATATATATATATATATATATATATATATATATATATATATATATATATATATACAGTACAAGGTTCACCGGACAGGTCGATGTTGAAAGGCACCACTTGAAAGGCAAAGGCACGGGGAAGCACAGGCCGTTTATTCCGGCTTCGCGTAAGGAGCAACCCGCAGAGACTCCGACGAAGCTGACGGTAGCGCGAGGCACGGGATATCAGGGTGACAGCTGGTGGCGCGTTAATGAAGATGATGCTGATGATGGGAGTGTTTCTGGATGCTATGAATGGGGGGAATGACCACTGTAGCGATTGGTATGAAAACATCGCTCACAATATATATAAAAGGACAAGGTTCACCGGAGAGGTCGATGTTCTGGGGGGCGACCGTTTATTCGGAGGCGAGAGCGAGGATGAGTATTTACGGAAATAAGGAGGAAGTGCTGGAGCATGTTCCCTAATGATGATGATAATGCACAGGTGAAGAGGAAGCACTGAAGGCAGTCCGAAGGTCCCACACCAAGAGCGGCCCTGCCACCCTGTACCGGTAGATTGACCAAGGATGCTCCCACTTCCCCCACCCTTGCGGAGTCGGCAGCCTGGCCTCGAGTCACTCTAGCACGGCCGCTCGATGAAAATGAGAACCTCCTTTCCCTCGAGCGGCCGTGACTCTGGAGTCCAGCGTCTGAAGGGCTTGAGACGCGATACATGGAATATTTCGACGCCAAGGCGGCCACGGTCTGTGACGGGGCCTATCGGTGGTATGCGGGAATTAACCGAAGAAACCTCTTCCAGGATGACGCAAGGGCTGAGGAAACGCTGAAGGAACTTCTCACAAAGACCGGGATTTGTTCGGGGGTCCAGAGGAGCACTTCATCACCAGGGTGAAAGCGAACGCAGGAATGTGTCGAGTAGTATCTTGTCTTTCTGACTTATTCATGAGCTTCAGTTTGCCAGCGTGCTAGTTATCTGCAGCATGCGAGGCGTGAAATATACTATTCATGAGATGGTCCTTCGGAAGAAGCAAGAGCGGAGAAGAAAGTTGACTCGAATGTATAGGAAGGTGAGCGGCCGAAGACGAGAAAGAACGTGAGTAGCACGCTGAAGTGCAGCATTTTTCGGGCCACCACCACCACGACCACCTTATAAGCAAAGGTGACAAATAGGATGATATCCCAGTTGCGATGGTTGGGGCTTATATACATAGATTTCATATCAGAGAGGGTTACGTGGAAACGTTTGGTTAAGCCGTTAGTCTGCGGATGGTAACCAGTACTAGTCTTGTACACAATGTTGGAGGCACGCAGGAGCTCCTCAACAATGGTTGCCAGGAAGGTCCGCCGTTAGTGTGAGCATCCTTGGTCATTCTGCCAGTACCGGTTGGCAGAGTCGCTCTTCGTGTAGGACCTTCGGACTGCCTTCAGTGCTTTCTCTTTATCTGTACATTATCATCATCATTAGCTAACCTGCTCCAGCACTTTATCCTTATCTCTGTAAATACTCATCATCATGATGTGTGCTCGCTCGTTCCTTGCTCGAGCCCCCGAATAAACGGTCGCCCTGAACATCGACCTCCCGGTGAACCTTGTCCTCTCAATATATATTAGACAGACAGACAGACACAGACAGACAGACACAGACAGACAGACGACAGACGGACGGACAGACAGACAGACAGCCAGACAGACAGACAGACAGACAGACAGACAGACAGACAGACAGACAGACACGGCCTGTGTGAGCACCGAGGGGTACGCTTTACAATCATTATCATCCGTGAATAATCAACATCATCGTTGGCTGTACTCGCACTCCCCCCGGAACATTCGGTCCGAGCAGGCGTCGTCTCAGAGACCTCCGGCTTCATCGTTTTTTGAACAGACTGCTCCTACCCGTATCTCGCTTGGACAGTTGACTTAAACACCATTGAAATATATTGTCACGAAGTCAAAGACGACGCAGTTGTCTTCAAAGAAAACGAGTTTATTGGAGCGAACTTGTGCTCCCCTAACAAAGAATACACAGGCGGCGAGACAGCAGTAAAAAAAAATCCCCCGCATTTCCCCGAGGGGGAGAATGTGAAAGTGCGAATGCACGGTTGTCGGCCCGCTTGCGGCGCTTGCGCTCGGCCCCCGCAGCCCACCGCCTCGCCGCCTTCTCTTCCATCTCTTCCATCGGGTTTGTAGTATCACGTGTACACCACGCAGTTATCAAGCCGCTATAACGCCGCTGAGTCGCCAACGCACGCCGCTGACGACGTAGTTTGAATGCGTTAAAGATATAAGGCGCGTCACTAACACTGATATCAGCGTCGCGTCCGTGGCGTGGTCGGTAGAGCGTCGCGCTGCGGCCGCAAAGTCCTCGGATCGAAACCTGGCGCCGGATGCTGTTTCTTTTTTAAATATAGAGGAGCACTGCGGACGCCGCCGCCGCCGCCGCCGCCGGCGGTGGATGGTTTGGGGTCGCTTATAAAGTGCATTCGCACTTAAAAAGTTACGTGCGTGGACGAGCGTCGGGAAGTGGAAATGGAATGTCGCGGTGTCTGCTCTGCAGGCTTTTTATCTTTAGACGCGACTGTTTCTCGAACCGTCGATTTACACCCAGAACAAAGAAGATTATTGTAGGCTGTTCACGTTAGTTCGGAGCGCTCTCCCTATCAGAAGAGATAACACATGCGGCATAGAAAGAAAGAATGGAACACTCGCTTCCCTTGGCACGCAGATAACACAGACCGGCGTACCCGGGCGGTAAAAGCAAAACATAAATAAATAAACCCAATACATGGTTCGCGGCATTACCCCTCCTCTAAGAGTGTATCGACCCGATGCTAACATAAGCGACAGTCCGAACAAAGAAAAAATAAATGTCCATCATCGTGCGTAGAAAGGTTTTAAGCGAACCACGTGGACGACTTCGGGTCGCGTGCGTCGTCCTGATGTGCCGGACTCACCATCAGGGATCACTTGTAGGTAAGTTGGCCAACACATCGTAGAATCTGGTAGGGTCAGAAATACCGCCGTAGAAGCTTCTCACTCAATCCACGTGGTCGGATTAGAGTCCAACCCACACAAGATCCCTTGGGTGGTACTTGGCGTCTCGGCGTCGGTGGTTGTAGCGGCCGGCATCCACCAGCTGCTGGTCCGTTGTACGAACTCGAGCGGGCTGGCGGGCCTCCTCCGCACGCTGAAGGTATCCTTGGACGTCGGCGTTGAGGTCGTCGTCTTCTACGTGCGAAAGCATGGCGTCAAGCATCGTAGTCGGCCGCCTTCCGTAGACAAGCTCGAACGGTGCCATCTGCGTAGTTTCTTGGATAGCCGTGTTGCACGCAAACGTGACCTATGGGAGCACTTCGTCCAAGGTCTTATGTTCAACATCGACGTACATGGATAGCATTTCCGCAATCGTCTTGTTCAAACGTTCCGTTTGTCCGTTCGTTTGGGGCTGGTAGCCCGTCGTTCTTCGGTGATCCGTGTCGCTGTAGCGTAAGATTCCTTGCATCAGCTCGGCAGTAAATGCCGTTCCGCGGTCTGTGATTAGAACTTCCGGGGCTCCATGTCGCAGCACAAGTTGACCTATGAAGAACTGTGCGACTTCTTGGGCAGTCCCCCTCGGAAGAGCAGCGGTCTCTGCGTAGCGCGTCATGTAGTCTGCCGCTACGACAATCCACTTGTTCTCGGATGACGTAGGGAACGGGCCCAAAAGGTACATTCCAATCTGCTCGAAAGGCCTCGATTGGACGGCGATCGGCTGCAGAAGTCCGGCGGGTCTCGTCAGCGGCGTTTTTCGTCGCTGGCAGTCACGGCAGCTCCGGACGTCGTGGGTGACGTCGAATGTAAGGCAGGGCCAGTAGTACCTCGCCTTGATTTTTCCAATGGTGCGAGCTGTGCCGAGATGTCCGGAAGACGGGTCGTCATGGCACGCTTCCAAAGTTTCGTCATGAAGATCTGCCGGGACGACAAGAAGGTAATTCGTTCTCGTTCCAGGGCTGAAATTTTTCTTCACGAGGACGGAGTTTTTGAGGCTGAATGCTGGTAGGTTTCGTTTGAACGCCTTAGGCACGGCGACGTTGCGTTCTTCGAGGAAGTCGATCATGACGCGCAAGTCAGGGTCGGCACGCTGCTGGGCGGCTAGGTCGCTCTCCGTAACGACTCCGAAGAACGTGCTGTCTTCATCGGATTCTTGTAGTGGCTTGTCGACGGGGGCGCGGGACAGGCAGTCGGCGTCGGAGTGTTTCCTGTCGGATTTTTAGACGATATAACGTCGAATTCCTGCAGGCGCAAGCTACATCGCCCAAGGCGGCCAGATGGGTCCTTCAAATTGGCGAGCCCACACAGCCCATGGTGGTCTGTCACAACCTTAAACCGTCTACCATACACGTAGGGGCGAAATGTTGAAATGGCCCATATGATAGCCAGGCATTTTTTCTCGGAGGCAGAGCAGTTTTTCTCCTTCGACAGACCACGGCTGGCATAGGCGATTACCGTTTCGCAACCGCTTTGACTTTGGACGAGGACGGCACCCAAACCCAAACCTATATCACTGGCGTCCGTGTGCATTTCTGTTTCGGCGTTTTCGTCGAAATGAGCGAGCACGGGCGGGCTTTGCAGGCATTCTTGCAGCTCGCAGAATGCTTTTTCTTGGTCGTTTTCTTAGCTAAAAGGCGTGCTATCTTTCGTCAAGCGTGTGAGTAGCTCTGCAATGCGTGCGAAGTTTGCGACGAAGCGCCGGTAGTATGCGCACAGTCCGAGAAATCTTCGCACGCCCTTCTTGTCTTTCGGTCTTGGGAAGTTCGCAATGGCTGAAGTTTTTTGCCGGGTCAGGTAGGCCTTCCACGGTGTTGACTACATGGCCCAAAAACTTCCATTCTTCATACTTGAAACGGCACTTTTCAGGGTTAAGCGTTAACCCCGACGTACGAATGGCCTCAAGTACAGACTCCAACCTTGCAAGGTGTTCGTCGAAAGTCCGGGCGAATACCACAACGTCGTCGAGGTATACGAGGTAGTTGGCTCTACAACTGATGGACAATCACCCAACGTAAGTAAACGAATCGGTTTATTTGGAAACGCAGCGTCTAGCCTGCTGTCCGACGGCACTGTAGCTCAGCGCTACAGGCATGGCTAGAGTTCCGTCTGGCGAAATTTGAATACATAGAACAACTATAGCTCCGCCCGAAGCGTCTGTCCTTCTGGTGTAGTGGTTCCGTCATAGCTTCTTGATGCTGAGGACGGTGCTTCGAGGCGGGCTCTGAACTTGCTTATTAAGTGCAGAGCACTTATGGGCTCGCCTTGTCGTCTTAGCCCGCTAACGGTCGATGCAACCGCCGGAATCAAGCGGCGCAGCGAGATAACGGACCCAAGTTGAGAATTCTGTCCCGACGTCAGAGAGTCACGCTGAGGCTTCGAAAACCGCGCGGTTTAAATAGTCATAACTATTCAAACCTCGTGAACCGCTGGCGCTTGTCATACATCTCCCCGTTATTTAGCGCAGAAAAACTCCCGGTACATTTCAGGCAAAATCTGTGTACATAATTGGCAGCCCTCGCGTTCATTTAGTGAGGAACGCTCGTTGGATTGGTCTTTACGATAGTAAGCAAAAAAACGGCCGCGCAAGTAAGAAATGTCGCGTTCGAAGTAACGCGAAACAGCTCCAGGGGACATATTCTAGACTGCACAAATTCCCGGGGAAATTGGGAATTTGCCGGAAGTTTTTTTCTGAATATCGTTCAATATCGTTCAATTTCGGTGACTATAAGCGGTGGTGTGTGCTTTCGTCATTTGGACGTTTCATGACGTTTAGGGGCACCAGTTCTAAAGCTAGCTTTATTTCTTTTTTATTGGAAGCGCATAAGTTTTGGCCGGCAATGAAAAATTAGACTATATGCACCTGACATGACAACGTAAGCCCATCTTTGCTTACAATATGCTTGTAATACACGCCCTCTCTCTGATTGGCTGAGAAGGCGTGGCGTAATGTAAACAGTGCGGGAATGATCACGTCACACATTGGCAACTTCAGCCTGCGTAAAAGTGACCTAATGTTACGTAACTGCTTCAAAATGGCGGCTCCTTTTGCTGCGAAATAGGGGAAGTGAAGTGAAGTGAAATAGACTTTAATGATCTCCGGCAACAGGCGTAATGTCTCCACTACGCCCGGACGTAGCCACTCGTCGATCCTGGTGGCATTCTACTAAGCAACACTTTCGCTACTCACTGCGGGGGTGGACACCAAGGTAAATATAAATGGTAGCGAAGGTTCGGGCAAAAAGCAGTTCAGAACCTATTGCCAGCGACATCAGCATGGGGGCTTATGGGAGTTGCGATTGAAGCGCGACTAGGTGAGGAGGGAACAAACACTGGTAACAAAAAACCAAGTTTTGTTCAACAATAAAACAACATTTATATTTTACGAACTATATTTATTTCTGAATCACATTTATTTAGGCACAGTGTGTAAATAATTTATGAAAATGCTGTTCATTCCCAAAAATATTTTTTGTAGCGTCCTCTGAAGAATGGCACATGTCATTACTCTGTGATGCAGTCCTTGTAGTGTTCGGAAAGGCGCTCCTAAAGTTCGTCTGCTAGGAAACGCCCCTCGCGTGTTTTGGTGGTGCGCATTTGCATTCGTTTTTCCTTGTTAATTTGGTTTGCACTTAATTTTTGCTGTGCGTGGAGTTGCGAGGTGCGTTGTATCGTCGGTGAACACGTGTAGTACCGTGCCCGGCGGGCACGGTGAACTACGGGACGATGCTGCCAACGGTTGGAGCGGAGCGCTTTCGTCGGTACCTACAGAAACGATGTGCTGTACAAGGTTGCAACAGCAACTCCCGTACACCTGGCGTTTTACCACACCATTTTCCTCTCATTTCTACAGGTAACGCGAAACTATTGTACTGTTAATGTGTGCACGGGGGTTGTGTAAGGGGACGTGGCGGTGCTTCGAACAAAATGGGTTTGTTATGTCACAGTTATCTCTTGATTTCACCTCAGGCTGGCTCAGAGCAAGTTGTGTCACTTACTCTAGGACTTATCGGCGTAGTACTACTCGAATTTAAACGAGTCGCTTTAATTGTCTATCTCAGTGTCTTCTCTATTGCATTACAACGCTTGTAGTGCTCGTTGCTTCCCGCACTTGTATGCGCAAGCATTATTTCCATCGCAGTACTGTGTTGTGCTGCTCCGTGCTGCGCTGCTGCCAGACCTTTCCTGCTATGTGCTTTTACATACTGCCGTCGCTTTCGTTTGCATTGATCTATTTTTCCTCTTTTTACTTATCTGTTGCGACACTTGCCTAATAATGCAACCGGGAAATTGCAGGCGTGAATGCTGAGTGAAATTCTGTAGTAACCCTTGTCTACTTGATAAGACGCCGGGACAGCTGCAGTGTGCTCGCTGCACTTTCGTGAATCGGCATTCCCGCGGCCCGGTTTTCTGCGTCAAGATGCAGTGCCTAGTTTTTTTTCTCTTGTTTCGAAGTGGTTCTGCTGTGACGCTTTCATTGCTCATAATGGTATGTGTTACGGGTAAAGTCAATTTTTCGGCGCGTAAGGAAAATCATAATGCATGTAGTGCCCACCAACATTTTGTACTTATTGTATACGTGCTGACTTTGTGCAGTGTGGTAAATTTGTTTTATGTTTATCCTGGAATAAAATTCAAATGTCTTGATTATAGCATGCCTATGCGTTATTTCTTCTCTTAGAACAGAAGTACACAAACTGAGCAGGCATTATATAACCTTGATCTATACTTAAGGCACGCACGCAACCTGCGTATGTGCGACGCAATTAAACTTAGCAGTGGCGTTGGTAGAAATTGGTATCGGGGTAAGGAGTGGGCACGTTTTTTTATATAAAAGGGGGGCCGGGGAGAGTGGTCAAGTGTCATTTTGGGCTCTGTATCCCAAGGCAGAAAAAAAAATTCCGGTCGGGAGGGGGGGTTTTGCAACCCGCTGCAATCCAAATAAACAATGATTGCTTTTATACAGCAGTGGAAGGCATGAATACAGAATAAAGGTTCAGAGAAGATGCAAGATGTTTTTATAAACACCGAGGCGAATAATACGACAGTATGCAAAAGTACGTTTCTCTAGTCACGAGTATAAGCTGGCGTTGACTTGAAGCACACACGCCAAGGGATCACCAACTTGCGTCAGATGGCAATGACATGAGCCCTCAGTGATCCGAGTCCTGCTACAGCTATTTTGAAGTCAAATTTTCCCGCTAATGCCACCAAAATGACGTCACTTTCAGACCGAATCTTGCGTCACATCCTGTTTATTTTTTGTTCCGCCGGAAGTGTTCCCTCCTCACACAGATGGCGCTAAGCCCCATGAGCAGCTTAAGAGCCGCCATTTTATGAACGTATGGGCTTCTATGGAAGCTTCGCTACCAGTTATATTTACCTTGGTGGACACTCTTGTCCCCGAAGGGAGGGCGTCGGCCCGCAGCTTTCTCTCCGGTGCTGCCGTTCGAGAGCCGTTAGGACCTGCTGGACGGCTGAGAGTTGAATGTCCTTGTCGTAACTGCGTATGGCGTCTTGTAACCACGGCGGAAGGTCGGTCCCGGTTGAAGCTTCGTGTAGTCGCACTTCACAATCCCATAATAAGTGGGCGGCTGTTGCCCTGGAGTTACTGCACAACACACACACTTGTCGTCCGTGTAGAGTTCTGGTTGGATATGATTCATAATGACCGGGGTCATTAATGAATTTGTCTGTAGCGGTCTGAACGTAGACGCTTGTTCTCTAGTCAACTCGGGGTGAGGCGGTGCCAGCACCCTCCTGTTGTTCCTGTAATACTTAGTGATACCCTGAAAGGCATCGTACCTATCCTTTGTCTCCGTCCACCACTCTACAGACGAATCCATCACAGCCGCGCGGCCTGCTAATCCTCGCGTCACTGAATTTGCCGTCTCGTTGTGGTTGGCAGCCGATTCTGACACATCGTTCCCTGCGTGAGCGGGGAACCACTTGACTGCTACCTTACGTCCGTCGATGTTCACCGGTTCGAGCAACCGCACTGCTCCACAGCACATCCGGCCTTTGGGGAAGTTACGCACTGCACTTTTGGTGTCACTTAGCACGGTCGTTGTTTCTGGGTCCGCGATGGCCAGGGCGATGGCCAACTCCTCTGCACACTGCGCTTCTCGTGTAACGATGCTCGCAGCGTTCACCGTGTCTCCCGTCCTTGCATCAATGACTACTGCTGCAAAGCATCGGCGGTCGCTGTACTCTGCAGCATCTACGAATCTGGTGCCGGGAACGCTGAGGTGCTGCTCTAACATGGCCGTCGCCCTGACCATTCTATCCTTGTTGTGAGTCGGGTCCATGTTCTTGGGTAGAGGATAGACTCTGGTAGCATTCCGGATGACAGCCGGGATGTCTCGTTCTTTTTGCTTGCCGGGGCTACGAGTGGTGGACGCCGTTTCCATACCGAGTCGGGCAAGGATGGATCTTCCCGTCTTCGATCCTTTGAGCAGCTCGATCTGGGCTACTTGCTGGGCTTCCATGATTTCCTCCAAAGTATTATGGATTCCGAGCTCGAGGAGCTTTTCGGTGTTTGCGATGTCGAGAACACCGATGGCTGCCTTGTATGACTTTCTTATGGCAGCGTTCCGTCGGTTACGCTCTTGAAGTAGCCAGTTGTGGAAGGCCGCGGCGTAAGCAACGTGACTTATTGCAAATGTTTGGATCAACCTGAGTAGGCTGTCCTCTCTCATGCCGGATTTTCTGTTTGCCACTCGTTTGATGAGCTGCGTGGCAGCCGTGACCTTGCCAACCAGGCGGGTAACCGCGTCGTTGTTTCTGCGATTCCTTTCAATCAGGAAGCCCAGCACTCTGATTTTAGCCACCTCCGGGATCGTTTGCCCGTTGCTGGTCCGTAATTTGATGGTACTCTCTTGCCGGAGTCTTGACATTGGCGGGATGATTAATAGCTCCGATTTGCTCGGGGAGCAAACCAGACCCGTGCCTTGTAGCTGTTCTTCTATGGCGTCCACCGCTAGCTGCAGGGAGGATTCAATGTGGTCATCGCATCCGCCCGGCACCCATAGCGTGATAAAAAATTTCGCCTTCGACGCCGCGAAATGTCTGCGAATTTGCAGCTCGCGCAGTTTCGCATGACGCGCGGTTTAAGGCACGTTTTCTGCCGAAACAAATAATAGTTTCGACTGTTTCTAAGCCAGGCGGCCGCTTTTCTGATGGAGGCGAAAAGCAAAAACGCCCGTGTGTTCGAGATTTCGGCGCACGTTAAAGATCCCCAGGTGGTCAAGATTAATCCGGAGCCCTCCACTACGGCGCGCCTCATCGCCTGTGTTGCGTCGGCGCGTTAAACCCTACAATCAGTATCAGTATCAGTTTCTAAGCCAGCGATCGTGCAGCATACAAATAACGTGCAGTATTTTGATTTTATGTTGACAATAAAATAAAAAGTATTTGTTTGGCTTAAACGCAACATGAGAGGGCAGTACAAGCCTCTCCATGACAATGAGAACACAATGCAGGGTAAAAATAAGAAAGAAATGTGACTCTACTTTATTACGGCGGTGATTGAAGTCGAGATTGACGAATGAGTCAATCGGCGACATCGGTGCGCTCCGCGGTTATCAGGCGTAGCGCTTGGCTGCACTTATATGTTATAGAAGCGATGGTCGCGGCCGTCTTTTTCTGTGATCACGCCATAAACTTGTAACATAGCAGCAGACGATAGCGTGGCGGTGGTGGCGGTATGGAAGGTAAGTGATAACGCAACGAAGCTTGCATTGAAGCAGAGAGCCCAACTATGTTACTAAAAGCGATTGAAATAAATAAATAAATACGGTAAAAAATTGTGTGATGTTCTTTAGCTCGACATCCGCCTTTCGCTCGCTTTTGGATCAACGTTACTCGATCGCCTTGTGGTGTTGACGCCAATTTTCACCTCCAGAAATGTTTTTCTTGCCCGCCTCAGCTACAGTATTAATTTTTATAGTACATGCCAAGTGTTTTTATATCTTTTATGCGCAATATTAGATACCTTGGTTGCGATCTTTATGAGTCAAGCGTTAAATTACACTGCATGTTGTCATAACTATACGTGCACCACGTCTCTGATTGCTTACGTCGTGCTTACGCAAAAAACGTGGTGAGAATAGGGCATTCTCGACTGCACAAATTGCCGGCAATTCGCCCATGTTTTTTTTTGCCTAAGCACTACGTAAGCAATCAGTGACGTGCTGCATCTGTAGCTATGACGACATGCAGTGTAAATTGACAAGTCACTCATAAAGATCGCTACAAAGGTATCAAATATTGTGCAAGAAAGATATAAAAACACTTTGCATGTACTATAAAAATTAAGACGGTAAGTGAGGCGGACAAGAAAAACATTTCTGGTGGTAAAATGTGGCGTCAACACCACAAGGCGATCGAGTGACGTTGATCCAAAAGCGAGCGAAAGGCGGATGTCGAGCTAAAGAACATCACACAATTTTTTTACGGTATCTATTTATTTCTTTCAATCGCTTTTAGTTAAATAGCTGGGCTCTCTGCTTCAATGCAAGCTTTGTTGCGTTATCACCTTCCCTGCCGCCACCCCGCCACGCCATCGTCTGCTGCTATGTTACAAGTTTATGGCGTGATCACAGAAAAAGACGGCCGCGACAATCGCGTGAATGACACGTTAGAGCAGCGATGCGCTACGCCTGATAACCGCGGAGCGCACTGATGTCGCCGATTCACTCATTCGTCAAACTCGACTTCCATCAGCGCTGTAATGAACCAAATAGTCCCTTTTCTTTGTCATTTTGCTCTTGAGTTCGATCATGTGACCCAACAGCTTACTAGGACGAGTGTGGACAAATGCCATACATTGGGTTCTCTTTGTCATGGAGAGTCTTGTACTGCCCTGCTTATGTTGCAGTTACGCCAAACAAATAATTTTTATTTTATTGCCAAACATAAAAGCAAAATTCTGCACGTTATTTGTATGCTCCATGATCGCTGACTTTGAAGCAGTTGAAACTATAATTTGTTTCGGTAGGAAACATGCTTTAAACAGCACGCATGCGAAACTGTGCCTTCTGTGAATTGCCGCACATTTCGCGGCGCCGTAAGCCGGGGCAATTTTTTGCCCTATTTTGCTTGTATTTTGCGACAAAGACAGCCGCCATTTTCAAGCTGTTACAGAATATTACGTCCCTTTTACGCAGGCTGAAGTTGCCAATGCATGGCGTAATCGTTCCCGCCAACGGTTTAAATTACGTCGCGCCTTCTCAGCCAATCACAGAGGGGGGTGTATTACAAGCAGTATTGTTGTTGAATAGCAAAGACAGGCTTACGTTGTCATGTACGCTGCATTTAGTCTGGTTTTTCATTGCCGGCCAAGAATTATGCGCCTTTAGTAACGTAAAATAAGGCAAACTTTAGAACTGGTGTCCGTAAACGACATGAAACTTCAAAATGACGACAGCACACACAACCACTTTGTCAACCAGAAGCACGTGACCAAAAATGAAAGCCAATCAGAAAAGACTTCCGGCAAATTGCCAGAATTGCTGGCAATTTGTGCAGTCGAGAATAGGGCTCCAGTATACGAAATGAAAGCAAGCGCAAAAAGAACAAACTCCCGCTGGCACAGTTTCAGGCCGGGGGCGCGCGAGCGCTGCGAAGGCGGGAAATTTAAAGTGAATTGGGTGGCAGCAGTGAGCGGATAACGGCGCTGCAGCCCATTATGGCGAATCACTGCTCGACACTTCCGACAGCTTCCACATTAAGTGGAACGGTTTTATTTTTTTTATTATTCACGGTTAAACTGAGTTGTAATTTTCATGGCTTAGGCTAATTCTTGGTGTTCTGAATGATTTCTTTGTGTTTGTTAGGTGATATTATGTTAGCTTAGGTTAGTTTAGGTGGGGTTACCCTACGTTACGTTTGGTAGAACGATGTAATGCCAGACGCGGCCTTTTTTTTTTTTTCACGAAACGGCAATGGGCGTCGGCATAGAGTAGTGCTTATTTGTACCGTCTGACGGCTTTCTAGACAGCCATTCGGAAAATTACGGGATGGAGCTAGAAGGGTTACTTGAGCATTGCCTAAGAATGACAAACATTATGTGAAATGGCTTTGAATTGGGGAGTATTTTAAATATCGTAAATTGTACGTTAAAAACGGGTTTTAGTAAAAACCCCAATGACTATAAACGATTTTGGAATCCACCACTTTAGTTCAACCCTAATATTCTAGGTTTTTTTTAATAAAAGCACCTCATGGAAAGCTACTGATTAAAATGAGTGAATAAATTGGTTATCAATGACAATACGGGGTGTGGAGTTAGTTCTCTTTGCGAGGAATGAAAGAGTATTAAAGTAGCTTTTAGCGTACCAATTGTAGGTTTTTTGGCCCCGGCTGCGAGGAATTTGGTGGACCTCAGATAACTTTGCTATCAACTGCGTTAGAACGGTAGTTTGGGCTAGTTGGTGCATACTGAAATTCAAAACAGCTAGTCAGCGCCTTGTGCCGTCGTTTTCTTGTACCGTGTTTTTGCGCTGTTTTGAATTTCAGTTTGCTGTGAAAACAGAAACACCGCGATGTGACGCAAATAGGGTGAACTTCACCAGCAAAGGAAATACAATTGCTATGTTCCCTATTTATAACCTTCACAGCAAAAACATAAAAGAAGAACCGTCGCCACATTCCCCTTCCTATTGTCTTTTTGCCAGGTAATCTGCTTATCTTAAGGCACCACTTAATCAGCTTACTTTAACGGCGTTTAAAGAGAGACAGACTTCCTTTTAAAGTTAAGCCCGTCTTAGTTCCACTCCGTGGCACTTCGTCGCACCTCTCTGAGTGTCAAAAGTCCGGAAATCTTCCACATACTGTGTGACGGCCACATTGATGGTTTTTGGGGCATGCAGCGGCTTTGTTGTAACGAAACAAAGGGAAGAGGCTGCGTGTTTGGAATGAATGGCCGGAGAGGTTCCACAAAATCAACAGTACCTTTAAAATTTAAGAAAAAACGCGGTGCCTTAAATGCACGTATAGAGAGATTTGATTCCAAAACACTTACATTGAAGCCTAATCCTACCGGTGAACATTTTTAAAGCCCCACGCCGGCCTTTTAAATTGTAGTTTGCGCGATGAGAAAGCAACACCGGGTTGCAGCATGCGTGCCGCCGCAAGGATTGTAAGAGGAAACGGACGAAGGGCTGCACCCAATAACGAAATATGCAGAAATCCTCAAACATTACAGGGAGAACAGAAGAAGCCTTCCGCGCCCTCATCCTAAACTATCCAAGGAAGAACAATCAATATATCGACAGATACAGACAGCCTCTTTCCGACCCCTTCTACTCCTCAACATCATGTTCCCAATTAGATACGCAAAGTTATGTTCCCTTTGCTCAAAGCCAGGCACCCTAAAACACACCATGGCAGAACTTTTTTTTTTTAACGTTCACTGAAATGTAGAAAAAAACACCAGGGGTCTCTTGCTAGTGCATCACACCCCCTTAGGGGTAGCGATAAGTTATGGTTCATGACGGGTATGGGTGGGAAATAGCAAGGGAAAAATAGTGGGTTTGGATATGAAATGCACTGCCTTCGCTAAATTAGGTGAGGAGGAGGGACGCAGGAGATCATTTAAGGAATTAGGTCGTAAGTTAGCAGGAAGGGTGTCTAGGGGAACCTGTCTTTCTTTTTGAAATCTAGGGCATGTCCAAATAATGTGTTGATACACAAAACTCAAGTCCCCCCCCCTCCCCCCAATTCTTGTTGACTCCGTCAGTATAGAGGATGAGCGACGGGAGATCTTGCTCACTAGCCCCGCCCTGGAAGACCAACTTCGGCTGATCCACACGGGCCAACAAAGCTCGGGAAGCATATGGGAACCTGTGAATAAGAAACCACTCCGACTCAGCTAAAATAGCTCCATCGCAACGCTTTTGCTAACAATAAAGTTTATTCTCTCTAAGGAATACGTTAGACCGCCCTACTCCATTTATCATGCACAGAGAACTCGTAGGCGGGCGTTAGTTTCTTTTGACCCCCCCCTCATTGAAATGTCACCACCAGTACTGCCGGAATTTGAACTTGCGAGACATATTCCCTTATAAACTACTTTAATGTGACGGGAATGTGCCGCCCTTTAACGGGCGTTTGAATCCCGTAGAAACTGGCGTTCTTCTTTCGCCGCGGTTATTGACGCAGTTACTAAGCGTACGTACACAATTCGCCGTAAAGACTTGGACACTAATGCAGAGTCCTGGACGCGAAGCTTGCTAAGGGTACTATTTACCGTGTTTGCTCGCATAATCGCACTCGCTGAAGTTCGTCATCGAAATTCGATTTTTTTATTTCCCGCGCAATGATCGCACCCCGAACTTGCTGGAGCAATAGGTCGTACATGCACCAAGTCTAGCCAAGTTCCGTCACCTCTTTTTAGATGTGACTGCATCTCATTCACTCGCCTTGTCCCTGCATCCGGCGTCGTCGGCGTCCGCCCCTCCCCCATTCTCCTCGCCGCGCGAGCTGCGCTCTCCGCCGCTCACCCCCTCTCCTCTCCGATAGCGAACACTCTCTCGCGAGGGGCATTGGATTGGATTCTATTGGCTTGGCTTGGCTTGGCTTGGCTTGGATTGGGTTAAAGTGGATTGCGTTGGATTGTGTTGCGTCATAGCCGCGGCAGACGCACTGGCGCCTGCGCGTCCCCTCACCGTTATGCACGCTATAAAACGCGGTGCCTGCGCCGCTCCGCTCCATCGTTCCAGCGCCGTTCCTCCGCTATCCAACGCTGCAACGTGAACCCCCAGTGCGTCGCATCTACAAAGGGGTTCCCGCGAGGGGAGGTGGGAGTTTTTTTTTTAAATACGATAGTCTTTCTTGGGCTACTTAAACCCAGAAATTTTGGTCTGTCTGTACGTCTGCCTGTCTGTGTGTCCGTCTGTCTGTCTGTGACTCGATTCAGTCACCCGGCCAAAGTAAAATGCATACTGCGCAATAGTCTTACATACTCACAGCCAAATGTGAGCGTCTAAGCCCGGTTTATATGTTCATACTTGTCAACTTTGCTGAACATGAACAATACATTACGCAAATATAGGACCGAAAATTAATACACAAGGGATATTTACATTGTTCCTTTATTCAAAAAAATTCATGGATGCATGGTTTTTGATAGCACATGATAATCTACATCTACTGCAGAAAACCGCCGCGTGCTGTTTCCCGCGCCACCTCCTGGCGGCATATGAGAAATGACGCGGCAACAGCAACGAAAGGTTCCACCAGCTAGGTTCCACGTTCTGCTTGGAACGCACGTGGAGCACGGCAACGCGGTTCTATAAACCTTGAAGTCGGCCGCCTCGATTCACGCGCGTCTCCGCCGTACTGCAGCGCTGGCATCGAGGAACCCGGCCTGTAGCAGTGGAACGCGGTAAATTCAAATCGCCTTGAGCAAACCTTTAGTGTATTTACCTTGAGATGAGCGCGACAGAATAGGAACAGCATGAGAGGTGACGGGAAAGCAAAGGGGGGCATTTTCTTGGCAAATGTGTACAAAGACTATCGTCTTTTGACGACATTTGCAACGAAAGGAGCAGATACGCGGCCAATTTTTTTTCTCTGCGCTCGTTCTGTCACTTTTTTTTCTGTCCCGTCTGTGTGCACAGGTTGAAGTTTCAAAATGAGATGTTGTTGAATGAGAAATAATTAATAAAAATGTCTGTGTGCTGTCCATGTGATGTATGCGTTCATTACAAAAGTAAGCCGTATTTAACCTTTATTTGTAATCGTGTTCATGACACCTATCGTAAAATTATTGACCGGCAACTTGTTTTGTTTTCTGTGCTCAAATAATTTTCGCAAAAAAATTACCCCGCGTAATGATCTCACCTCTAAATTTGCATGAAGTTTTTTTTTTTTTTTTGAAAAAAAAAGTGCGATAATTACGCGAGTAAATACGGTATGTCACTGCGTAGACAATTGAGGAGGCTACGGGCCGCCTTTCTCTCTCGCGCGATATTTTTCCGGGGCGCGCACATTGTATTCATCAACTAATCAAGATCAGCCATGAAGTTCGCATCCTCGAAAAGCATTCATTAAAATATTCTCTTGGCGAAGAGGTTGCTGGTGGGGAGGGGGAAAACTGGTTTATCTAATCCGACAAAGAAGAGCCGTGTAGGGATGACAAGAAAAAAACCGCGGAGGGCACAGCGGAAAGTGTTTTGCTGTTTCCACTGGGTGTTTAAGTTCATTGCAGGAACGCGCCGACGCAACGCAGGCGATGAGGCGCGCCGTAGTGGAGGGCTCCGGAATAATTTTGACCACCTGGGGATCTTTAACGTGCGCCGAAATCTCGTACACACGGTTGTTTTTGCTTTTCGCCTCCATCAAAAAAGTGGCCGCCGCGGCAGGGGAACCGAACCCGGGACCTCGTGCTCAGAAGCGCAACGCGTTTGCCACTGAGCCACCCCACAGGTCCGCGTGTTTAAGTTTACCCATTACACGTCGTGAATGGAGCGGATCATTGGTTCGTTGAGTTTGGTAAGATATTTCACACTAGCTAACGCCTTACTTAAACGGTATTACTCGTTGACAAATTTCAAAGCCTAGCTCTGTTCGATGCGCAATACTGCAATACTGGCTGCTCCGGCAATAAACTGCCTTTTGCCCTTCCCTTTCGTCCTTCTCTCTTTACTGCTATTCCCTTTCCTATTTTTCTCAACTTTGTTTATTTGGTGCGGTTTAGTTTCTTTTGCTGGCAGCTGGACAACTGCTCCAACCGGTGTAAGCTGGATTCCAATATTTTTTTCCGCCCACAAAGATATCTTATTTCCCTACTGGAAATCTGTGGCGAGCCCTTACGACACCGCTTGCATTTACCCACACCCGAGCCTCAAAACAAACGACTAGAACAGTCGTCCACGAGCTTATCTGGAGCAGCAGACTGGCGTTTAACGTGGGATATCTACGAAATTCAGGAGAAAAACTGTTCAAACGAATGTGCATGACAACTGCCCGCTGAAGCTTGAGAGCGATGTAGAGGTTGCGGGCATACTACCTTACGTCAAGGCAAAAGAAGACGACAAGTGGGTAGAGCGTTGCTCCAGCTAGGACGGTTGGCGGCTGTACTGCAATGCCGGCGTATAATATGATTACAAGAGTAATATTTCAGTAGCACGTCACCCAAGTGAAAAGACCCGAAAAACTTGGATACTTACTGTTGTCACTATACTTGTCAACGAGCAACTCTTTTGCAGTGCAACCGCTTATGGGAATCAGCCGCGCTGCGTGACGGTCGGAGCCGTGCAAGTGAAAGATAGCCAGCAAACGAGTATGTAGAATTCTTTTTTTAAGTTTAGGTTCGTGTGAAATTCTAGCAGTGGTCTAGTTAGCAAGCACCGCACAGGTGCATCTCAACTTCCTCGGCAATTAGCAAGTAACGCATATTCCAGCGACAGCATAAATTCAGCGCAATGAACGCGATTAGAGGGAACCGCGACGGCCGCTTTTCTGATGGGGGCTAAAAGCAAAAAAACGCCCGTGTGTACGAGATTTCGGCGCGCGTTAAAGATCCCCGGGTGGTCAAAATTAATCCGGAGCCCTCCACTACGGCGCGCCTCATCGTCAGCGTTGCGTCGGCGTTCTAAACCCTGCAATCAATCAATCAATCAATCAATCAATCAATCAATCAATCAATCAATCAATCAATCAATCAATCAATCAATCAATCAATCAACGAGACTCAAGGGAAGACAAAACATTTTCCCTAACCCCCTAAGGAAAGTAGAGAGAAGCCCGAAAGCTAAAAGTGCGTCGAGCCTTCACTGGAAGAGCGTCCAATCGATCACCAATCCTTCGAAGACCCAAATCACAAGCGAAGAGCGAACCCATGCGACCAATTTTCCCGCAATAAGTAAGCGCATATAAGGAACTATCTAAATGTATGCCGATACGGGGCTTATGAGATAAATTGCTATACTACTGCAGACCTTATTCATGATCGATGTGTGTACTGTCTTATCTAAAAGCTTTCCTTTTCCGCGCTTTGAAGTAACAGTTTTGAAATAATGGAAGCCCGGTTGCAGGCGCGCGCCGTGTGTCCAGAGCTTTTCGGTCGACCAACGGGTCTATGAAGAAATGCATTAGTTTTACAGACAGGACGCCGTAAGTCCCACTAGGAAAGCTTTAGATTTAAGAGAACGGGCGCTGCCCTGTCTGCCTTCCTTTGTTTGTCGTTTATTGTGCTGAATTTATCCTATGAATACGTGCGCGATTTCTCAGCAGCTACCTTACTGTAAGATACTGCACGATCACTTAAACAAAAAGTTCTTTTCAAGACCCGTAACGCCCAATCCGGCCCAGTTCTACAGCCTCGGCTTCGCTGCCTTTGAGAGATGGGGCGTTGCATTGCCAAATGTATGCATGACACATTTCCGATTAATGAAATGTGCGTACGCTCGTGCGTGGACGTGCACGCCCACACCATTTAAACGAAGACGGGTCCGACAGAGAGAGACAGAGAGAGAGAGACAGCTCGTTATTAGATGAAAGCAGAGAGGTTTACCGGGTCCGACATACTTGCATATGCAGTCGTGTGTGCACATGCAGACAATCAATTCCAATCCAAGAATGGGTTTGATCAACAATGCCATTTCGGACGTGAAAACTTGATTAACCCTTGTATGGTTATAACTCCCGACCGAGCAAAATATACAAGAGGAATTAATTAAACGAGCTTAAAACAACAAATACTGAAATAGTTCTTTCAGTAGTTCCTATCAACGCATGTTCTCAGACAGTAGTTAAGTCGGTCAGCGTTCCCAACTAGCCGATTTCAAGCAATCGGTAAATTCAATTTAGCATCAATTAACTCGCTAATTATTTTAGCTTACGCTGTATTCCCAGCCATAAGTGGCTATAATCATTGCTAAGGACTTCTTGTTTTATCTGCGAAGATTTCTGAGGACGCTGTACGATTGTTGTTTTTATATCCGAATTACTGTATTTCGGGTGGACGTCAATGTTTTTTTTTTTTAGGAACACACTATACCTTAAAGAGTGCCTTACATTTTTACAACACGAGAGGGCAATGCTAACCTCTGGGTCACAAAAAACATTTTTATTAGTTTTGACAAGCACACCAACTTTAGTTTTAAAGTTCAATAATGTCATGTCGGCGAGTTCGTACACAACTCGAAAAGGTTAGAGCGCTGCAGAAAAAGAAGGGGCGAAACACGAAGATACGCAGTGCGCTAGTATCAGTCTTAGCACATTGCGTGTCTCTACTTGTTTTGTTCCTTGTTTTTCCGGAGCGCTTTTAAACCGCCTTAGCTTACGCCTTTCCATATTGGTGATATCTGGCACGTAGTATGTTATCGCCAGGCGGCCCGTTATCAAAATCGAAGAAACAACAAGTTATTAAAGAAGGCGAAAACCTTACCCGTTAAAGCGCACGAATAAAGCACGAGTAACAAGTGACAACACAATAGCAAAATCTGCGGCATCCTTAGTTCCATTTAGTTGCCCCTCCCACTCAAACATTCCTGGAGTTTTGTTTTTTCGTCTAAACCCTCTTTGTGGCAAAAAGCGCATTTTTTTCTAAGCACAGTCGTAATTGCTGTCTTTTTTTTTCAAGAGTTCCTCTCCTTTGTACTTTTCTACCCACCATTTCTCTACCGCCTCCGGCTCGCTCGAGGAAGAACATATAATCTCCTCTTCACGATACAGCGCATACCGATAGGGTGGTATCACAGAGCTGGCGTGACGGCTCGAATCGAGGTCCTTCCCTCAAAACCTGGCATTACTTGTTCCCCAACCTGTGCAATTCCTAAAAATTGCTGCTGTAGTTTCAGCTTCGTAACGTGAAACTCCTCTTCAACTACAGTTGTAAGCTTCATCTATGTCCTGACACGCCATCCGAATGTCGCGTCTTTTACGACCAGAGAACATTAGCACGAACGCTGTATCAGAACGGCATTCTATCGGTTTGATTTCAGTGTATCGCCAACCGCACCACACAACACTAAAAAGCAGCAATGGCTGTAATTATCCCCGCCCCCTCCGAAATAAACGCTACAGCAAAATTAGGCTCCACTGGATAACCAATCCCGCCTGAAACGCGCACGCCCAGCGTTTCTCGCATCCCCAAAAGTGGCACGTGCTCCCCTACCAGTCTCGGCAGGAATACCAGCAAAACAGCACCGCCGATCAATAAGTGGCTTCGACATGGACGAAAATTAACCAGACGCAGTTGCCCGCCAGCAAAAGTAAATGTCATTGCTGGTGCAATCTATGTACCCGCGACAAATCCAAGTTATTCTCTGTCGCAGCGCAAAGGCGCCATAGGCGTACAGCGTGCCGGAAACACATAATCAGTTTTTGTTTTAAAAATGGTCTTTTTTTGAGCGGTTGTCGAGGATCGAAATAGCGATACGTCGCGTGCATGCAACGACGCGACGTACGTGCGTACTTTTTGCGCGACTTGCGCGCACGGAGGAGATAACTACAAATATGTTTCGCGCCGCGCACTGCTGTGGTGACCCACTTTGTGGCTGAAATCATGCACGCAAACTGATGTTGCTGCTTACCACGGGTACTAGGTTTTAACAGCGAAGCTGTTAAGGAATTTGTTAGAGTTTGGTGTCCGTAGTTACTAGCACAAGGAAATGCCGAGCGCACGCCAGCGCGTTCCTCGGGGCTACCGCGCGGCAGTTGAAAAAAAAAAAAAAAATCCCGGCATTTCCCCGAGGGGAAGAATGTGAAACTGCGAATGCACGAGTTGAATTTGCGCGGTTCGGTAATGTTCGCGAAAGAGAGATCACACACACACACACAACTGCAAAGACAGAAAGATGCATTTATCCACAGACACCTATTTGTGTTGTCGTTGTACTTGATTGCTAGAGGGGATCTCAGCTTTGAAATTTCGTGTCAGTACTCCTTTAAGCGGGTGCATTAGCCCTTCTCACGCCCGATTCCTGGCCAATCCCCCACGTGGGTATATGCCATGTCAGCGGCCAGGCAGCGCGCGCCCATCTCCCCCCGTTGCCAAGGTAGACGAGGAGATTCCTGGCCAATCCCCCACGTGGGTATGTGCGATGTCAGCGGCCAGGCTGCGCGCGGCCATCTCCACGTGCGCGGACATCGCCGGTGGACGCAGGTTCAGGGTCGCTTAAGAAGTGCATTGCACTTAAAAAAGCCGAGCGCTTGCGTGTGCGGACTTCGCGGCGACCGCACAGCGTCCTCGGCGCACGTTTGTCTAACCACTTAGGGAGATTGGCCAAGATTGACAAAAAAAAAAAAACTCCCGCGTTCCCCGTAATTGTGGCAACACTTAATGGGAACGAGAAAGACTCCAGCGTTCGCCACAATCATGACAACACTTGTTCGGCACGAGAAAGACACGTCATAGTGTACGTAAGTCCAAGGTGATGTCCAATAAATATCACTTCCAAAAAAAAAAAAATCAAGAGCATATTTTGTGAACGTGCGCGGGAACATGGACAGCTCGAGACGATGCGCTCAGAAAGGTTGGTCTCCGGTGGGATAAACCGGATGACTACAACCGCTGGGTGCAGGACGATAAATACTGCAGGTCACTGATGAACTTTCTGCCCGCCACTGGACTGCATGCATACCTGTAGACTTGCAAACCTGTCGGTTTCGTGACCTTCTGTGCTCTTGGCAGCCCCTCTCTCCCTATTTTCTTCACTTTCTCTTTCCTTCCTACTTCCTTCCCTCCTCCCATCTTTAAACCGGCTCTCATAAGCGCGCGGCAAAAACTCGAAGTAAAAAAAAGACTCTCACACTTATAGCAACAAAGCTGGAGTAATGTCGTTGCGGCAGCGAAGAAGAAGCAAATCGGCTGCAATCATGACTGAAACCGTCGTGATGGCCGGGAAGGTTGCGTACAGCTTCGCTACCTTCAAGTCTTACTCGTTAGTGCGAGCTTCCTTCATTTGTTTGGTTATGGATTGCAGTGGCCCGTCATTATAAAGCATCCACAAAGAAAAACAGTTTTGATACTGGAGTCTAACCTGCGTTACCAAGTAGGAGGCCAATTCAAGACAGACTGCAGTTTCTATAAATTTTCTGGCTTCAGAGTCACAGGTAATCAGTGGGTGTGGAAGCTAGGCGTGGCACGCCTCTTCCTATATACCATCCAGAGAAGGAAGGAAGGAAGGAAGAATGTAGGAGAAAGGCAGGAAAGTTAACCTGGCTAGAGCCTAGTTTGCTATCCTGCACGTGGGAAAGGGGAAATGGGCAAAAAAGAGAGAGGAAAAAAAAAAGAGGAAAAGTTGGACCAGGCACGTATGCCCAGCACTGAGGCACTGACAGCGATTGACACTGGAAGCTCTCAGTCTATAGCCTAGTGTTCAAGTTCGTCGCCCGTAGAAAACGTCAGAGTTCCTTAGTCGCCTTCTGAGCAGATGACTGAGAAGGCCAGTGGCACAGAATCTTTCCCTCCGAAAATGGCCGCCGAGAGTCCAGGATCCTCAAAGCTGACGACAGCTTTTTTCGTTCAGCCGAGTAGCGTGGGCACTCGCATAAAACGTGGCGTATCGTCTCCGATGTGCCGCACGTTTCGCACTCCGCCCTTGCTGCCATTCCTATTAAGTACGAGTAAGCATTTGTGAATGCCACCCCCAGCCAGAGACGGCAAAGAAGAGTTGCGTCAGACCGTGGGAGGCCTAGTGGAAGGGGACGTTGCAGGTGCGGGTCAAAGGCACCAATGCGTGCGCATGTGAAATCTTCTGGAGACCATTGGGAGATAGCTGTTTCCCGGGCAAGAATGCGGAGGACCCTAGCTGCGTCCGTCCTAGACAATGGGATGAGTACAGTTGTCGCTGTTTGATGCGCCAGCCGGGCGGCAGCGTCCGCACTTTCGTTGCCGACAATGCCGCAGTGGCTAGGAAGCCACTGTAGGGTGACATCATGACCCGCCTGGGCAGCACGGTCGTATACCATTCTTATTTCTGTCAGGAGCTGTTCGTGAGGTCCCCGGCACAGCGCTGACTGGAGTGACTGAAGTGCAGGCTTCGAATCACAGAAGATAGCCCATCTGCGGCACGAACTTTGCTCGATGGTGTGAATAGCGCTACGGATGGCCGTAAGTTCTGTAGCCGTGGATGTCGTAAGATTGGCTATCTTGAATTTGTTGCACAGTGACAGTCGTGGTATAACAACAGCTCCGGCAGAACCCGACGATGTTACCGAGCCATCAGTGTATACATGGGTTCGGTCACTGTATGTCTCGTGCATGTACGTCAAAGCGAGCTGTTGCAGGGCCGGATTTGGAAGATCACGTTTTTTTGTCACTCCTGGGATATCTAGGCACACTCGGGGCTGCATCACACACCACAGCGGAACGAGCGGTCTCATCGCCGGCGTGTAGTTCGATGGAACACTGGTGTTGTGGGCAGCTACCACCCTTGCGAACGACGCCCGGGGACGGGTCGCTGGTATTCCCGCGAGGTGATGATCAGGTAGACGGGCGAGGTGCCTGATATGTGTCCTGAGTATTTCGACGTTCACAAAGGTTGCCAAAGGGTGATTTCGAGCCAGGGCAATGGTCGCTGCTGTGGACGTACATCGTGGTAGTCCAAGACAGGTTCGCAGGGCCTGAGCTTGAATACCCTGAAGTGCCCGAGTAGTTGTGCGGCACGCTCCAGAAAGGACAGGGGCACTGTATCGCAGATAGCCCAAGAACAGCACGTTGTAGAGCTGTAACATCGACTTCAGTGGTGTTCCCCACGTCTTGCCGCCGATGAGTTTGAGCACATGCACCACTGCAGAGAGCCTCTTCTTTAGAACGTTAACATGAGCGCTCCAAGAAAGGCCTCTGTCGACAACTATGCCGAGAAACTTGTGATTTCTCACATAAGACACCCTTTCACCATTAATATACAAAGGGTATGCATACATAGGCTTTCGTGTAAACGGAAGCACGGCGCATTTGCTGCTGGATAGTTCCAACCCTTGTCCGTGTAGATATGAGGTCGTCAAGTCTGCGGCATTTTGCAGTCGGGCGCGCACATGCCGACGAGTCACGCCATCTGCCCAAACACATATATCGTCGGCGTATATTGACACGTGAACCCTCCTTGGAAGGCGAGAAATCAGGCCAATTAGTGTAAGGTTGAACAGTGTCGGGCTCAGGACGCCTCCTTGGGGAACACCACGGTGAGTATAGTGAGCTGATGTCGGCCCATCTGCAGTCATAACAAAGAATGACCTCTCTGTTAGGTAGTTCCGTATCCACTGGTAGACCCGGCCACCGAGCCCCACAGCCTGCAGTACTTTGAGAATCGCATCGTGCTCCACGTTATCGTAGGCCCCTTTAACGTCGAGGAACAACGCGGCACATATCCGCTTCGCACTTTTCCGCTGCTGCACAAAAGTCACCAAATCAATAACGCAGTCAATGGATGAGCGTCCACGACGGAATCCAGCCATGACATCAGGGTAGACATTGTAACGCTCCAGGAACCACTCCAGACGTGCGAGAATGATTCGCTCCATCAGCTTTCCAACGCAACTTGCAAGTGCAATTGGTCGGTATGCCAGTGGATCCAGCATAGATTTTCCGGGCTTCAGGAGCGGAACGAGGCGGCTGGTCTTCCATTTTTGAGGAACGGAACCATCACACCATAGGTCGTTGAAATATTCCAGCAAGGCTTGTCGGGCATCCTTGCCAAGGTGACGGAGAGCAGCATATGTGACTCCATCAGGCCCAGGAGACGAAGATCGCTTGCATGCAGCCAATGCCGCCCGCAGTTCTTCCATACTAAATGGAACGTCCATCCTTGAATCCCGCGATGCAGGGATGTCACTGGCGAGCAGTAGTACAGAAGGGCCTGCTCCACTGGCTATCCTCACGCAGAAGTCCTCGGCCACTTCGAGCTCTCGGCGGTTCTGGTGAATAGCCAGGGCCTTAAATTGGGAGCGCTGCTGTACAGGAGTCATTAGCCCTTGCACCGTTTTCCATATCCTCGACAAAGGCTTGCGAGGGTCCAGCGTGTCACAAAAAGATTTCCAACGTTGTGCTTGCACTTGGGCAATGCGTCGCTGGATCTTCTTTTGCGTTCGTCTGCAAATTCTCAAATCTTCAAGACATTTCGTTCGCCGGTATCTGCGTTCGGCGCGGCGACGAACAGCACGAAGGCGCTCCAGCTCCACGTCAAACTCGGTCACTTTTGGAGACAGCCGGACGGAACGCTTGCAGGCTTGGAGTGTGCTTTCAATGACGGATTCTAGATTTTCAAGCTCATCGCTCCGGCAAATTTCGTCCATCCTTGATTGGAATTTCGACCAATCGGTCACCCGAATAACATTAGGATCGAAGGAACTTCGTAATCCATTTATCTTTAAATAGGTTGGAATGTGGTCGCTTCCACGAGTTTCTATGTCTGGGAACCACTGTGCACGGGCCGATAAACATCGTGACACAAAAGTCAAGTCTAAACAGCTGCCGTAGTTCGTTCCACGTAAATAAGTGGGGCTTCCGTCGTTTAGTAGGCACAGCCCATGGTCTGAGGCAAAAGCTACTAAGCTCCGACCTCGCCTGTTGGTGTTTGGGCTTCCCCAAAGCATGTGGTGTGCATTGAAATCACCGGTAATTACCCACGGACCCGTTGTTGTGCTTAATATGTCATCCAGCCTCTTCCGTTCAAAACGAGATGTCGGGTGTAGGTACACACCAACCAGAGTGAAAGTGAGCTGGCGCTTTCTGATGGTAAGACAGACGTACTCATTACCCCTGTAAGGTTGCACAAAATGGTGAACGTAGGACAGTTCACGCCTGATGAAGACTGCGACTTTGCTGGGCTCCCCTAATGTGGCTGATAGGAAAAGTTCATAGCCAGATATCCGAATAGGTTTGGATATGTTCGGTTCGCAGATGACAACAAACATATGAAATCCCATCCACAAGTGCGAACATGCGAGCTGTGCTTTGAAAGACGTTGTTGAGGCATTAAAAGTTTCATACTAATATATACTAGAGGGAAATCTGGCGCCACTGTCTAGGCGAGCCGCACTTCAGCGAGCGTTCCATCATTTACCCGGCAGGTACGTTCCACTTGCGCCTGGAATGGTTTATGAACGGCTTAAAATGTTGCCTCTGGCTGCAAAAAAGCAACAATATTAGCGTAACAGATTATTCAAGTTTGTTTTGTTATTATGAAATTGAAGCTCCAAAAAGACTTCTTTGTCAGTGATTATTCAGATGCACCATGCAAGATGAACGAAAAAAACATGTTACCCTTTTCGCTGATTTTGGCTTCAAGACAAAACAAGGAGCCTTGTTACTAGCCAAGCCAAGTAGGCGAGGAACGTCGCTGGCTGCAATGGCGACGCCCACGACGGTCCGCGATTGCAGCGCCATATTTCCCTCTAGCTTACATCAGTACGAAACTTTAGGGTCCAGCTGGACCAGTTCGCACGTCAAGGACGCGACACGGAATTTTCGCTTCGCCGACGAAAAAAAAAAATGCTGTGACCGCCACGCTAATGAGACGTAGGCTAACACTGCAGGAGCCAACTTGTGAGGGTGTGTAAGCGGTAACAAGAAGCGCGGTTTGGGTTGGTTTGTACGCATGCATGCATGTGTGCGGCGTGGGCGTGAACTCGGATGTTCTGTGACTTCAACTATTGAGGTTGTTTCCTGTCAGGAACGTGCTAGGGCGAGTTGCTAACCAGACTGAACTTTCTTTACAAGTCATTTAACGCTCAATGAGCACATGTCGGGACCCTGTCGCCTGCGGACACGTTTCACACTTCGCCTAAGCTTTGCAGGATGGTCCAGTTTGTGCTAATGAGTCTTTAATGAGAACGGACTTAGTGAGCATCCACGCATGAACCGTCGCAGGGAGTCACTAGGGGGGGCGGGGGGAGGAATTCGCACCTCTTTCGCGTCCTCGCTCTGTTGGTCCGGCTATCAGTTCTTTGCCAGTTACCACCGCATTAGTTGCGCAGAGTGGGGATTTAGCCAGTCGCTGTCTGCCAGGCCGGAGAGCTTCGACGTGTACTTGTACTCCAGATTGCCACTAATTCCCCTTGTCAACGACTACACCGCATTTCGTGCGTTTCGCTTAAAGTGGCGGCGAGGATAAAATACAACCGCTTTTAATCTAAAAGAACTACGTCTGGCTCGATCCCAGCTAATAGAAGACGTTTTTAAGCTAAAAAACCCCTCCAAAAATGTGGAACGTTCAAATTTCGGTCTACACGACGTCAACAGTTACACAATAAAAAAAAGAGCGTTACAAGTGTGGTGACCGTGCATTAGCGGCCGAATTACACGATCAAACGGAGCAAATATCTCCACTAAAATCGTGGAAGCCATGTTTCTTCTTTCAGAAACATGCATATTCTGAAAGAAGAGGACAAGAGAGGGCACAGGTCATGTACATTCTTGTCCAATATGAATAACCAACAAGCCCAAGCTGGCACTCTATCATGCTTCGTGGGGGTGGTCTTAATCACCGACCGTAAATCGTAAGGAGAAGATCCCATGGCGTCACCAACAGCCGACAAGAAAGCGGCTGAGCTGGCGCAACTGCTTCACCCGTTTTTCTCTATATCTGGCGTAGCTGTCAGAATTTTGGGATAGAATTGGTGTCACTGTTATTGCAGCATTTCAACAGTAGTATTTCTAATGAACCAAACGCGTACTCCCTCTTCATGGCTCCTTTAATAGGAGAAACAAAAGGCAATAGCACAGCAACAAGAAGCTCTGTATCAGTGGGAAACGTTTCGCCATTTCGCAATAACCGGGTTAAAAAAATAGCAGTGGCTTAGCTCGGCTATAACAGGATATACGTAGCGTGAGCTAAGGTTCAGCAATCCAGTCCAATCCAGTCTAGTCCAGTCCTATTCGGTCAAGTCCAGTCAAGTCACTGCTCCTCGCGCATGCGCAGCATGGCACGCCAGGAGCCACGCGACACGGCTATCAAGCGACTCTGGCGCAGCGTCAGACTTGGCTACTACGCAACGGAGGCGCACAGCTGGGCACGCGCAGGCGCCAGTGGGTCTGCCGTGGCTATGACGTCACTCCTCTGGAATGCGAAGACCGGCGAATGTGCAGACCCAATTCTCTACACACCCATACTGTAAACGGATTGGATTGCAATCCAATTTAATCCAGTTCAATCCAAATCGAATCTAACTCCGATCCCATTCAATCCAATCCAATGCTCCTTGCTCTTGCGCAGCACGGCCCTTCAGGGTCCACGTGAAACTGCTCAACCTCGGCGAGTGTAGTTTACGCTACAAAAGAGCCCAGAGAAGATAAAAATAATGTGCGGGAAAAGTATCAACTAAGGAAAGCGATGGCACACGCATACAAAATCGGCTTCCATCGGTGATGACATCAATTTATTTTGTGCATTGTACGTGCCATGATCTCCCTGTCGTCCTCGTCGGTGCCAGTGCTATTCCTTTCTTTAAACATAGGGAAGGGGGAGGTACACCAAAATAAAGGGGACTCCAGAAGGCTTGGTTGGCCAGTTATTTCTTTTTTTTTTGGGGGGGGGGGGATTGGGAAACGGCACATGGTTGTGATGAGAACCGACACCAAAGCTCCGTATGCTCCCATTTCTTAACTAAATAACTTAAAAACTATCGGTAGTCAATATTCGACTATAGGCGTATTGAGTTGTTTAGTCCAGGTTTCTATGACGACTGAAGATTTTTTTAGGGGATTCAGCGGGATTTGGCACCATCTCCCCACCCACAGCGTACGCAGCTGGCGCCTTCTCACACACCTTAAATATTTCAGAAAGTAAGAAAAATCGTTTAGAAGAGGATAGGTCTTCGGTACAACCAAGCTTCATCTCCAACCGCGTAACCACATGTCTGTAAAAAATCACTCCACAGCGGCGATGACTCTCATATACGGACGTTCTGTAAGACAATCAGTGACCAGGTGGAAACTAGAAAAATAAGAGAATTGGAGCAGCCAACTCCAGCGACAGGTCGTCTAGACTCCTTTATGGTTAAACTGGATGTACAGAAAAACACGTGTGATGGAAGTAGGCAAGGCTGAGTAAACAGGCACTGGGGCTCGATTTGAAGGCTCAGGAAAATTTTGCTTTAAAAAATTGATTCCTTTCTGGGTGCTCTCCAAAATGCGGTCGAATAAGTTCTTCATAAACACGAAAACAATCATGCTGAAGCTTCACGTCGATTTTAAAATCACCAACAATTAAAAAAAAACTTCACCTAGGCACTTCTTATAATGCCGTCAATTCGGAAGCACTAGTACTGTTTAATTTCCAAACTTGCGCGCTTTTTATCACCCTCACCCCTTCTGTTTACACTTTTTTGTTCTACCAAACACATTAAAGCTAACAAGCACTTGGGACCGTTGCATAGGCGCCCGTTTGCGGCTATATACCGAGGTTTGCATCCGAAATACACGAATCGCCGAGTGCTTGAAGGTCGAGCAAACGAGCTTTTAAGGTGAAAGCCTAAAGAGGCAGTAAAGATGGTTGTGGTTCGTTTTCCCGAAGTCCGGTGTCGATCAGGAACCCAATCGCCCGGGCTCCGGTTGATTTGGCAGGAGGCAGGCAGGGCGATGGTGTTGAAGTTCTTGGAGACGGCGGTCGAATTGACGAACTCGAGGCGTTGAGGTTGATTAAGTGAAACGACGAGTTTATATACAGCTATTTACAGTAGGAAAACTGGGTACATGAGTAATGAAAAGAAAAACTTGGAACTTCAGCTAGACGCTAGCTCCGAGTGCGCACAAATCACTCGAGCTCCTCAACTTCGTCTAACTCTCCTATTCTCTAAAGTTTAAAACCTTACTCGAAACTCATTTTACAACCGCACCGTCGTAATTTCTGTGTGTAGCCAGTTGCTTTTTTTACATTTTTATGCCACTTTGAATCGTGCTATTAGTTGTATAACGAGTTCTGTTATTATTATTGCCCTGTGATTCCAATTCTTAAATTGCATCCTACTTTGTGTTCTTGGTCTGAAATTGCCTTTGTGTATGATTGTTCGACCCCCCCCCCTTATGTAATACCCCGTCAGGGGCCCTTAAGGGTAAATAAATTATGATGATGATGATGATGATTCTCGGAGCGTACACAAACCACTCGAGAAACCACGGCCGAGACTCTGTCTCACCGCAAGATACGTCTAGTTGCCCGGTACGGCGCTGTACCCTAAACCTCCGACGCGATCTTAACCTCTAACTTAGGGGGCTCACAAATCCCAACCTAGCTTCAACGGTCGAGACTCCTTGTCCCACCGGGAACTGCCCAGCTCGGCGCTCAGACAAGAACCATTTCTAACGGCCAAGTTCGGCCTTATAACACCTCGAGATCACACTCTCTCGGGAACGCCCCTGTAGCGTTCGTACACGCGTAAGGGAGTGCCCAAATTCACGTGGACAGCTGTCACTCAGCGCGCTACGGAATATTCATTGAGGCACCGCCATCTTTGGGTCAACGGCACGCTCGCAGACGAACAGGTGCGCGCGACCCCGTGGGGTGAGAGCGAAAGGCGGCGACGGTGCACTGTGCCGGCCGGGGCGCGTTAACAATGGTGTCTCGCGCGGCGCGCGCTTCGACGCCGGTAATCCCACCACCTCCGCGCGTCACGTCGAGGGTTCCCGGAATCCGGCGGCGCCGTCTGCTTTCTCAATGGGGGATTATCCCTGTGGTATGCGGTGGGCCAGACAATCCGTCTCCCGTGCGCGCCGTGACGAATTGGCGACGGCTGCAGCGTAGAGTCCACATTGCTGAGCCACCAGAATAGAGTGGCGGGTTCTCACGCGCCGCCCGGGCGCTTACCACCTGACCTCATCAGTGGACCTTACAGAGGCCATGCCGGCAAAATACAACTTTGGTTCATCAAAAAGGCTGATTGGTCCCAATACAACCGTTATTGCAAACTTCAAAAAAAATAACGTAGATATTAAAGAAAACATAGGAAGCAGCGGTGACTCCCTACCTAATTTCCACGACTTTTCTATGACGTCATAGAATCTTGTTTGCCCGACTGCCGGCCACCCATCTGACGCATCGCTAAGACGCATGACTTGACGGTTGAAGTGGGTTATGTAGTTCCGTTTGATCGCATCACTCCAATGCTTACGCACCGTTAACACACTGACTATGATGTTTTCACTATGTTTCTTGCCCACAACCCGCCTCTGTAGCGCGAAATTTGAACGTTTTTCAATACATCCTGTGTTTTTCCGGTTCAAAAAACCTCTTTCTGGGCTGAATGGAGCTGAGTGAGGTACTGAAGCCTAGTTCTTTCTTCACGGCCACTTTAAGTGTCCCATTTGGCGAAAGGCGGTGTTTTGCCCGATACAAACCATGGCCATCGGTGTAAAGAGCAAAAAAAAAACACTTTAAAAAGTGGGAATTTATGGCAGAGTTAGTTTCTGGAGTAATTGGGATAGAGTAAATGAGTTAGATCAAAAAAAAATTTGACCTAAAATTGCAGTTCGCATTCGATACGTTCCCTGGTCTCTAGTAGGACCCAACGCGTCACCAACAGGCTGTGTTAACGTTGTCAACAGCAGAACACGAGCTAGCCCAGTGCATGCGGTACTGGAATAATATTGTGTGGAAGCGAAGCGTAACGGTACGTGAGTGTAACAAGGGCACCCGAGCCACGCAGAACGCTCATTCTAGATAACCAGTAGCGTCAAGTGTCGCCAGTATACTGCCCAAGTCATCATCATCCTCAGCGTAGCTACGCCCACTCCAGGGCAAAGGCATTTCCCATAGATCTCTGATTGTCCCGGTCCTGTGCTAACTGCGACATATTCATCCCCGTAAACTTCTTGATCTTATCTGCCCATCTAACTTTCTGGCACCCCTGCCCCGCTTGCCTCCTCTAGGGATCCAGTCTGTTACCCTCAATGACCAACGGTTATCTTGCCTTCCCATTACATGCCCTGCCCACACCCATTTCTTCTTCTTGACTTCTACTAATATGTCCAGCACTGGCAGCGAGTGGAGCGGTGACGATAAGACTATATGAAGGAGGTTGTAGACTGTTTCATGTTTCTAGCAGTAGGGTTTTCATTGGAGTACCTAGCAACTGTGTCAAGAAAGGCACTTACCAAAGACTTGAAGGATGTCTTGTTACCTGTGCCACTTTACTGATAAGTGTATAGAGCTGTTCTTGGCCACGACGTGTTAGCTCGTGTTAAAAAGATGGCCGTCCCAGCATCTGTGAGAACCTTTTTCTTTAAGCTACACACCGGTACTTCCCGTTAAGACGTGGATGCAGGAGAAAGGCTCTGTTGTCGCTGCTCCTACAACTTGTACTCTGTGCAACAAACAAGAAACTGTTGAGCACGTTTTCGCGGAGTGCTGGGACGCCATATTATTCTGGCATGTGTTACAAAGGACCTTAAAGATAGACCTGCCCGTTTCACCCCAAGGCGTACTATTTCTTCGCGCACCTGGTGACATCGGTGCGCCACATGACCTCATGATGGCTCCAGGCTTGCATACCATTTAAAGGTCGAGGATGGCGGTGAGCCATGCTCACCCTCACGCCCTCACGACCTGGCACAAAGTATTAGTTTGCTCGTTGAAGTGCACAAGTTCCAGACGCCCAATTTGGAATGGCTGCCTCTGCTAGAAGAACTTGGTACGCTTGATGTTTATTTTAAGTATTTCCGTCAGTCGAAGTTCGGCCGACGGTTTTTAATCTATCTGTGGCGTGTATTGTGTGCGAGAAAAGGTAATAAAAAAATGCAGTGGTGGCGGAGAGGAGGAGCATCCGCCGTGCAGAAGGACCGTGATTTTAATCCCGGTGCCGCACAATTCCCAACGCATTAAAAAAGAAATCATTGCAGAAAAGGGCTTGTTCCCGGCGACCATTGCCGGTAACACCCTCCCTCACCAGAGCCCGATTGGTCACCCTGGTGTAGTAGTGCCCACGACCTTCCATGAATACGCCAGTTAACCCTGCCCAAGTAATTCGCGCCAAAGCAAAAGAAAAGAAGGATAGCGAAGAGGCACAATTCACGATGTTGCCGTAAAGATTTAGTGTGACTAGGGGAAGCAGCAATGGTACACTAGAATACCCCTTCCCGTCTAATTTACAGCTAGTCCTCTTGAATAGAGGACCGGCGGGAAATGAATGATACAAAAGGGGTCGCCAAACATAAAACCAGCATGTCAGGGAGTAATAGATGTTTTTCATATTACAAGGAACGACAGTAAGTGCGTTAGTGCTCCTTCTGTGCACTTACTGGACGAGGAATTTCAATTTCTTATCGGCTGGCAGAGTGTAATCACTTCTAGGATGCGGAGCAGTGTCACATGCCCTACTGTTGAGGATGTTAACTTGTGGTTGATTACATGCACTCCCCGTGTTTTCTGTTGACGCTTTTATACCGTTTTCCGTATAAATACGTGTTTTCTTTCCAATAAAAATTCAGTTGCGAGTTTCGTGCAGTGCGTAGTACCCTATTCTATTGTCCCTGTACGTCTTGCGCTGTTTTTCATCATGAATCTGAACCAACTATCCCAACTTGCCATCTTACTCTTGCATAGAGCCTTCAGAGGCGGTCTGGTCGTTGGCGGAGGACGGCAAATGCATAATAGCGTTACGGCTGGATACTCCACCGAAACAATCGGGACATTTAGCAAGGAATAATGACTTGCAGCTTGGTTTTGCTCTCAGCCAACCAAGGAGTTCAGTTCTGGTCCACATAACGGAGCGGGCTCAAAAACTTCCTTGGCGCAAGCAGATCCAGTCAGCTAAGATAAACCTTATACAGCATCCCTGAAGATTCAGGTATAATGATCGCCGCTTTCCAACGCGAAAACAAACTTAAACTGAGATTCGCGGAAGCGCTTGTATTTTAAAATAAACTGTGAAGTTACACGCTGTCAAGCCTTTCTTTTTGTAGGGAAAAAAATTTGGGCAGTTCCACTGAACGTGAAAGCTGTCGGAAGTGTAGAATGGTCATTCGCCACAGGGGCTGTGGCGCCTTTCTCTGCTCTTTGGTACCCCCCCTCACGTTCTTCCCCTCTTTGTCTCGCTCCTCCCTTGATGATTTCAACAGAGGTTGGCTCCATGGGTGCAATTCAATTTTCCCACCTTGAAGTGCTCGCGCACCTTCTCTTGAGACAGCTCGCATCCTTTTCTTTTGTTTCTTGTTCTGCCTGAAACTGCGCCAGCGGGAGTTCTGTTCTTTTAAGTGCAGAGCACTTTATGCGCTCGACCCAAGTATATAGATCACCAAGGCGGTGTCCCGGGGTAAGGCTGTTCGCGGCGTAGTCCAGAGGCTTCGAAAGCCAAGTGGTTTACATAGTCATAAGCGTGTGAAACTCGTGAAACGCTGGCGCTTGTCATACATCTTTCCGTTGTTTAGCGCAAAGAAAACTATAGGAACATTTGAAGAAAAATATAACTAATTAACCGGCCGCGCCTACGTTTTTTTAGTTAAGGACGCCCGTTGGGTTGGTTTTTACGATAGTAAACGCAAAATGTGGCAGTGCAACGCCGGCACGTGCGGGGAGAAAAGTACAAAGAGAACAGAACTCCCGCTGGCACAGTTTCAGACAGGGGGCACGCGAGCTCTGCGAAGGCGGGAAATTTGAATTGAATTTGGTGGTAACAGTGAGCGGGGAACGGCGCTACAGCCCGTTATGGCGAATCACTGCTCGGTACTTTCGGCAGCTTTCACACTGAGTGGAACGGCTTTAATTTTTTGTGCTTGCTGTCATCTCGCACGTGCTGGAGCCTTTCTGCGCCGTTTTGAACGCGCCGTTGTTTTATTGGCGGCCAAATTTTTTTCGCTTATTATCGCAAAACCCAACCCAGCAAGCATTAGTAACTAAACTGGAGCAGGGACTGCCGGTTAATTACACCGATTTTGCCAGGAATGTACCTGCAATTTCTTTGCGCTAAATAATCATGACATGTATGACAAGTGCCCGCCCAGCACTTTCGAAAGATTCTGCTGCTGTAAAGATTCTGCTGCTGTATCCTCTTAACTTTAGGCCGGAAGGCTGAATCCAGGGACAAGCGGGTATCTATTCGCAGCTTCGGTTGGAGTGCGTGACGCCTCAGGATTCTGGGCGCGTGACGCAGCGTGACACTGGTGGTTTGATAGCGTGACCGCAGACGAGCTACAATGGGAAGCCGGGCCCCTAAAGTGCTCTGCACGTAAAAGTAATCCAACAGAATACGCAAAAATGTCTTCCCCTAAGGTTTGTACTGGTATCCACGATCAGTCATTATTAAGCTCTACGTAGCTTTGGGCACCTCTGAAGGTTTTATCGCGCCAATTGTCGCACTGCTGCATGACAGGACATTTCTGTTACTACGCCGCAAGATACGTTTCCGCGGAGCTGCCTTTTAAGAGATGCTGCGTGGAAAGCCGGATATGTATGTGTACGTTAATTGATGAACTGTAGGGTTTAACGCGCCGACGCAACGCGGGCGATGAGGCGCGCCGTAGTGGAGGGCTCCGGATTAATTTCGACCACCTGCAGATCTTTAACGTGCGCCGACATTTCGTGCACACGGGCGTTCTTGCTTCTGGCCTCTATCAGAAAAGCGGATGCCGTGGCTGGGAATCGAACCCGCGTCCTTGTGCTCGTGCCCGTTATTTCAAGCAACCTTACCATTTCTCCTAGTATCCGCTTCATCCATGCGGTACCTAAAGGCTGTTTCTTTCCCGCTTCCATTCTGTGCGAACGCGAACAAATAAAAATTCAAAAAAGTTTCTAAGTGTAAACCATTTACCTTTCAAACATTTATCGCCGCGCTTTCAGGGAATCAAAAAATCTACAAAAAATTAGCGGGCCCGCTAAAAGGCAACCCGAAGAATTCTAATTAAGCCTTGCTTTGTAATCAATGGAGTCACCCACGTCAGATCGCCTCAAGCGGAAGAAGGCACAGCATGGTAAATTCAGACACAGGTGCCGAGCGGTAGTTGTCGTAAACTCGAAGAATCAAATCATCTTCGGAGTGTTCAACACGGTTAGGTGGGTGCCATAGCTGCTAGTTTTGATTCGGAGGGGGGAACGTGTCAAATTGTTTTCATGCGGCAGCGCATTATCACATAATAACTTGTGACAAACAGCGACAATCCGCGTAATATAAAAGCGAATCGCCGGTTTTGCGCGCGTTCTCTAGAGGGTAGCATTATGCCCTTTTTAAAGGTAAGTGCAGCAGGTCAGGGGACATCTTTCTTTGCTGAAAGGCTTGCCACCTATGCTCTCACGAACTGTTTTTACAGAGTTGTTTAAGTCGTAACCAAGTTGAGAGACGATTACTTATCTGTTGAATAGTGTTATCGCAATTTAGGGACATCTGGCAGTGACTTTGTGACGACTTTCAAGCGCCTCTTTTAACTGTAACGGTGTTTTTCAAACTTTTTACTTGTTTTATTTTTTCCCGTATTTTTATTCCTTTCCCAGCCATGGCCGCTAGGCCCCCGTTTCAAGAAAGTGTTGTATTCATTCATTCATTCATTCATTCATTCATTCATTCATTCATTCATTCATTCATTCATTCATTCATTCATTCATTATTTCTTGTGCAAATATTCTTGTGCATTGCGTCATTTCTAGGAGCCACGACCGGCACCTGCTACTCAGAGATCCATGGTTGGAAGTACTGAGGGCGTTCGAGTGAAGTAAAGCAAGTGGGTTTCTTTGGAACTGACTGCAAAAAAAAGAAAAAACAGGGCCCCGCTGATGTCAGGCCGGAACCTCTGAACGCATTGCAAAGAACGAATACTGCAAACGAAAAGTGCACGTGTACAGCGAAGCCAAAGGTACACGGCCTGGCTCATTAGGCTTCTTATGTGGAATGGCCCATTATACGACCATTCTACTCAGTATTCCGGGCAGCTACCTACGTGCACCACTGACTGCGCGGCGCATTCCGCGCAGCTGCTTCCCTTTAAATGCGTCTATTTCGCAAAGCAGTTAAGGCACTGAGTTAAATCCCCCCCTGCACCACCACTCAGTAAAATAGGCCGCTTAATTCTGGCTGAACGTGCACATTTCGTTACCCTTTCAAGGCGCCACACTGTGGCTCTTTCAGAGCTCTCTTCTTTTCCTAAAAACTCGCCTATATTAACTTTAGGTTCAGGACCTTCTCGAACAAGGTTTGGGTACCGCAGTGGTTTGATAACCTCCGACTTTCAACGTCTGTAGCACACATTCCCACAGAAGGCCAAACCAACAGCCTACAGAAAGACCAGGCCTCGTCTCCAGAAGTCTCGGAATAACCCCATTAGGGAGTGCAAACACAGATGCCGTGCATTTGTTATAATCTCCAGAGGATTTTGGGCGAAGTGAAAACAGAAAGGCTTCTCTGTGCACCAGGGGAAATGAGAGCGTAGGGGTTGTGTGCTCAAGCCCTCCGGTCACCAAACAACTTCCTTCCTCGCAGCCCGGTATACCACGTGCGATGACTTCGGCGAACCCGCGACGAGCGTACAATCTAAGAATCGGTGAAGATGGGCGGCATGAGTAAAGTGTTTGGGCTATTTACTTTAGCCACAACCCCCACTGCGACTTAAAATAGCCTGTACGTTCGAATTAGTCGTCGCTTCATTTTTTATTTGTCTTCGCCAAACAGATGCAACCGTTTTAGCGAAGACCAAAGACCAATATATACAGTGTGTGCGTCAACCCACACGCACAAAAAAACTGAGACACTTAACACTGGTTATGTGTGGGAAGGCGAGAGAGAGAGAGAGAGTGAGATAGATAGATAGATAGATAGATAGATAGATAGATAGATAGATAGATAGATAGATAGATAGATAGATAGATAGATAGATAGATAGATAGATAGATAGATAGATAGATAGATAGATAGATAGATAGAGTGAGAGAGATAGAGAGAGAGAGAGAGAGAGAGAGAGAGAGAGAGAGAGAGAGAGAGAGAGAGAGAGAGAGAGAGAGAGAGAGAGAGAGAAAACGATCTTTAATGAAAGGTGGCGATATTAGCCGGCCTAAAACGTCTAACTTGCTACGCCAGATGATGACGTGATAAAGATGATGCAACGATGTTTAAGAAGATGAACAGAGGCACTAAGTTATTTACAGAGACTGACCATTAGATCTCATTAAAAGGAAAACTTCCTTAGTGGGACCTATGGCGTCCTGTAAAAAAACTAATGCATTTCCCTTCAGACCAGTTTGTCGATAGAGGGAAAAGTTCTGATAACATCTCTGGACACACTGCTCGTGCGTGAAACGGGGCTTCCATTGTGTCAAAACTGTTACTTGAAAATCGCGGAAAAGGAACGGTTCTAGATAAGACAATGCACGCATCAATCATGCAGAAGGAGTGCAATGATATATACTTGTATCTCATAAACCACGCACCGGTATATACTTAGATCGTTCGTAGATGCGTTTCCTTAGGGGGCAAGAAGTAGTCGCATGGGTTCGTTCTCCGTTTTGCGATTTGGGTCTTTGAAGGTTTGACGATCGATTGGACGCACTTTCAGCGTGGGTTTCGACGAACGTTTCACGCTGTTTTGATGTGAGAAAGCCTTCGCGCTTCTTTCAGCTTTCCTTATGAAGGGATGGTAAAGATTTACCGAGATATGTGATCTTCTATGCCTAACGTTGGTCCTCTCCTAATTATGTCACCTTTTGTTGCAACAAGGTCATGGTTATCAGAGAGAGGTGCCTGGTGTGGGATCTTTGCGTAGTAAGGGTTTCAGCCGTAGCGAGCGCCTGCACCTTGCGCCTCGTCGGGAGGCATTTTAGGTGCGGAGTACCTTAGGACCGCACAATGCCCGTCCGCATCCGTGCGCATAGCATTTACAATCGCAAAAAATTACTCAGGCACCGGCAGGATTCGAGCATGTGTGTGGTAGACCAGACAGAGTTAGTGTCAGTCGTCTCGGATGTCAGTCGGGGCGCAACTGGGATGCCATTTCGAGTCCCCGTACTTCGCACCCTCGCCATCATCCACGGAGTGGAGATGCTGCCCTTTTTTTTTCTGTTCCCTTGAATCTTCTTCTGAGGCGTACGTCAATGGGCAGCCACGTGTCACAGCTTCCGCGGAGGTACACGCTTCAGAGCATACAGAAACGTGTCCAGTCTTGCGATTGTGTCCTCTGTCAGCCGTTGACCCACACGACGGTGCGTTTGATTCTTGAAAGCGGATGTGTCGATTTACGATGATTGCATATCACACGCTAAGGCATTTGCTCAGCTTCCGACGATCGCCTTCCTTTCACCTGCCTTGCCTCCACCGTCGCAATGATGATGATGATGTTCTTGTTAATGATGATGATAATTGATTATTGCTATTGATTTGCCCTTTGTAGCGGGGTGATAACTGTCATCTTACCAACAAGGACTAATATACCTATGTTTTCTGCTCTTAATTTAATACAAGCGCTGCTTAGTGCAGACACAAAAAGCTTATTTGGCACAAAATACTTTTTTTTTCTGTTACAGGTGGTAACTGTCCTAAGCAATATTCTCCGCTCTGTTTGTCGTCCACCAGCATTCTAATCTTCCTTTAGTCGTCTTGACCGCCTTGAAGGTAACTTCCTCTGTGCTACACTTTAATCCTAGGGCTTCAGGAAGCCGAATATTTTCATTGTGTAGATTTGGATGGATACCCTCGCATTCTAGCACTATGTGCCGCATAGTTTCTGTTTCTTTTCCGCAGACCACGCATACCCCATCATTTTGTGAATACGTCAACACAAAGCTCTTAGTTCGCAAGCAACCTGCTCTAGCCTCAAAACGCAAAGCACTGCCCTGGGAATTATCGTAGAAATTTTCCTTTCTGATGCTCAATTTCTCAGCCCAGTACATCTCTAACGACGTTTTAGCTACTATTTTCTTCTCTCCATCAATTCGTTTCTCTCTGCCTTGCCTCTTTTTTATTTACCATGGCTGTTTTGTATTCTCCACTGTTCTTTCCGTATTTCATCGTTAGCATTCTAGTCTTCTAGTCACGCCACGTTAGTCTTCTAGTCACGTGACGTGATCTCTTCTCCAGCGCTTGAAGCACCAATCGCTCGTGAGGCTTCCCGCACTTGCCGATAGGGGTGGCTAGTCTCTCAGCTAACACCACGAATAACCCCCGTCACAATCCTTCTGCCATTGCGTTTTCTTCGTCTTTCTGTTGCTATGACTCTGCTATGACTGACAGTCTTGGTCATTTGTCCTTGTTATACCTTTCTATTGCAACAGTAGCAAAAAACGTTTTATTAAGCTGTTAGCGTAACAGTGCTTGCTAATTTTGTAATTACGTGCTGAAGTTGGTTCCCTAGCCCTAGTGTGGTGCGATTGCGTCCTCACGCTCCCCACGTAATGATCATTTCCTCCTTCTTCTTCATCGTTTCTTCTTCTCCGGCCTTGTTACCCTACATATGCTCTAGTAGTGTAATCTTGCTTCTCCCACCTCTGAAATTGGATTGCTAATGTTACTCGTGCCGGCTTCAGCAAATGTCTCTGACAGACGTTTCTAAGTCGAAGGTTACAGCGCATTCTCTGCGTCCAGCTTTAGTTAGAGCCAAGTATTGGCTGCTGTGCAGGAAACGCTCACTTGAGGCCCTTTGTTCAAATCCCGCAGCCAAATTCACCCAATTCTTTTCTTTAATTTGATTCACTTTGAGCCATCCCCATTTTTTGGAACCATCGTTACGCACGTCTGATGCAATATTTTTGCGAGGCACTCTATTGCTTCTACGTTAAAGAGGATCACCTCCCCCAACGCACTTGCCGCTTGTTGCCGGGCTTCCAACAGCCAGAGCATAAAAAATAATAGGTGGCAGTCGACGTAACACGAAGATTATATCGTAGCACGTCTGGCTTAAAGTTAATTTGCTTGTGGCATTCTTTAGTGTCACTGTGGTTGGCGTACGGGCTGATTTTTCAAAATGATACGCTGTGGTTGGTGCGACTAGACGTAACGAGAAACGTTTAACATCTCCTTATCCCTGGGAAGGAAACCAGCCACAAGCTTCAAGCGCAGAGAACATGATATACGCATGAACTGGGGGTTCCCACGTGCTGTACCGGCAGTCGTTTCGCAGGGTGGCCCTCGGGAGTTGTACGGGGAGGTCAGGGTTGTCTGTCGTATCTGTCCGGGACCAGTCACTTTTCAAGCACCGCTAGCGGTATACGAGCAGGCCAGCCTTATCTCGGGCAAGATAAAATCTACTATCGCACCCCTCATAAAGCAGCAACTGTAGTAGCACGCAGCCCTTCGTGAAAGTGGGGGAAATCCAAAGAAAGCTTCGCTTAAAAGCTGGAGGAGCTCGTCTTTCCGGAGAGGCCATCCACCGTTGTTATAGCAGCAGGGCAGCCTAGCGAGCGGTGCAGGAGTTGTCGAAGGAAATACGAAAGCTTGGGAGAAGTTTCGTAGAGTTGCGGAAGAAGAACGAGGCGCGTAAAAATGGCGAAGGAGCAAGATGCCTGGGTTTTACACTTTTCGAAAAGACGTTTTCTCCCTGTAAGTAATTACTATAAAGACTGGTACAGCTGCTATGTAAGCGCTCTTTAAGCATATCAAAATATACACCCCCCCCCCTCCTTTCCGCCATACCGACAAATTCGTTTTGCTTTCCTATTATAGGCATAATTTTGCGTCTTCATGCGTTAACGTGGCTGCGTTAATACACATAATTCCAACAAGCCCAGCCTTTTTAGGAACGCATGGTGTTCCACGCCTTTCTAAATCACCTGAGATATTGTGGTTAACTTTATTGTTTTTTCGCTCGGTTTTATATTTAACCCCATTTTTTGCGTGACGGGAACGATCGTCCAAAGGTCTGGATCAAAGCCCCGACAGCAGCCTACGTAAGTTTGGTCTGCCTGCGGAGTAACAAAAACAAAATTCCCCGTTGAGACTAAATTCAGTTGACGCAAAAAAAATTGCGACAGCTTACATAACTTGATGCTGTATAACGCCACGCTGTAGCCACTCACCCGTTCTCGTTTTTCGCAACACTTGATGTATGCACGGAAGAGATGGGAGGTGGCGTTGTTGCGCATGACTTCCCTGATACATATTCATTGCCTCCTTAGTGGCGAAACTCGAGCACAACTTCGGGCCACGAGGTGAAGTTGCGTTTCATCCCGCCTCTCTCTTTTTTATATATAACTAGCTGAATATATGCTTCGAGAAGGTCTCAGCTTCAACGGAAAAAAAGGAAGCTGCTAATTGCACGTCGAAGCTACGCCTAGTTGTTCGAGACTACAGAGGCCACAACATTTCGAAATGCATAATTCTGATTATTAATTGAAATTTTTTTTAGTTGGTCATCGTTGATATGTTAATATATATTGGTGGACCGTGCAAACAAGAAAAATATACACCTGTTACAGCGACGAATGGGGACTCCCGCACCATCATGACTCTAAATCGGCTATTGTTGAGAAATACGTAAATTTGAGAGTGGTTCACCTGCGTAACTCTGTGTCGAAATATTTCGGAATAACTTCTTAATATGTATGCAAGGTGGCCATTTTAAACACCATACGGTTAAAATTAACAAGTAACGAAAGAATTCTTAATGATCTTACACTCAGAAATTGCATCGTAACGCGTATAGAACTATTTTCCCCCACCGTCACCATTGCTGCGTTATATTGGAAAGCAGTTATAAAAGTCACAAGCTACGCATATTCTGAATAGATGCGCTTTACAACTCAAGTGATACGACCACCGATTCTACCCAACAAATAAACGGTTTCAAGTCTCGAACAAACAAAAGCGTCCCAAGGTGTACTGCATCGTTTGCATCACAATGTGTCTTGCACTCGAAGCTTCAAATTCAAAAGAGGGTGGTTTTGTCCTTGCATTTCATTGAGTGCCATTTTTTAACTTTTATTTTCTGTCTGATTTTTGTTTTCTCAAGCTCTCACATTCACTTCACTGCACTGTAATCATCCCCATCTGGCGTAGCAAGCACTGCCGCCAGCAGAGCTGACGTCTCCAGCCCACATTAAAGAGTTCTCTCTCTCTCTCTCTCTCTCTCTATAGAAAGAAAGAAAGGAATAAAAACGCTTTCCGTGGTCGGAATCCGACACGGTCGATATAGTTTGAATTTCGAACTTTGTCTTTTACTCATGTTGCATCTGAGCAAGCGTCCCGTGTTAACCATGTTTCTCTTAAGAGAGGGGCGTTTCTTCCTTTTAGAGATTACTCACGCAATTACTTGCAATTACCTGCAATCACTCGGATTCACAACGAATGGCTCTTACAATTACCCGTGAAAATTGCTCGGAGAGACACAAGCTCAAAAGTACATCGGGCAAAAAGTACGGAGGATTATTATAGAAATTACTGGAGATGTTACCAGGGAAAATTACTGGCGAACATGACTCGAAAAAATGCCTCAAGAAAAGGACTCGGGAATATGTCTTACGCCGTCGTGACTTCATTGGGCCCACCTGTAATAGTACATTGGTGAACCAGCCACCCAAAGCTTTGAAATCTGGGTAAGCAAGGACATAATGCTTTTGATTACAAAGGATGTGAGGACCTCCTCCCGCTTTGGAAAAATAGACGACGCAACCTCGCCGCTCTTAAAGGGGACACAAGAAAAAAACACAAGTGTCGTTCAGTAAAATGACTGCTTTGTACAAATAACCATGGTACCAATGCTGACGCAAACTTAAAACAAATCCTAGGGATATTAAAGAAAACGCGTTAGGCAGAAGTGATTCCCCAGCGAGGTTCCAGCGATTGCTCTATGACATCACAGAATCTCGTCTGTGATGTCCCAGAATCTCGCCTGTGACGTCACAGAACCTCGTCGACGACCTAGGCATCCGCCAAGAACACGACGGGAAGATTGTACGGAGCCTGTTGTTCGTATAACTTGAATGCTAACGTGCAGTTAACACACTGGTAACTAGGCTTTATTGCTCGTCCACACTACGTCCATCCTGCTTAGAAGCGCGAGATTTGAAGGTCTCTCAATATTCCTTGAGCTTTTTCGCTTAACAAAACGGCATTGGAGGCTGGAGAGGAACGGAGTGACTTACAAAAAAGCTAGTCATTCTTATATGAACAGGGTGGCATTTTCTTTACATGACCCTTTTAGTGAATTCAGCTTTTTGTTCTCCTCCGTAAGAATTTAGAAGAACGGACGATGTCGAAAAAAGAGATCTTCACTGCCATTTACATCTTTAACGTGCACTCCTTTTTCCCAAACCATCAGTCCTCTTTACATTTGCAAGGTGACACCGCATGGTGCATGAAGATGGGAGGAACTATTTGTTTACTTGTTTCAATAAGAGAAGAGTAATGACGTAAGCGAGAACCGGGATAGACGTCACTGTGACTTGCCCATTCAACTGTGTGGATTTTGCCACAAAATTTTTGTCGCCATTCTTGGACAGTCAGGTCAGATCAGCCCTAAATCAGATCAGAGACCATGTATCAGAAGACCAGATATCAAATTTACGAAGTTTTCGCCAACTTATGTCATCCTTGATGAACAACAACTCGCACATTTGTTTGCCTTTGTTTACTACTACAGACAACCAGTAACCGCCTCGCTGCCATCTAAGTTCAAAACCGCTACACTCTAATCTTAGCCTTAAAATAAGAAGGACAATTCAGGCGTGACCACAGATTGAAAGTGTCACTTTGAGACCTTTGGAACGCAGTGCACAAAGTGATTCTGAATTATTTAGATTCAGTGTAATAAGGCTAAAATCGGGAGCGAATGGGATTCGTTTGAAGTCAGTTTTACTTCCATCAAAGAATCCATGGTAAGTACCGAGAAGAAGAACGTGAATTTGGCAGTTTCGCTCGTGGTCCACACAACTGCCCGATTGTCTTCCGTATCTCCGCGAGATGGCCATTGGGGTCACTTCATAAACAGTAACTGCAAGGCGCGCCCCAGTTTTTGGTGACATGCCCAGAAGGAACATAACCGCGGAGACAACCAGGATTTTCTGCCAGCGCTCCCGCTCTGGTGATTAACCGCTACGCCTCGCTTCCTCCCTAATTTCCTCGCGCGGACGTCCCTAGGCGATTCCCTCTTTGCGTTCCTAAATCGCCCAGCACTTTCCCGGGACACGCGGCATTTCCCCAAGGGAACAAGTGACAGAAACAATAGCGCTTCGTTGATCGCTGCTAACTTTTCCATGGGCGGCTGCCTCTTCCTTCGCGCTCGTCGGCGGTGAAGGCAGCGGCGACGCAAAGCTGCGGCGATAGAACTGCTTGTTCGTTCTTCCAACGAACGTTGTAATATTCGTTTGGGCATCCTCTTCGGAACTTCCTTCCCACACGCGCCTACAGCGAAGCAACTCTGGCAACTTGGGTTGTGAGGGGGTTGCAAAATCCGTCTTGAACACCGTCGAGTTTTTTTTTCTTCTCTTAATTCTGGAGTGCTGGGCGAAGTAATTAGTTAGCCAGGTTTAACTTCCGAGCGCCGATCTGAGAGTTCTTTACAATGAGATGCCTATCTCAGGCCCTCTTCTGCAGCTGTGACTCCTTGACACGCCAAAAATCTCACATCAGCCGGGGAATTGTGGACTTTGTGCAATTCGGGGCTGAGTTTGGAATGATGGCGTTTTTCTTTGTTTCAGAAGAGTTGGAAGTGTCAAGTTCACCGAACTTTTTTAGGCTTCGTTCTTTTTTTTTTTGTGATTTCCTTTTTCCATACCCCTTTGCACTTAGCTTCCGTTGCTTTTGTTTGGGACCATCGATAGGCTAGTCTGATTCTGCGTTAAGACAACATAGGTTTCGTTGAAGATAGGTCACATAGCAAATGAAGACTAATTAGTAGCTCAACTTATTAGCTTAAACATAGCGGAACATCCGTCCCTAGAGTCGTGCCAGTCTACTTCAATCAAACATTTTGTATTGATGGGGACTTTTTACACGCTTTCTTGTATTTGTTATTGTTAGTCAGTCCTACAATTGCTTCGATCCCGACCATAATGATGCGGCACAGTGCTTTGCAAGGTTGCCTCAGGGGGAAACTGACTGACTTGGATGTACAGCGGTACAAATTTTCGGCTAAAAACGATAACGTTTCCTTTGTCTCTCAATCAGTGGTACAGGGAGACTGCGCATTACTGGGGAAATGTAGGTGATTTTTTATATTTTCGGGACCTCCCGGCTGTTATTAAACTTGGGGTAGTATTCCACTATAAAATGTATCACTTAAGACAAAAATATGCACCGCTGTTCATCTAGGCCAATCAGTTTCCCCCTGAGGCAACTTAACGAAGCGCTGCGCCTCATCTACTCACTCAGAGTAACTAACACAAGAAGGTGGAGAAAAAGCCTTCATAAGCACAAAATGCTTGATCGAGGTAGGCTGTCATGGAGCGGCCCCCTTCAAAATTTATCATTCCTATGGAATAATGCGTTTTTGTTCTTGCTGAACAACGTTTGCTAGCATTCATGTATTTCAGCTCTGTATTCGCTACTTTTGATTGGCCCATTTGTTTTCTGTATTTGAAGTTTTTCCGCAACCCTTTTGTAATAATTTAGCATGTGCATTAATAAAATTGGGCATTTTAAAGATGTAAGGTGATGCACGTGAAGGCAAAGGAGTACTTTTTCTTTGAATTGCTTTGTATGTAATGCAGTTTACGATAAACGTACAGGCGGAAAAGAGGGAATCATTCAAAAAAAAAAAATCCCGCCATCTCCACAAAGTGAATGATGATGAGAGGGGCGAAGCTAAAATGCTCATCGGTAAAACCCTGAAACATTCGCCCGCACATCATATAAAGACTCGACACGTCAAGCTTACCACCGCTCCGTTGACAAGCCCGTCGACGATGTCGATGTTTGTGGTGATTATGTAAGGCTCGTTTGGGACGATGAGAATCTCCATGGGTAAGTTGGCGAATTCGGTGTGTGACATTTTAGCCACTTTGGCCGTAGCCTTCTACAGAGCGTCTTGTGTCGCGTACCCCCGGTACGTGTCTTGAGCTCGCAGGTGACGAACGACAACCTCGTCTTCTTCCTCTCCTCCTTGTTGGGTAGCAATGAACGCGTTGAACGTTTTGACCTCTTCGGCCAATCTTTGGTTGGCCAATTACTAGGGGGATCCTGCCACAATCATCATTAATGTGCCGGATACAGCAGCAACGAGGGACGGGACAGGGCCCGAGCAAGAGGAGCTTCGCCCCTAAAACGGAAGCATTTATGGCATAACTCTAGGTAAGCTAAATGGAGGGTAATTCTTGAAAGGTGGTAGTAAGTAGTTACAAGAATTAGAAAGCGTGTCATTGAAAAGGGGGTCTTCTGGAAATTGGCGCTCGGAGTAAATGGACTTACACACCAGACGCTCCGTAACCTCGGCGAGGCTCTAGCCCCATATACATGGACTCGACCGGGAGGGCCAAGTAGACTGGCGCGTTCAGCTTACCTCGACCCTGCTGTGTTTATACGAAGCCCGTACAAATAGTTGAGGTGACCGAAGAGCAGATGGCAGCTCTTCACGGCACGCTTACTCAGCCCGAGTCAACATGCTGGTCGAACAAAGTCGCGAAGACGACTTTTTCACTCATCTGTCTGCTTCTACATGGGTAAGAAACTTATCTCGACTGAAGCGTCTTTGTTCGAGCTCATGTATACGGGGCTCCTATTCGACATGGTTCTGGTTCCTTACTTGTAAACCTCCAGATGATACCCGTTTGCCGAACGCGATAAGTCTGGGCATAAATTCTCAGCTACGACTTAAACGCGCCCTCGGAAACAACTCGTTTGCCCGGAGCCTAAACAAACGCGCGGATAAGTTGGCTTTTCTGTCGGCTTTTCCGGCGACCGACTTACTTGCCGTGGCCGACATCGTCTTGTGGTAGTCAGCGATCGCCATCTTATTGTAAGCGGGAGCTTATGCATAAGGCCCGGAAGGCCACATACGTAAGGCCTGTTTGTCAGTCTGGAGGATAGTCCAGCTGCCAGGTGCGTGTCCCTTCGCAATCCCGAGCCGCACCGTCAAGCGCGAAAAGCGGTTCTGAGAAGGCACGCTGCTGTATCGGCCTGCCATCGTCACTTGCTGTGGCTGCAGGCGTCTGGAGTGTGGGATGAGGGATCCGCAGACGAGGTTTCTTCAGCAGCGACTGGCGATGGACTCAGTCTACGTCATTTTGGTTGCCTGGAGCATGCCCCCCGCTGTTCAGTCTTTTCTCGTTGGGGTTTTTACCCCTGCATGTACTAAGAGCTGCCAACGCATCTGTGGATCTTGCGGACGAGGAAGAGATACCACGGAAATTTCTCGTGCACTTCCTGGGCCACCCACTTCACCACAGGCTCGACCTCCGAGAAGGTGCAGGGACGTGCGGGCACGGCGACTGCAGGCGACCACAAAAGTATCCAAGCTCACCACTAGGGACAAGGCCTGTTGTCCGCTAACTGTACTGAGCCTGTGCTCACGCGACCTGCTTCTTGTATTTACTGTCCTCAGAGGGGCCATGAAGACAAAAAACAAATAAAATGATTGCGCTAAAAAGGGGGACACGAACGGAGTGAGGACAGACACACACGGCGCAACAATTGAGTACCAACAATAGAGTACCAACGTGCCCAGGACGCTATAGCGCCCTGGGCACGTTGGTACTCCTGCTATAGCGTCCTGGGCCCTTACAAAAGACAACCTCATTTAATTTGAAGGAAGTAGGCCTCAGTACCTTAGGCACCTCAACTTCAGACACGACAATCGTTTCTAGGCGAGAAAAAAAAGGAACGCAAGACGTATTGAAAAACTTTAAACTTTCGCGCTGCGATGACGTGTTATGGGCAGGAGTGACGTCATATGGGCCAGCAATGAGACATGATTACCAGTGTGTCAGCTGCGCCTTAGCATTCAAGTGATGTGATCAAACGAAACTAGAGGTCCCACTACAATAATTGCCCAGTTATGTCATATCGTTTGTTTTATTCGGTGGCCTTTAATTCCACAAGCAAGATTTTGTGACGTCGTAGAAAAATGTTGAAAGTGGCTGGGGAGTCGCCACTGCTTCATCCGTTTTGATGAATATCTCGATTATTTGCTTGAAGTTTGCCATAAGGTAGTTATCGTTCTTGTCGGGGCAAACCAAACTTGTATTTTACAGCGAAGCTGTAAAATACAAGTTTGGTTGTTTCTCGTTGGTCGGAAAATTTCGTATCGTAAACAAGAAAACCAAAGCCGGACCTAGAAGTTCTCGCCCGAGACGCCGACCGCATGCGTCGGGCTGATCAGGCATACAACATAGAGCTCTCCAAACCTCGAAACCGCATTATGGATGATAACGCACCTGTGAAAAAGGGCCCTCCCACCCCCATGGGTTCCTGCTACAGATTGTTTGCAGATTATCTTTGAAGGCTAGGCAGGACTAGTGTCGCTAAATAGAGCAGTTCATGCCCAAGACGCCCAGCGCATGCATCAGGCTAGGCAAAACATTTCATACCCTCCCCATCAGCGTTTTTAGTGTTTACAAAAGCTTCACTGGACCTCCACTTTCGCAGTGCGGACTGGCGACCTTTTTTTTCATGGCTCTTTTAACAGATGACGCAGTTGGAGGGTTCATGAACGTGTTACCAGCGGTTATTTTGATTGATTATGAGGTTTACGCGCCGACGCAACGCAGGCAATGAGGCGCGCCGTAGTGGAGGGCTCCGAATAAATTTTGACCACCTGGGGATCTTTAACGTTTGCCGAAATCTCGTGCACACGGGCGTTTTTGCTTTTCGCCTCCATCAGAAAAGCGGCCGCCGCAGTGGTTATATTGGAAGCCGCCTATAAAGCGTTTGGATACGGACAACAGGAATGGGTGCTGATTCTTCCACTGCCTCCCAAGTAACCCTCAGTGTGAGCGGAAACCCTGCAGAGAGCGAGGTCATGGCAGGTCATGGACTGTCGAAATGACTGAAGACCACCGCTCACTGAGCGTATAAGCTGATCTCGATGAACCGCGTCCTCTGGTGTAGAGGCTGCAGAACCACTGCCACTGGCGCATGGGGCTGATGTTGGAGTGGCGAGAAAAGTGAAACATGGTTTATTGCCGCGGTAAAGACGGGACGATGAGGAAAGACCACACAGGACTAGCGCTGGACATCACCTGAATTTTTTTACTACACACATAGGAATATGTACAGGAACGGCGCATGCGTGAACATGGCCCAAGCAACAAGGAAAATTTTCGACAAAGTGAAGTGGTGCATCTTGTTACGCACGTGGCAAGTGCGTGTTCAGATAACCTATTCCTTTTTTCGACAAACTCATAGATGCCGTGCTCCCACAGTTATCACCGGCTCTCATGATGCACCACGCTTCAAACAATTCCCGGCTGGCTTGGTCCTTAAAACAGCGCAATATTAGTCTCTTCTCGAAAAGTGAAACACAGTGTTTAACGCACAGGCAGCGGCGGCAACGGTCAGCTAAATGCCCCCCGCAGCGAGCGCTTGAACAGCTGATATTGCGAGAAGACACTGATATTGCGCTGTTTTAAGGACCAAGCCAAGGCTCGGTCCTTAAAAGAATTTACGGCTGCAGCCGTAAATTGTTTGAAGCGTGGGGCATCATGAGAGCCGGTGAAACTGTGTAAGCACGGCATATATGAGTTTGTCGAAAAAAGGAATAGGTTATCTGAACACGCACTTGCCACGTGCGTAACAAGATGCACCGCTTCACTTTGTCGAAAATTTTCCTTGTTGCTTGGGCCATGTTCACGCATGCGCCGTTCCTGTACATATTCCTATGTGTGTAGTAAAAATTTCAGTCGATGTCCAGCCCTGTGGGGACTTTCCGTATTCTCCTGTCTTTACTACGCTAATTACCCATGTTGCACAGTTCGAACCAACTAGCCCACATTTATGCGTTGACATGCGCGAAAAGACAATGAACGCCGTGCACAATGTGGACCTTGAAGCTAGCTCAGTGGGGCACATCGAGACTCTTGGTTGCTGAAGAAGCAGTGCACTCTTCACTGCGGCTTCACACAGGTAAGTGAAATTAATTCCGTGTATCTGGGGCCTCACGCCCCTGTGGTAGAAAGTGCAAGCAGGGCCGCCTGCAGCAGGCGACCTCGTCCACACCGATATAGTTGATGGGCATCAGGCTGGTTCTGAACCTGTTACTCTATTCAAAGCCCATGTCTTTGCAATTCACACAGCTCGGCGACTGCTCAGCGGTCCAGCAGCCGTTGCAAATTAAGTTCTGGCCGTCGCTCCTAGCGTTAAATGGGGCAGGATGGCCCGGCTCTCAGCGAGTGGTGCAAAGGTTTGTTTATGCTTGCAACCATGCCACGTCGGTCTCGAAGGGAATGAGTTGGCGGACAACCTCCCACAGGCACGCCGACTTCCCAGTGAACCTCGCACCACCGAAATTCCGCACACTAAGCGCTGGTCAGATTCCTTGAATCTGGGCGCTTCTGGCAGACCTTTCGTTTTCTAGCATCCTAAACGTTCCTGGTATAGCAAGATTCCGGGATGGCGTTTGTGCTGGATGGGGGACTGGACTTGTGCGTGTGTGACTTGCGCTTGGCCGTGTAAGACACAGTAGTCTGACTTTTCCTCTTTCCTTGTCTTTCTTCTCGTGAACTGTGTCATCACCTGCTCTCTGTTTCCCTCAACTAGTTTATTGCTGAGTTCCTGTACCCCCCCCCCCCCCCCCAAAAAAAAAGGGAAGAAATGCCAACTCGGGTGTTTTTTTTACCTGCAACTGTACTTTCTTGATATCTCTTCTCGAAGACGTCTAAAATGCTGAAACGTGCGTATGCTTTCCCGGTAGCTTCGGTGGTGTGCAAGCTATACAAGCTGTTTCATGTGCTGTTTTTTTTGCCTCCATGCATTTAGCCTCAAACATTCAGCTGCAACACAGTTCTTTTTCTGCTGCACCAAGGGAACCCAGCGTTAACGTCGTGCTCAGTCGTTCCTACGGGTTGTCCTCACAGCGCTATGTTCTATCCAACACAACTAAGGGTGTGGCTTAGAGAAAAATGCCTTATGTTCTTCTAATGAAAAAAAGAAATTGGCGCAGCTTGCACCAGTGGTGCAAGTCTGGAGGAGCAGCAGAGCTGGAGGCCCTTCGTCGGAGATCCGGCGGTTGCACCACACATGCATTTACAAACTTGCCACTAGAAGTTTTCCATGACTGTGACTGGCAGTTCCGGATTGTTTCGTTCGCAGGTATCCACTTCTCTCCCAAAGTGGACTGCATTAGCACGCACAAGAATCGGCGACAATTAAGGCGTTGTGCCACAGAGCTCGAGGCCGCGGGCTCGATTCCAGGCCGCGGCGGCGGCTTTTCTGATGGAGGCGCTAAACAGAAACGTCCTTGTGTTCGAGATTTCGGCGCACGATAAAGATCCCCAGGTGGTCAAAATTAATCCGGAGCCCTCCACTATGGCGCGCCCCATCGCCTGTGAAGCGTCGTTGCGTTAAAACCCCAAAATCAATCAGGAACAGGTGGCAACCGGCTTTGCCAACTGGTTGTCTGCAGCGCGAGCTGTTCTGCGCTCCCCTTTCAGGTGCGAACACCAGTGAACTTCTTGCGACAATAACACGCGAAGGATCATTCTACGAACGCTTGGCAAAGTGTTCTCGAAGGCCGAGTGGTGACGGCGCGCGCGATGACGTCATAGCTAGGCGAGGCTTGGCTCCGCCGACGCGCCTGGCCGAACGTCGTGCCGGCCGCTTCGCGCCGGAGGAGTTTCTTGGTATTGTTTCTTGGTGTTGTTTTTGCGAACGCCAGCGGACCAAGCTCAAGTTTGAACAACTCTGCTGTTCAAAGGCCAGTTGAATCTAACGTTACTTTTACTGTTCCTATAATAAAACAAACGAAATGACATGTTTGCCCCGAACTCATTTGAACAGAAGTTGTTTAAGTTCATGGCGTGGCAATGTTACTTAAGCGCACGGACCTTTCAAGGGAAGCGTGCCTCTCCCAAGAAATCAAATTCACCGTTCAGGTCTCCGTGAACCCATATAGTTGGCGTAGGAGCAGCGCATACACGACATTTCACCCACTCCGACAGCGCTGATACAAATTCTACCTGCCCCAACATCTACTTAAAACGATCGCCCGAGGCGAACGCGCACACATGACGTCAATTGATCGGTAAGTGTCCCTTCCACGATTCGTTGCCAGAATTTCGTCCGTTTGCGAAACGCGTATTGAAGGCACGCCGTCACCACACGTTAGTGTTACGCGGGCGCTCTCTCCGGAATCTGCCTGAACGGGGAAATCGTGGGCGTCTCACCTGAGACGACTCAACAGAGCTAGCGCAGCAATGAAAACCTACCCAGCCGCAATCGCACGCATTAACTCTATACTGGGTCAAATGTGCCTTTGCTGACGCCTCACTGCTGAAATAGACGCTGAAAGGCCCGCATGAGGTTGCCGCCAAGGCGCCTGAATAATCCGAGGACATCTTCGCCGGTCTCAAATACAGCGCCATCGTGTAGTAAGGGTAACAACACCGAAACATTTATTGAAGGGGCGCCAAGAGAATAACATATATAAAAAGAAATGATTCATTTAAATATCTAACTATATGCCAGATTCAACGCCTTCCGCTAATTGTTCGTATCGAGGATGCCTTTGGCGTCTAAACTTGCTTATAAGCATAGCTTAATTGTAAGGTTGAACGCGCCGATTGATTGATTGAAGGGTTTTAACGCGCCGACGCAACGTAGGCGATGAGGCGCGCCGTAGTGGAGGGCTCCGGATTAATTTTGACCACCTGGGGATCTTTAACGTGCGCCGAAATCTCGTACACACGGGCGTTTTTGCTTTTCGCCTCCATCGGAAAAGCGGCCGCCGCGGCCTGAAATCGAACCCGCGACCTCGTACCCAGCAGCGCAATACCTTAGCCACTGAGCCACCGCGGCGGGTTTATAAGCAAAGCTGCCTAGCTGACTAAACGCCTCGGCGAAGAACACGGTAAAGGAAAACCAATATGCCATCATTTAATTCGTAGGACAAACTAGATAATAGAGAGTTTTAGCTAGCCATTTTTGACAATCCGCTCCGGTACCGGTGGCGCGATCAGCGAAACCGGAGCCAATGCTGTTCGCGGTCAGGCGCGCCACGCATGCGCAATGGCGCTACCGCTTGCTATCGGAACGGAGCGGATCGCGAAAAACGGTCAGATAAAGCTCTCTAATAAAGTATATCTGTATTCAAACTTGCGCCTTGGCGCAGTGGTACGTTCATCGCAGACAACCGCGTTAAAAGCGGCAAGCCTGCGGGAGGGAACCAAATCTGTTGTGCCTTACCGGCGACTACGCAGATCGATTTCTACTTCACGAGTGCTTTAGCAGCGGAGTGCACGCACAAAGGTTCGACAAAAATCTACCACTCATGGGATCGCAAAATCACCGGTCACTGCAGCCCAGAGCCGGCCAGCTACCTTCTGATGTAGAAGAGCCCACACCGAAGATGACGGCGCACTTTGTGTTGCTTCGACCGTTGGGTTCTCCCGTGAATGTGTGTCATTTTTCTGCCTGCAGTGAGCGTTTCCGTCTTTGGGCGCCATTTTTCAGCTGACCGTTTTTGACGGTCCGCTCTGCTCCGACAGCAAGGGGCAGCGCCATTGCGCATGCGTGGCGCACTCCGGCGCTACCGGCGTTTCCGGAGCGGGGCCCCGCTCCTGTCGCCGGCCTCGCTGAGCGGACCGTCATGGCAGCTCACGCTTCCGCGCGGAATTTCGAGATAGTTGCCCCCAGGGAACTCCGTTTCTGCAGTTGGAACGTGAGTGACGAAACCGCAAAACCGCATCGTGTAGACAAAGGGGTCACACACGTCAACGAGTTTTAGAAAAGAAGCGAAAAACGTCGACCGAAGCGGCAGCCTTCTTGTATGCAGCTCCCAGAAGCACCGCCTCGTCTTAGCTATTTTAACATTGACCGGCGTCATCTAAACTTTTTAGGACCATGTCAGTGACTAAATTGTACAAAAAGGTTGAAATAAGGCAGTAAATAGGGTATTTTGCTATATTTGAGTCACCAAAATGTCAGTTCTTACATCTCCTTTTGAATGAAGTTTTGGTTTACACACGCACAGGTTACGAGCGGTGCCGCGAGTGATTCCGCTTCGAAATAGATACGATTATCGCTTAGCCAAAAGCCTTTTTGCTGCTCAGGCTCCGGTTGTGCTGAGCGGGCCTTCAAAAGCGGAGCGGACCGCCGAAAACGGTCAGCTAAAACTTTCTAATTTCTTTTTTCTTTGAGGCTATTCCCTCACGTTGGTTCGAATTTTACAACGGAACTGTTGCGAGCTACGTTCTAACCAATGCACTGTGCGTCGACAAGGTGCGTAACAACATGGCAGCATCTCCACTCCGTGGATGATGGCGAGGGGGCGGAGTACGGGGACTCGAGATTACATCAAAGTTGCGCCCCGAGTGACATCCCATTTGCTACCCGGCCGTCATTCGATTTGAGCCGTGAGTTGCACCTGGATTATGCCCTAAATGAAACTGCAACTCACGGCTCAGATCGAATTTCACTTGATTTTCGCTTGATGGTGATATGCGCACGGATGGACGCACACGGACATTGGGAGGTCCTAAGGTACTCCGCACCGTTACAGGCGAGGCAGTAAGCCGTTTGACTCTTGGGTAACAACTCACGGTCGTAGTCGAATGGGCAAGACGACTGACACTAACTCTGTCTGGCCTACCAGGCAGACTCGAATCCTGCCGGTGCCTGTGTGATTTTATGCGATTGTAAATGCTATGCGCACGGACGCGGACGAACATAGTGCGGTCCTAAGGTACTCCGCACCTAAAGAAATTTGCGCCGACAAAGCTCATTATTGCAGCGAACCCAACATTCCGGTGAATGCTCTGTAGCTCTCAATCTGAAGTAGGTAGCTAAATTTTTTTAACTAATTGGCGGCTAAAACTACTCTATTAATATGCCGAGTTTTATTCATTCATGATGATTCATGATTATTCGTTATTCATTAATTCATGATTAGTTAGTCGAGAGTGAAGTTGTACACGTTACAGAATTCCCGGCGGCGGTTAATGCATTTCCGTCCACGGATCGAGTACGGTTACAGAAAATGGCTGTAACTTTTGGTTTATAGAAACTATCTCGAAGCAAATAAAACGACCATTAGCCGCTAAGGCGCCTTTCACATTACGCCAAGTTTTGTCTACGTTTCATAATTCCGTTGCTCAAAGTAAAGCTGTGAATATTGCCAAATATCCGAGTGCTGTCAATCCATGGTCTTCTACGAGACGGAAGCGGGTAGTCTCATACGTGCCCTTAGGATAAAACTTTAGGCCTCCAAGTTTCATTCAGCTAATTTACAAAGTATGCTCAGTCATATATTTTGCAAACAAGGGCGTTTTGTTTCCTGCGCTCGTTCGACTGCATCCAGTTTCACTGGTCATTTTTCTTCACACAGTGGCAGGGGCACTGAGTTTTTTGTTTCCGCCCGCGGGCACAAAAAAAAAGCCTCGCGGAGGGCAGCACGTGAGATAAACACGTGATTTCATTGATTAGGGGCTTTAAAGAGCCGAAACTCCACACGTTATGTGGCGCGCAGTAGTGGAGGACTCCAGATTATTTTTATCACCTGCGGATCTCTAACGTGCGCCGAAATATCGTACGCACGGGCGTTTTCGCTTTTCGCCTCAATTAGAAAAGGGGCGGCCGCGGCCGGGAATCGAACCCGCGTCCTTGCGCACAGCAGCGGAACGCCTTAGCCACTGAGCCACCATGGTGGGTGAGTGGGCAACTGAGACGGCACGTAAGTAAAAAAAAAATAGCAGTGGCTTAGCTGAGCTAGGCCAGGATATACGTAGCGTGAGCTAAGGTTCGGCAATCCAATTCAATCCAATCCAGTCCAGTCCAGTCCAGTCACTGCTCCTCGCACATGCGCAACACGGATCTCTAGAAGCTTATGCGAAACGGCTATGAAGCGGCTCCAGCGCAGCGTCAGGCTTGGCTACTGCGCAGCGGAGGCGCACAGCTGGGAACGCGCCGGCGCCAGTGCGTCTGCCGCGGCTATGACCTTACTCCCCTGGAATGCGCAGACCGGCGAATGTGCAGACCCATTTCTGTACATACCCGTAATCCAATTGGATTAGATTGGAAATCCAATAAAATTCAATTGAATCCAATCCAATCCACTTTATTCAAATCCAATCCAATCTAAATCCTATCCTGTCCAATCCCATCCAACCCTATCCAATACAATGCTCCTCGCGCTTGCGCAGCATGGTCCTTCAAGGTCCACGCGTAACTGCTCAACCTCGGCCAGTGTAGCTTACGCTACAAAAAAATTAGAGCAGTTCTACTCAATGTGAGAGCTCTCAAGTGCGGAGCAGTGATTCGCCAAAGGAGCTGTGGCGCCAACTTTTGACTAGTGTCAGTATCATCCTGACGTTAATACCGACAGCAGTAAAGAGAGGGTGCCGCGGTCCCATAAAGGGTGTGTATTGAGACACTGCATTGAGTTTTTATGCAGAAATGCATTATAGTCGGGGGTTGTCGTGCGTCCCTTGGCCGGCGTGCGCAGCGCGTCTGATGATGATTGTGGCATGATGCTCCTTGGGATTGGCCAACCAAACAATCCATCACGAGATAGCTTCGCGTTCAACCACCATCGTCATGTTCCCGTAGGGGAACCGCTGAAGAAGAAGAAGGAGAAGAAGACAAAGCTGCGAAGAGGAGGGCTGCGTGAGTTTTGGCCAGTGTTGTACACGTTCCTCCAAAATAGGAACGAAAGCTCGTTCCTCGTTCCTCGCCAATTTCGAAACGAGTTCCCGTTACAAGTTCCTTTATTGCGAAAGGAACGCGTTCCAGTTCCACTTCGAAAATTGGAACGTGTCGTTACATTAACGTTACAATTAGGTTTTTAAATTAAAATATAGTGTCGGATAATCCTGGGTCGAAATTAAGTGAGACATTTAAAACTCACATCGAACTACGTAAATTATACGAATATTAGCACCACCGGCAGCAGATTATCTGGAGATAAGGATAATCAAAAGAAACGCTCCTAGACGACTTTTTTCAGGGAGCACCGGACAAACTCGAGACGGCTCGAGGACATTTCGGTGCAGGATATTTCGGTGCGGGAATTTCGATGTACGGACATACCGGTGTACAGACATATCGGTGTACGGGCGTTTCGGTGCGCGCACATTTCGATGTACGGACATTTCGGTGTACGGACATTTCGGCGACCAAATTATCCGGTGCTTGCCTGTTTGCGACAGCCGTTATCTTTGTATTTCCTCTTAATGTGGGTTATGGACAACAATCTGGAGCAGTGAATTTATTTTTTTGATTGATGCCATGTTCGATCTTTTCCAGGTATTTTTAGAAATTCTACATTTATATATTTTTGTTTAATACCTCTTCCTGGTGACACCTGTTATGCAGCCGATTGAATTCTTTAGCACACGTTTTTTTTTTTCATTTATGACAGGCTGTTAATTTATATTCGCTCTTTTTATTTAGGACAATTACCCGTGTTTACGATGGTCAACCACCTCTTTTGTATTTTTTGAAAATTACACACCCTCAAATTACAAAAAGCTAAAATGTTCAAAGAATGCCTGGGACATCCCCTCACTCAAAATGACTGGGCCAAGACGTCGTGCACCAAAATGTCCGTGCACAGAAATGTCCACACCGAAACGTCCTGGACTGAAATGTCCGACACCGAAATGTTCGGATCCCGTTTAGCAGCCCGTCCGTTTCGTTGGCTACGTTGTTACCGGGTCACCGGGACCGGTCTGCTCCTTAGCGCGCGGAAGGGCGAGTAGGAAGAGTGCGGAGGCACGGACATGGCGAAGGCAGGCCCGCGGAACTAATCCCCCTACCGCGACGAATGCCCAAAAGCCCAGCCGGGTCCTGGTCAACCCAGTAACAACGCATACGACAGAACGGACGGACTGCTAAAACTCTCTGTTCTTTCCCCGCCAGGGAACAATTCTACCGGCCAGACGCGCATTCTGGCCTCCCCAGACAAACGATGAAGGGTGAAAAGCATTTTCGCGGCTACGCTATTCACCCGTCGAACGCCGCGTAAGCAACCAGCATGAAAGCAAGCACAAGCTGCGGCCTGCTGCGTGGTTATTCTTCTGCCTTTGACCTTCGAGGAAGCACGTACGGCCCAAGGGCGGCAAACTGACCATCTTATAGGAAGAGAAACGCCGTAGCGCTTTGTGGATTTTTGTACTCGAGCCTCGGCATCAAAAACAGCGAACTCCTAGCGATGTAACGGCAGGAACGCCGTTCCTGCCGTTCCTTCAAAAACGTAACGAGTTACCGTTACAGTCCCACCGACCCTTAATGGAACGGTGGCGTTCCTAAGTTCCTCCAAAAAGGAACTAGTTCTAGGAACGCCGTTCCTTGTAACGCCGTTCCGTACAACATTGGTTTTGGCTACCGTTATCCTCCTCGGCCGGCGCATCTTCCCGATCTGAACCCGGTCGAAGAGCGGCTCATCGCGCCTCGACTCCCCTTCATGAGCATCAGGCGGCTGACTCGAGGCAACGGGCAGTTTGGAATCAAGGGACAGGCGGTGATGAACGTGCCCATCGACGTATCGAAGGTTGTGCGGTGCCTTCCTCGCATGGTACCCGAGGACGTTGCGTTCGACGTTCACATCAAGCGGAGGCTGATGAGTCCGGCAACGTACAAGCGCGGGTTGGTGAAGCGCGGCAACATCCTGGCTTGGCTCAAGCACCTGGAACACACCCCGCTGTATCGCGCCATCAACGTTCGGGTCGATTGGAGTCGGCTCGATCACTTCGATGACGGCGGCGAACGAAAGGAACCTCAGGAAGACGACGTCGATGATGCTGACGGTGAGTTCGAAACGATTCCCGACGACTTTGACGTGAACGATCCTCTGCAGTTGACGGTTGCGTTCATCGCGGTCTCGAAGACGCTTCTCTATAACGAAGCGGAAATGACGGGTGTGGGAAAAGAAAAAAATAAATGATTACGCTCACACTCTCGCCTCTCTCTTCGCCATTAATCGCATCACACTCATCGGTGCACCCAATGCATTTCTGCATCCTCACAATCCCCCTCGGGGAGGTGCGGGGATTTTTTTTTCATATTTTGGGGTAATAATTGAGTTAATGCACGAATTTTTCTTTATTTTAACCCTTCGTGTGCGTATTTGCGGCCTATCACTTCAGCTTTCATGGCAACGCCGCAGCGCAGAGATCACCCCCAACCCTTTGCCTATGGGTAACGCGTGCATGTATGGCGCAAATCAATTGATATCGTCTTCGTAACGCGACGGAGTTACATCCAATCCCGACCAGGGAAAGCGGTGATCTTTGCAAATCCTCTGTTTGGGGGCTTCATTCCGTGTGACTACGGTGGCAAGATACTCTGACCCCGGACGGTATACGACGAAAAGTCGGGTACGTAAAGTGCCTCGCACTTAGAAGGTGCAGGACCACTACTGATATCGCTAATTCTGGCGAAGCAGTGCCATGTAGTGAAGATGTCGGTGTTTATATAATAACCGATAAAATAAAATACAACGATAACAAGGTTATTGTACCCAATACTGTTACAGTAAGGTTACAGTACCCAACCCTCCACTACGGCGCGCCTCATCGCCTGCGTTGCGTCGGCGCGTTAAACCCAACCCCCTACAGTCAATCAATGAACGGTTCCTTGCCACCGCTATCAGGTCAAAGTGTTCAACGCATAGTTGTTTTCGTTTCCCACAAGACCCAGCAACGCGAAATGACATGATTCAAACTTCGCGTTTAAACCGCGTTACGAAAAAAATATAGCGCCGTCTTGCTGCTGTGACTTGCTCCGACAGGGGCCGAAAGACCTAAAATGGCGGCGTCAACGTATACGTGTCTCCACCCTGCACGGCGGAAACGTGTGTAGGCCGAATTAGGGTGCCCCGATTCATGTGCGTCGAGGCAGCTTAGGTCGAATTGCGTCGCTGCGCCGTGCGCAAAGGAGAGCGAAAGAACGGTGTTCCGGGGGCGCGCTTGCACTGCCTCCGGCGCCCGATCTGATAAGGTCGCCTTGTCAGTGTATCGCACTGGGCGCGACAGTTTTCTAGATGCAGAGCATCTCTCGCTCGAGGGTATGTCACTCCTGCGTGCCCCGTCCGCAGCACCTCTCCTCCTCTCTCACTCTCCCTCGCCAGCGATAAGCAGGTGCGCGCTGCACGCGCCCTCGCCATCTCTCCGCTCCCTCGCCAGCGATAAAGCAGATTCGCGCTGCCCTCGCCTTCTCTGCCCTCCCTCCCTCGCCAGTGAATAAAGCAGACGCGCGCTGCGCGCTCCCGTTTACTCTTCTCGGAGAGATCACCTGCGCCGGTTCTGCTACGTCGTTGTATGATGAGTTCGACCGGAACCAACAGTCCCGTCAGCGTAGATGTGAAACATCATGGGGGTGCACATTACGTTCCCGTTCGTGCTCCGATAAATGAAACAACACAATGGAACCACACGGAACCCCCATGATGCTTCGCATCTCCTCAGCGTTCCCCATGGGAAGATGGTGTAATTTTTTAAGGGCCGCGCTAGGCTCTCCATTGGCGCTGGTCGCATCGTCCTTCCAGCCAGCAGCGACGACCGAGACCACCGCTGTTGGATTTGATGAAGCTGCGCGCTTCAAAACGTGCCTTGTTGCGTGCTACAAGCCACAGTAGCTGATGTCATGCTTTCGAGCGGCATAGCATTGCCTGCTTATCCAGTTTTGTACGGCCTGCCCTTGCGATACAAAACAATATAAAATAAACCGACTACGAAATGTTCCCGGAGAAAATAGCTTGCAGATTGTGAGGGTAAATCTCTACAAAATGTTCCGTTTTTTTGAAAAAGAATTACTTTTCTAGGGTGTTTTTTTTTTTGGGGGGGGGGGATTACCTTGTTTTCTATTAAGTACGGCTGTCACCAAGCTCAGGAGTGTTCTGAAAAAGGGGAAATACAAAATGCATGTGTCCGCGAAAATATAGTGTGATAGGCAGGGGGTACTACGTCGCCTGTGAGAATAGCATCGATAACTGACATTTTAGCGCGTTTTCTCATGTGAAACGTTTTCACAAGCGCGGTGCGCTCGTTCTGGAAGCGGGCGTCGCTAGGCATGCACTCCGGCTCTGTTGCTCTTGGGTCCCGCTTCCGATGAGACCGCACTGCGCATGGACAAAAACAGCCGCAACAGAAGATCCCCCTGTGGGCACTGAGCGAGCGCGCCCGGAGGAGCCCGCATTTTCGGCGAAGCGTTCCACGAGAGCTGTGGTGCAATTTCCATAAGTGCGGCCGTCGACAGGCGCTGCACTCGTGGACTGCGAGGTAAAGCCATGGTGTCTGTGTTGCTGCTAAAGCATCACTCTCCCCCCCCCCCCCCCCCCCCCACCCCGCCCTTCCTGGATATATGCAATGTCCTCGCCTACCTTAGTATTTACCCAAAGGGGAGGGGCGCGACAGAAGTTTCATGTGCCGAACGACCTATCTACGCCCCTGATTGACACACTGCGTGTAGGACCCTGACTGGGGAAATTTCCTGATAACTCGGCGACATTTGTAGTCATGCAAATTATTCCAGAGCATCTGGAAGTTGAAGGCTTTTTCACACGATGACAAAGATGGTTCTCAGATGACTGCACCAAAAGGGGGAGTAGTTTTCCAGTGAGAGAGTGAACGTTTTCTTGAGACTTATATCTACGAGAATTGGCTTTCCATGCAAAGATAAACATCATGTCGGCCGCTGTTGCTTACCTTGATGTTCAGGTTTCTGTCATTCGACTTCTTGCGTACAGGCTGCTTACTAGTGTCAGATTCGTAAAAGCTAAGATGCACACAGTTTATTCAGATTTGGATCCGTTATACAACGCTTTTAAAGCTCTTGGCATGCCCGAGTCATGACCGGAACTGACGCAATGGGGCCTCGAACTGCTCCGCCCGACGCTCTGTTATCGCCCACGCGGTACAATGCCTGCAGAAAACACGCCCCATATATTTGCATTCACGCTTGATGTGATATTGGTTAACGGTGGAAATATTTAGGACAGAAATTAACACAGGAAACGCCACAAGGCTTAAACCGGCGCCGACGTCGAAGCGAGGTTTATTCGGAGCGGCGCACTGTTAGTGGTAACGAGGGTGGGCAGTGCAGGCAATAGATTACGAATTTGCCGACGCAGTCAGTTCGTGTGTTGGTGGGCGAAATGAGTTTCGCTGGGACGCTTTAATTATTTTCGGCTCTATTCAGGGTTTTAATATGCGGCTTGAAATCGCACTCAAAACTGTCCATAATGATTCCAATCTGCAGGTACGGCGGAGGACCTTTTATACTGTGAGATTAACAACTCTATGGTAACTACCCAGTGTCACGCAGTTTTAACTACTTTAGCGTCACTTCCGGAGATATATTAACTAGTTTCAATGACACGTGACGGTAACAAAGGCTTGTTTAGGGGATAGTTAGTGCATTTTTGAAACCGAATTTAGCGTACGGTGCAATCTTCAGCGAGAAACAAGGAAGACGGCACAAACAAACCATACGTTGGAGCGCGAGCATCCAAGTCGGCAAGTGTATTCGAAGTGCTGATCCTTGCATATAGGCATGCATCTCAATACTGTGGCGTGCAATCAGGGGGCAAAACACATTAAAAATTATTATGATGATGATTATGATGATGAACATGATGATGGTTTGGGCTTAATTGCGCAAGGCCTAGAAGAGCAAAGAGCGCCAGAAACAAGGTTCTTTGATGATAACTCAGGTGTACAACTAAATACTAAATTATCTGAGTAAAAACAAAAGTTAAACGACTTAAAATGTATGAAGATGGCTGGTGTATCAGGCCAGGATGATTATGCATATATGAAAGGAGCTGCAAAAACATGACGTCTGGTAAAAACTGCAACACGCAGAATAGAACACATTGTGTTGTCGGCCAACAAGTGGGATGGGTGTAGCGGGATGTGTTGTCTGTACAGTTCAGGAAAATGTTTGCGTCGTGTGGAGTCGAGTACCTTGCACTGAACGAATATGTGAACTACGGATAGGGTCTCTCCGCACGTGCTCCACTGGGGTTTTGAAGATCCTGTGAGCAGATACGATTGTGCGTTGCATGGGTGTGCCCGATCCGTAGCCTAGCCAAGGTCATTTCCGTGTGTCTGTGGTGTGAGTCAGTTGTGCTTCATCCCAAGTGTGGCTTTGTTACATGTAGTTTGTTGTCCGTCTTTTCACTCCAGTGTGTTTGCCATGTTCTACGCAAATGCTGTCTTATGTGTGGCTTTAGGTCTGTGTAGGGTACCGTTGTTATGTCTACAGTGTTCCTGAACGCAGCAGCAGCGGCCCTCTCGTCTGCCAACTCGTTGTAAGATATTCCAGCGTGTCCTGGAACCCAGCACAGGGCCAGTTCATGCTTTTGTGCATAGACAGAAGTAATGGCGTTGAAAACGAGATTAACTATTTGGTTTTTTCTGGGCTTGTGGGATGACAATGATCGAACAACACTCAAGGAATCGGTATAGATCATAGAATTGAAAATATGATTCTCCAGAATGGACCCGCCGCGGTGGCTCAGTGGCTAAGGCGTTCCACTGTTGAGAACGAGGTCGTGGGTTCGAATCCCGGCCGCCGCGGCCGCTTTTCTGATGGAGGCGAAAAGCAAAAACGGCCGCGTGTACGAGATTTCGGCGCACGTTAAAGATCCTTAGGTGGTCAAAATTAATACGGAGCCCTCCACTACGGCGCGCCTCATCGCCTGCGTTGCGTCGGCGCGTTAAACCCTACGATCAATCAATTATCCAGAATGTGTTGTACAATCAGCAAAATTTCATATGCTTCTGGGAAAGAGAACGGCAGAACCAATAGCCAAGTCAAGATATGAGTATGTATTGTATCCTAAGTTATGGTATGTAGGCTTTTTTTTTGTTGGAAAGGCATGCTCCAGAGATTGTTAGAAACTTCTCTATCAGGCGACTTCGGGCAGGGCATCTCTGCGAGAAGAGCCCTAAAGAGAATTTTGCGCATAAGGTCGCCTGTGAGCATGTATGATTGCTGCTCAACTAGCACCTCGAAGACAGAGCTTGAAAGTGCAGAATCAGGAGGAACGAATAGAATATACCGCTATCAAACTATTAAATATTATTGTGCGGATTGCTACAGCCTCAAGAAAAGTGTTAGAAGTGATAGGGTGGCATTCTAAAGAATTCCGGGCGACTATTGCCACATGGCCCGAAGAGTGTGTGCAGCCATCCCTGTCCTTTTTGAATACCATAGAACTACTCAATAAATTTCTATGATTGGAGTTTAAATGTGTTTCTTGGACGCACGTTGCACTTGGCTGTTTAGCATTCAGGATCTCGTACACATGGTCAAGATTATTAAATGCCTCTGCAGTTCTATTGAATATTTAAAAAAAGATATCAGCATTGTATGTGGGTTCATGAGCCATCCGCTGTTCCCGTCTTCAGCATTGCGGCTTCCCTATCGGTGCGGGCTACTGACCTGGGTTGATACATTGTCTATGGGCCTCCAAGAGCCCACTGAAAGCGATTAAGGCGGATTGCCGAGTTGGTGCTCTATTGCAGACTTGCAAAGCGCAACATTCGGACAAGAGACTACACGCTTGCACGAGCACTTGTCCCTGTCGTCCTCCTTCGTCTCCCGTCCATATTTCTATCTTTAAGTCTGGAACGCAGAAAGCCTCAAACATCTTCCACGTTTTTGGTGCTGAGAAGGCGACAGCATATCCGTTTGTTGCAACCGTGGTGTGCGTCCTTCTCACAGACTACAATACTGAGCAAGGCGGCCCGACGATTGCCATTGTTGGCGTGCAGAAGAACGTCAATGGACGGCAAGGAATGAGGCTGTCGTTACTGTAGTTTCTTTTGTATATGGTTACTTCATCTACATATAGACACTTTATCTACAGTTACTTTACCTATATAGTTGCTATATATACAGAGAAATTTTATAATTACTTTACCTAGTTACTTCATCTACAGAGTTACTTTACTTTAGTTACTTTATCTGGTTTCTTTATTTACTAGTTTTAATATAGTTACTTGATAGTTACTTTATCTACAGAGAACCGTGCTCCAAACATTCATATGCATGATGGCGGTGGTGGTACCAGTGAGATGGCTCTTACTCACTCAGGGAGATTGGCCAGGAAATGGGTGGTTTACGAAGAGAAATTGTGTCAGTTTTGAAGAAAAACAAAAATGAAAACTTATATGTTAGAATGCATTCAAAGTATGCGCCTAAAAACAACATTTAGGAGAGTATAAAAACCGATTTACAAATTGCAAAAAAAAAGTAGGCAGCAAGTATAACGCAGAAACAATGAGACGCAAAAGCAGCGAGCGAATCGTACCTGGGTTGCCTCGCCTGGTCGTCTTCTTCTTCGCTTAATCCTTGTCTCCATCGAAAGTTACAGCAGCACGCATTGGTACGCTCCCAAAGTCTGTCGTAGAGACGCCGACCAGCATAGAGTGGTACAAGACACGCCGCAAGAGATTGAACTTTGTAAACAACACCAACTGCGCATTCGACACATTGATTGGCGTGTGTAACATTGCATCACTATTGCCGTTTTTCTGTGGTTTGCTACTTTAGTGAGATTGATGGCGTTCTGTCAATAAACTAATGTATTTTTCCACAAAATGATCGGTCGACCGAAAATCTCTGATAAAATCCCGGGACCCACACCAACGTGCCTGAAACCGGGCTTCCATTGTGTCCAAAAGGTTACTGGAAATTCGCCAAAAAAGTGACGGTTATAGATAAGACAATACACGTATGGATCATGAAGAAGGAGTGCAATAGTACACCGTTATCTCGTAAACCACGTATCGGTATATACGTTTAGATCGTTCGTAGATGCGTTTAGTTAGTGCGCGAGAAATGGTTGCATGGGTTCGTTCTTGGTTTGCGATTCGGGTCTTTGATGGTTTGACGTTCCATTGGACGCCCTTTCCGCGAAGGTTGGACGCACTTTTAGCGAAGGTTTTGACACAGTTTTGAAGCACGTTTGATGACAGAACGTTTTTGCGCTTCTCCCAACTTTCTTCAGAAGGGATGGTGAAGATTATTTTGCTCGAATTCATTCAAAAAACATGCTGTTAATAAACGGCACAGCTCCCCCACAACGTTAGCTCTGTGCGACTAAGGGGCCTTTGTTCTACTCACGTACAGTAACAATCTCGTGTCTCGTGGCAGCCAGCTTCCTCTGTTGTTTTTGTTTTATTTCGTTGCAAGGGAAACTTTTGTTTCCCCTTACAACAGGCGGAGGTAGCGCAGTGGTATCGCCCTCAGCTTCTACTGCGGAGGCCCAGGTTTGAATACCATACGAACTCCCACATCTTTTTATGTCCAATTGCACCAGTGGCCGTTTTCTGTAGTGCACAACCATAACAAGTGTTTTTCGAAACGTACGGCACTTAGGGCGTTGTGCTGCTGACGCGAAGAACGCGGGTTCGATTCCCGGCCGCTGTGGCTGCTTTTCCGATGGACGCGAAAAGCCGAAAACGCCCGTGTGTCGAGATTTCAGTGCACGTTAAAAATCCTCATGTGGTCGAAGTTAACCCGGAGCCCTCCCCTACATGGCGCATTATGCCCCAGGGGCAGCTTCGGAGCGTTAAACCCCACAATCACTCTGCTTAAGGCTTTCGCTTTGAAATGTTGCGAGGAAATTTTTGAAACGAAGCGATGTGCAAGGACTCTCAAACCCCAACCGTAGAACTGAACGTCACCGCGATTGCAAATGGCCGCTATATTCCAATGCCCACGGGTTTCACTTGAGGACGGGTTATCGTTGTGAAACTACGAGACATTTACCCGTGCAAAAAATACCTCAGCTTTGCTGAGTTACTGTCTCGAACGCTAATGTTGACAGCGAAGCTGTCCTGGCGGTCCCTAATCGCAAGGCTAAGCTTCACAGAACTTCTCAAAGCCAGCAGATCGATTCCCGTCAGCGCCAATTCAATTTTGCCGCGTTCCACGGCTCGCGCCATCTGCAGGAAGCTTTTGTTACTTTTGAACTTGGAACACTGCCACGAGGGGGCGCCGGGAGCGCTTTCTGTATTTTGAGGCCAGAACATTTTCTTTTTCGACACGTAACTTTTTATTCACTATTGCATAAATCAAGCAGCGATGCATTTTAATTCAAAAACAATGCTAATGTCACCTATGTATTGATGTATTGCCTCAAATATGCCTTACGATTTATTTTTGCTCAACAAGGCTCGCTAGTAGAAACATTGCCACCCAGAGTGGGTAGTTTAGAAATGATTTGCGTATATAAATTTCTGGTGCAACAATTCTTTTAACTTCCGGCATGTTTGCTCGGCGCTTGCTCTACCTCTGGCTGGGCTATGTTCTCCGAACATCGCTGCGCCAGCGTTACCACGCCTCGTGCCCTAATAGCCTCGCACAAGAATTAGCTTCGCTGTTAAAAGTAGCTGGTAGGTGACGCAACCTCCCCTGCCAGCTAATTCGAAATGCGCCAGCTTTTTCAGTCAGAGGCAGGGCGAACATGGCTACGGTCTGTTATCATCAAGTGGAGTTTTTTGAGCGGATGACATTTTCATTGGTACATTTCAATTTATATAAAAACATGGTGGCTGTGGCTCGGTATAATCAGGTGCATGTAAAATTGTCGTATGACAGGGCGGAACCTTTTTTTTTTATTTTTCGGTTCTCAGCGGAAGAGGGTCATTCCCTATCTTTTGTCGGCAATTTTTGATGTGGTTTTATGCCCGCATTTATAAATTTGCAAAAATACTCACCCTATACTCACCAGAACGTGGTTTTGTCGCATCAAAATCTAATAACGCCGAGGCCTCTAACACTTGCTTCATGCATGTGCTGTGTGCAGTACACCACCGCACCTGAGGCGTAATTCTTGGTTTTGTTCATTTAATGTCCATCCCAAAGCGTTCGTTTCGACCTAGCCCGGATTGGCTGAAAGCAGACAGCCCGGATGTGACGCAGCACAAGCAAGGCCGGGCATCAGTTTTTTCGCATGTCATTGGTCAGATGCCTCACAAGCGCGACTACGTCGCAATTGAAAGGGACGCAAAATTCACACTTTTGAAATGGACACAACTCGGAATTCCCCCTCCCTGCACATTCACAGCAAACAGGTGGATAAACAAGAAGAATAAACAGTTTATTTACAACGTATACAGCTGAGCTCATGCGGCATGAATCGCCGAGAAGTGAAGTACGACCGCGCCGGTTCTTGAACGGCGAGAATCTTCATCCAATTTGACATTGTTAGTAGCGCTGTGACAGGTGCGTGTGCTTCCGCAGTGCATGCTCCTACCGAACAGTCACTGCTATCAAGACGACCACATTGTTAATATTCAAAGGCTCAATCTCAATGGGTATGTGAAATAAGTTAAGTAAAGCTTGGTTTCGGGCTAGTTGGTTTGAAGGGATTGCGCTGGGTACTGTACGCTAAAACGTACACAAAATCCCGCACTTTGAGTTGAAGACGGCGACTCTTCCCGTCAAAATGTACGTTTTTATGTGTGTCCGCTTTTGTCTACAGTACACGGCGCCATCCTCTCAAAAGAGTACGTGAACGAGCGTGTTAAGTAGTCAACCCAGCTGATAGTGAGTAAACTTGTGCTTTTTGTGAACGGGAGGGAGAAAGGGTGCACTACCACTATAGGTGCCCACTTAAACGTTGCCTTTTGAACTAAAGCAAAATAGATTTTTAAAATACGATAGTGGTTAACGCTCCCACTACAGGCGCATTTAGCCTCCCAGATACCTACAGTGCGTGCTGGACAACACACACGATTAAGGTGTGTGAGCAATCGTGGTGCTCACCATTCCACCCGCTGATATGGAAAGGGGAACTTTTCTTCAGTGCTGGTGATCACAGCAATTTACCCCTTAAGTTATAAGTACTTGTACAACCAGTTCTCGCTGTAAAAAATAAAGATGTTGCAACAAACAATGAGAATATAACAATTGTTGCATTGTGAGATTGCGCTGCTTGAACTTTTATAACACTTACAATATGCGGAACAACGTACATGTACAACTTATTTTTGAGACGACTCCGTGACGACGCTCCATCTTGAGAAAATAGTTTTTACCTAATCATGCAACGAAGTTGCTAACACTTGAAGCATTTAGGGCTTAGTAAAGTAATCTTTAGAAGGTAAAAGATTGCCTGGAGATTTACCGAGAGGTATATGATAAAAGTCTATTTTGATGATTCTATTTCCGCATCATCACCATCTCGCCTGCATTGTTAGACGTAATATAAGACTTTCATGGACATCTAGGCACGGAGGAATTACTGTTAACCAAAAAGCTAAAGAAGCGGCCATTCAAGGCCCTTTTAACAAAACTATCTGTATCCATTCTTTATAGAACTCTTCAGTTCTAACTGAGTTCTAACTTCAAGAAACAAAGTTTGGTATAAACCGCCTAATAACGACGCCTTTTCTGTTCTGTTCATGCTATTGATACGGAGCTAAGATGAAGATTTTCTAGGCAGTGTCTTCCTCTGACACTCTACCCCCGCTTCAACCTCAACGCACCTTACAAAGCCGCTACCTCTTCTGTCTTGGGCTAACAAACCTCTACCGTTACAATCGTTCTTCCGCACGCATAGTGAAACGCATGTTTTCGTAACGATAAGCCTGCGTGCCACCGAAATCACGCTTTAATCAAGATATAATTGAGCGTTCCGGTCAGAGACCCGTCCCGTTAAAATCCCTGTACAACTCTGGACGTCTCGTTTGAATCAGCGCCAGCGCTGCAAAATGCTGGCCGAATTTCAAAGCCCTGATTTGCGTTACCTATGCTAAAAAGAATCGTTATTAGTTCATGCCTCCTCTTACACCAAGGGAACGTGCTTATTTTCTTTTTAATTTCGACCAGCTTCTGTCTATGGCCTTCTTCCCTACTTACCAACCCATAGCGCGTAGACATGTATGCGATTATAAATTCCTGCCAACCGCTGCTTTTTTTATTCAGTATAGCCTTCTTTTCTCCCTCTCTCTCCCTCACTCTTGATTACGTAATCAGACGTAATTGAACACTTCTTGCGCTTCCCTAACCACAGAAATTTTCAAAAAGGAATCGTGCAACGGCTAGACTTCTAAGAAATTCAGTCTTTGTTCGCGTATAGTGATATTCTGCGCCTCCCAGCAAGTCTCATCATTTTAGGATGCAGGGAGCTCCCTCCACGAAACCTAGACGCTTAAAAATAGTGGAGGAGCTTAAAAGCACGCTGATATTTGTAGATGCCATGTTCCGTGTTTACGGTTCACAAAGTACTTAAATTAAAGAGACAGTTGATTATTCAGAAAAGCTTTACATCGGTATATTTGATGTGGTTGTTGCTAAAGGGGGGGCGTAAGCAGAATCAAAGAAAGTTTGGGCTTGGGGCACGTCAGAAACACGCAACCTCGTGCTCTGATATTTTTACAATCGCCCAGCAGGGGTTAAGCCAGCTTTTGATATAGGCTATATAATTGCGCTGGAATTCGGTCCTACTGGTAAAACAACCATATCTCATTGAGCAAAATTAGAGAAATAAACAGTGGTCTTTGTAAAGTCGTCACACATGCAAAGTAGGTGAACGTGATCCCGTTGCAAATATCGCTAACCTAACCGTGAACAAACACGCATACAGCATTTGATATGGTGAGCATTCGACAGTGCCTCCGACATTAACTAAATATGGCGACCAGAAGCTTTAACATGAGCTGCTGGGGTTAATAATTACCTTCAAGAGAAGGGCACTTCAATGACGAGCATGTGGCGGTAAAATTAAAAAAAGATATGCTTTACGAATAATATGGCTTCAAGAATAGTCTGGTTCTGGTGTTATGTATCTCCTGTAGAGTTGTGGTTTTGGTCTTAATCATATTTTTACGCCGATATGTATAAAATGACGCAATGATATGACCAAGAGAAGTAATACATTGCGCAAAAAAAAACTGTGACTATTTTTGACCCAATATGTTGCTCCCCTTTTTTGCTGAAAGTAAAAAAATTTTCCCCTCTGTGTATTTTTCTCAAATTCTCTTGAGATATGTCCTTTAGTGTGACATTTATTTTCCTGTGTTTTGAACGTTTGTGTGAGTAAGCCTGCATGAGCGATGCACTTCTGTGCCGTGAGGGCTTGTTGCAAGTGATATTCGTTTTCTTTGCGCCTCTGACTGGATGACTGTTGACTCTGAAAGTGTCCGGGTACGCGGCTACATAAATGTGCGTCAAAACGTCTAACTGCAGGCCCTTTCTATGGTGAAATCGTTCGTGACGAAAAGTAAATTCAATTTATATTTAAGTGTCGGTGTTGACGCGAAAATATTGTGGCATCTTGAAGGCAAAGAACAGCCCATAGGGTCGTTCTGAATCTGCTAGAGAGATAAAAATCGAATTTAAAGTTTCTAACATACCATCCAATTATGATGTTAGCTCCACTAATAAGGCAAACATAAACTTCGCGGTATATTTAGTGTTGTCTATGTGGCCCATGCACTACTCCAGCCGCCTCACAAGGATCATTACTTCCCCGTGTTAAGCAATATCGTGACAAAGTCGTTCTGAGATATCACATTTCCCCTGACCACAAAATGAAAGTTATCCCATTGTATTGCAGAACAGCAGTTACTGATTAGCGTACACGCAATGCACCATATCAATGCAGGTTTGACAGCTGCCTCACCCAACTGGGCGCTTCCTTCGCCCGGGTAACCGTGCTCCCATATGTCTGGCGCTTTTGCCGTTTTCCAAAGTGATGCCACAATTTCGATCACAACCAAGTCAATCGCCGAGTAACTTGTAAGGACAGCACCAGTCCTGGGTATTTGAACGCGGATGCGTCAACACCCGCAATGTCCGGTTTCACGTGTGACGTCAGTCGTCACACAATGTCCTAAGTATTTGAAAGCCCCTGCTCGCTTTTTCTCTAGAAGTGTGAACCGGCCACGGTCTTTACAGAACGATCCGACGGTACCCAGCGTTTGACTGCTACTCAAATTAATACTCGTCGAGATTTGTGGAGGTTCCAGCGTCTGTGTTACGGATACGTCTAGCCAATAAAACAGCAGCCCACGAATTTCGAGTTTCAAGAACTCCAGGCTAGTTATAAGAGAAAACAGCATGCAGAGGTGTTTCCGCTTGAAATTCACAACTTCTAATACTACGTGAATCGCCGACTTATACTACCTTGTCGTGTTGTCACGTGTTCACTCCGATTCATTTGTCCCCATGCTTGCCAGGAACACACACATTCACTGCCCTGTTCTCTGTACTGCGGAAATGTCAGTGCACTATAGTTTCGGAATTCAGCTCTGAAGCAGCCCTTGATGAAGAATGGATATCACATGGTATTTGCACCTTCACTATCGCACTTCTCCCACTCCATTCAGTGTTACAGGGTTAGACACGTTGCACACTGCTTCGATGACGTCATTTCGCGGCTGGCGCTTCCGTCGGTACACCTTTGACCAGATTCACACATACAGCCAGTCACGACCGGTGAAGTAAAGTACGTCGTATTGGAATCCACCGAGCTCGGTGTTCGTCTTATGCAGCTCTTCGTGCGAGGGCTTCTGAATTTCACGTCTGCCTGGAACTTTCTTGTTGGAGGACAGTGCGTGGAACCGCCAGTTTCCGTGACGAAAGTGCACTTCCCCCTGCAGACACGTGAACAGGAACCAGGGGGTCTTGAGGAGGCGTCTCTTATCTCAGGGGTAGTCCAAGTAGACGGACCAGTAGACTGTGTTGAGGATGACGAACGACAGCGGAAAGACTACCCTTGAAATCTTGTCCACGAGGAGGGCACGGTCCCGTCGACGTGGTAGCCCCGTAGATGAGGGCGCCGTCTCAATTTTCTGCGTGGGGGCGCCGTTTGAGAGCCGTCTCGATTCCTGGCAGGAAAATAAAATGAACGTAAACACAATATGCTCTTGTATCGCTTTAAGAAGCTATGAATACAAAACATAAGTTTGGCTTATTAAATGTATACTTTGTCTGGATAACAATGACGGCAGTTTTACCTCAAATTTTAAACAAATATTGGAGATTTTAAAAAAAGTAGGTGAAGCACTAGCGGCACAGGCACTAGCACAGAATTTTGCTTGTGAGATTGGAAGTCGCCGACTCTAAGCCACCCTCAAGAAAGATGACTGGGCATTGCATTTGGGCCTCTGGTTCCTTTTATCGCATTACTTGACTGCTAACGTGAGGTCCCACACTGATAAGCACGTTTTTAGACCTAGCCCATATTACGTTACTCCTGCCAATATTATGTCACTGTAGCGCGAAATTTGAAAGTTTTATAATACGTATTGCATTTTTGCGGTAAAAAAACGTATTTAGTCGCTGGAATGGAGCAGAGTGATGTACCCAAGCCTAGTTCTTCATAACTGAAGAAACTTGCATTTTTCTTTCATGAGACCCTTAAGTGAGTTCTCATGACGTCAGTTAGACAGTTTGTGGAATCTAGGCGAACTTGTGTCTAGTAGTGGAACCAATTCACTGTTTGGGAAACACCGCTACTCTTCTAACCGTTCCCATATCTGGCATGAATAAAATCCGCGTACCCGTACTTGTATATTTATAATGCATGCTGACGCATTCGGAAGGAGAAAGTAAATGGAAATGTTAGCAACTCCAACGCAAATCTAAGTAGTGCTCGTCAGACGGTAAAGTGTAATTTATTCGGTCACTGGTTTTGAGTTTGCCGTTATAGTGACACAGCTAGCACTCCCATATTTCTTCGGTTGTATGCAGTCGTGAGCTCCATATTCTATTGCTGCAAATACTACAGGATGATGTTGTAGCAAAAGCAGCATTGTACATCAGCCGCAAAAGAGTGCTAGACTAAAAAAAAAAAACAGCGGTACATAACACCATTTCCTAACGCTGGTGGCCAGCGTACGGGTTTCTAAGAATTTCTCCCAAGTTGGGCACATTTTGTGTGCTTGCGAGGCTTCTTAATCTGCGGAAATGTTCCCTGCAACGATTAGAAGTAGAACGAAAATATTGTTAACGTTAAGGGGCGCGGCGCAGCTGCATTCTTCAAAAGTATGCATTTCTGCATCTTTTTTTTCTTGTATTTTATCATTATTATTTTCTTATCTCACTTCCTCACCCAGAGCATAAAAGCACCTCTCAAATCCCTATAAAGAATTTTACTGAGTACTGGGATTCGATAACAGCAAATTCTTTTCTATAACCACTGATGTTTCGCCGATCCCCTACTGTACAACAACAACAACAATATCTTACTGGACGTTAGTATCTGCCATCTAGTTTCACACTGCTCTGGAACCAGCACTTTTTCTTCAACTTTTAGAGCGTTGTTCGATCCCACACCACGCAACATGGGTGTGTTTCTTAGTGCTTTATTTTTTTGCGCGAAACAAACGCCCTCTCTGTTAAGCTCAGTTCGCTCGGTGGAATGTATGCAACGGTGACACACTCATGGATGAAACTCTTTCTGCGGTAGGCGCTCCAGATACTAAGTCGTTTCTTCATTTTTCAAGCAGGCACCGAAAGGCACTCTGCAACAAAAGCTAATGTTAATTTAAAGTCTTGCGTAACAAAAAAAGAAAACAATGCATTCTTTTAAGTGACACAGTCACGGACACACGCGAACACGAAAATATGAATCCGAACACACAAATAGCGCGATTTCTTTCATTGAAAGTCAAAATTACCCGTGGCGTAGTTACGAAAACAAAGTTGGGGAATGTGGCTTTATAAGTATACAATTAGTGCGCCATTATAGGATATCAATTAACAGTATTTTTCGAGTTCGCTTGTTCTAGATCATATTTTCGTGTTCGCATTTCATTTTTCCATGACTGCAGATCAACTAAGTAAAGGAGTCAATGAAACTTGTATGAAAAGAGAAATTGGGCATAAAAATATACAGCCTAGAGCTCCATTTTTGTTGCACAAAAACAAGCTTTACTACAAAAATGTTTTCGCCAACTTGTTTTTTTTGCGTCATTTTAGTTTTTGCTTTTCGGTCTTTTTCAGTGCAATCCTTCTTTTTTTAATAGCGAACTACAAAAAATGTAATGCTGCCAGGAATAAAGCAAGAAAGATAAATCGATCACGTGATTGCAACGCAAGAATCTTTTTTTTTCGAGTTCAAAGCTCTTTCTTATGCCACTTGAATTCAGCGGTCCTGCTGGCATCATCTACAGTTACAGTAAGCTCCTTACGTCACGGCACCGTCATACTGCCAATCCGCCACCCATGTAGCTTAAGAATCCCTTCTTAGGTACACTCAGAGCCATGCCGAATATACGCGTTATTCCCTGGCAAGACGACAGCGCCCTTCAAGCATGATACCGGTTTCATTGAGACTCTCGGAATCCACCGTCAGTCAGAGTGCATGACCGAACAAGAAGAGGAAGATGCAGCGCACAAGCGGGGGGTGCATACCCGATGCGTGCAGGACCAGCCCAGAACATTCGATGACTTTGGTGTTCTACGAAGTTCCAACAATTTCCCTGTGCAAGTTTGCTCAAATTCAGGAAGCTGTCTCTGCGACCATAGCTTTTTGACGTTAAGCCAATTCATTCTGATGCATCAAACAGACTGCTCAGGAAAATCTTTACAAATTTTTACACGCAGAATGCTATCTCTTGCATTCAGTTCAGTGTTTGTGTTAACCCTATCGGTCTCTTCGTCTTTACTTGCGCTGTTTTCACCATTACGCACACCAAATAGCCCAGTTCGCCGCACTCGTAAATCTTCTGCGTGCTGTTATGCTCCCAGATTAAAACTTACACCTGCCCTTGCAAAACAAGGCTTGCCCGGATGTTCCCAAAGCGACACGAAAAGAACTTCAATAAGATCGGAAAACCATCAAACTTCTCCCCCGCATTGCAACCTGGGTATGCCACGTCACATGATCCTCAGCACCGAACACCACAAACACTCTCGGGCAATGCATGGGAGGCAGCCCTGACCAGTTCCAACCCTGCAGTTCAGAGGGACACGGTTTTTCGTGCCTGGAGAGGAGCGGAAAAGACCGGGGCCTTGGACGCAGGGATCCACACGCAGCCAAATTTTAACCACTCATCATCATCATCACCAGCCTATCTACGCCCACTGCAGGGCAAAGTATACAATTAGTGCGCCATTATAGGATATCAATTAACAGTATTTTTCGAGTTCGCTTGTTCTAGATCATATTTTCGTGTTCGCATTTCATTTTTCCAATTACCCCGCTCCTGCGCTAACTGCGACCAATTTACCCCCGCGAACTTCTTGATCTCATCTGCCCACCTAACTTTTTGCCACCCCCTGCAACGCTTGCCTTCTCTAGGGATTCACTCTGTTACCTTTAATGACCAACGGTTACATTGCCTTCGCATTACATGCCCTGCCCACGTCCATTTCTTCTTCTTAATTTCTACTAGCATGTCCTTAACACGCATTTCTTCCATGACCCACTCCGCCCTCTTCTTGTCCCTTGATGTTAACCTCCATTTAACCACTTCTTCCCCCCAAAAAATGTCTTTATGTCGTTGTCTCCTCTAACGGTGTTTGTTTCGGCGGTATATTGCGGGGAACCGCGCCACAGCACTCACTTACCGTCACCTTAGCCGCGAGGTTGACTGGCCTGGCCTTTCGGTAGACGAGGCTCTCGTCGGTCTCTCCCATGAGGATGTTGACGAGCGCGTACTCCATGAGCGAGGCGAACACGAACACTGTGCAGGACGACATGAAGATGTCGATGGCCTTGATGTAGGAGACGGGAGGGAGGGACTTCTGCGACTGCGCGTGCTGCGTGGACAGCGTGAGCAGGCTGGTGACGCAGAGGGTGACCCTGGCCGGCACCGCCTCGGGCTTGATCCAGAAGGATATCCAGGACATGATCACTATGAGGCATGTCGGGATGTACGTGTGGAACATGTAGTAGCCGAGGCGCCGCTTCAGCGTGAAGGTCACTTGGATGCAGGTGAAGTTGCCTGCGCGTGCGCAGAACAAGTCCGGAGTACAGAGGCTGGCAAGGTTGGCCCTTGTAGTGGCTTAACGCCAAGTCAAACGTTGTACGCTCGAAGACGTGCAATATCTTGGTTACGCATCTAAGACACTAAAAGTCGAGCTTAATTTACTTTAAAAAGGATCTTTGTGGTTGCAAATCAAGCTCAAGGTTCGTTAAAACGACCTTGCATTCAGACCTACACATAACAACCGTATGTATACTTAATTTAACGGATAACTAAATATTTCTAACCGATACCTAAGAAACGTTCCGGAATAATGGTCCATTTTACAACGACACCTGTTTATTATCGGTAGGTCTTTATTTGCTACGTTCTATAATGACTTAGGGAGGCTAAAGGGTGGGTGTCGTAAACCTATTTTGAAAGAATGTATTTTAGCTGTAAACTGAAGCTTTTTTTTTCGCACCATCGTTGGTGTTCATTGGACGACTAAAAATGGTTTTCTTGCTTGAGGCTTACAAATGAATCGTATTCGCTTGCTTCATCTCCTCTTCCTTTCTCACGATTTGTAATTCATCCCAAACTATTACCGAATTCGTTCCTGCAGAAATAGTAATAGAGTATACTGGCGATAATTCAAACTCATAGAAACCTGAGGTGTTTGTTTGAAGTATAAGTAGAATTACCAGTTCTCATATATCACTCGAGACAGCCGATGAACTTGTGTTGTAATGAAACATTCACATGTATTCATTAATGCAACATTCACACGCCATACTGAAGTGCTATTTCCATTCTGAAAAAAAATATCACCGATGCATGACTGCTCTGCCCTTGCAGGAGAGTTCAAAACAAAGTTTCCGGTGGCAGTGAGGGCAGCCAGTTCATTGCTAGTGTTTTCTGCGCTGGTCAAGAACTTACCGTTTCGATTTGACACATGTATGCAGGTAATCTGCCTTATTTTTGACGGTTAGTGATGTAAGGATGCAAATGGGCAACTTGAAGCGACAAATGCAGCAAATATTTTCCAGCAAAGACAAGGATTTAACCGATTTAACCGAGTTTACGCAATAAAACCCTTTGAATTATGCGGCTTCAAAATAAAGGAAACAACCTCTCGGGCCAACCGAAATTTGTTTAAATTAACCGAGAGTTTGAATTAGTCTACTGTATATATGTCCTAAAATTTCCTAACGATTCCTTTATGCGTTGGTGTGCGTGTCAGGTAATATTTCCATCGGGCTCTTCTATACAGCTTATCGAACTGGGTAGCACAAAGATATTGTATTGTATTTGCTCAAAAATGTACGAAAAATCGGTATCTTTTATTTGCACAATGAGGATAAATGATTAATGTATTTGAAGCACCATGTCTATAACGTATTTTACAAGGTTAATTGATAGCTCATAGCTGCCATTGAATAGTTTAAACGACTAATTGTACAAACTTTTTGTACCGGTCTGGAAAGGTTTCTTTGAAAGTAAATATTTATATAGGTATCCAGTAGCATTGATCAATGCTACCATATCATCGCCCTCTTTTAGCATATGATCACCCCGCTATATAACACTCGTTGGAACAGGTTCAAACGAGTACTGTGTAACTGTGTACTGCTAAGGTCAGTAGGTACTGCCTTTTTACTATCTCACATGCCCCCTAACAAACCGTCTTGCTGCAAGATGATGCTGGCTAGCGTGAACAAGTGGCTGCATGTCCGAGCCGCTCACTGACATCCCCAGAAAAGAATTACCCCATCACAAAGCAAGACTGTCGGGCTGTTACGTGGTCCGTACAAACGTTCCGGCCATACGTTTACGGCCGACATTTCACAGTCGTTACAGATCACCATGCTCCGTACTGGCTGTCTTCTTTAAAAACCTGTCAGGGCGACTTGGGCTCTGGATTCTCCGCTTGCAAGAATATGGCTGCACGGTGGTCTATAAGTCTGGTAACAAGCGCCTCGACGCGCTTTTCCGGAGTCCGCTGGTGCCTTCTTCAGACAATGTTGAACGACCTTCCAACGCACTATCTTCGCCCATTACACCCATAGATATCACGATTGACGATAACCGCGACTTGGTTGCCCGTCAAGAGGACAGTTATTGCCGGATAATAACTGATCGGCTCACCGGTTCGACACGACCACCGAATAGGCCGTCAACTGAGGCAGTTCCAGCTTCGAGATTGCGCAGCGTACAGCATCAAGAACCACACCAGTGATACCAGATGGGTACCGGTTGTGCCCCGTTCCCGTCCACACATTTTGGAAGCTTTTTATGATGACACGACCGCAGGCCATCTTGGATTCCAAGAGACTTATGACCGCGTTCGAGGTCGCTTTTTTTGGCAAGCGCTTTCTTAAGTA